>NC_064878.1:5035000-5055000 GCF_943734665.1 Anopheles aquasalis | reverse complement strand
GTAGAATTGAATAAGTGACAAGTACATCTTCTAAAGCAAAAGATCCTTGTTGTTCAAGAGAAGGATCGTAATTGAAACACAACTGGGATCAGGATAAGTAAAAGGCATCCGTACATCCATCCATTCCAGTTTGAATCCGGAATTTACCTGCCAAAGAATATCCTTTCGGCATGCTGGCCCAGCGTTTGATGCAACTCTCATCCCAAGTATCCATTTGGCTTAATATGTTTTCTCGTTAAGGTCATCTTCACATCCGAATTCCATTCGCCAAACTCTTTTCACTTGATTAGACACGTTCAACACGTCAGAGCTCAAAGGGCCATGGCATCTGTCGGTCCTAACGGTCGCTCTGTCCTCCTAGAAGCAGATAAGCCAAGATGGACCGAGCATCTAATGCAATTTTGATTTCGACGACGACGACGTCGACCACTCTCGGTGTGAAGCGAAAGCCGGAAGCGGAGCCGAAACCGAACCCGAATCGAGACAAGGTGATAATTGATATTTACGCCAGCCATGCCCGACCCGAGGGTGGCAGTAGTCTGGTTCGCAAAAAGAAAAAAAGAAGGGACGAACATCAAACATTAGACCGACCGACCGTGCGTTGGCGTAGGTTGGCCAGAGAATGGAGAAAAATCCAATATCGTGGCACCTCGGCATCTCTGGTGGCTTTCTCGGTGTGTGCAATCACCTTTCGGCAACATTGAAGAGAGTTGGAAGAGATTTTGAGATTGATGAAAAGGTCTCGATCCTTCGGCGGATCCCGTCGACGGTCCCCTCTAATGATAATCGAGGGGAAATCAATCTTTGTTTGTCCGACGCCTTGTGAGCGGTGCTGGTTAGCGTGCGCTAGACCGAAAATGGAAATGTATTCCTCGCAAGACCCCCGCTCGAAAAGTATTGAATGATTTGCCTTTGATGAAGATTAGTTTCCTTCAGGTTTGGTTTGTGATTGTGGTGCTCGTATTCGATTTTCTTTCCAGCGACAGCATCTTTAGTGGCCGCTCCTTGTGCTCTATCGAAGGCAGGTGTTGGTGTTGATTGCAAATTCCCGGGATTGCCGACTTCCCGGTACTCCATTCTCGTGCGATTCCATGTCAGCGCCAGTGTCAGCGAACTGTCGTTGCGTTTTGTGGCCAGATGAAGCAGCGCTCTTAATCCCCGGCAATTGGCTTGCCAGTTTGGGTGTGTGTCAGTCTCTCTTGGCTCTTGGGGGTTCTTGGCAGCGTCTTCGGGACGTTCGTTCTTTCGTTCGCAGTCTGTCTCTCTGTCTGTCGGCACAATCCGGTGCGGTCTGAGTAGTGATGCTGATTGCTGCTGCTGCTGCTGCTATCATTGCCCTTTCCCAAAGTATTCTCTTCTTTCTTTCTTTCTTTCTTTTCTGTTCCAAATCTGACTGCAATACAGTTGCATGCGGCACTGACGACGTCTTATTGAGTCGAAGGAGCTTGGGGGGAAAATCCTTGGCGCTTGCCATCAGTCTGCCAAAGCAAGAAGCCTCCCAGGAGCATCTCAGAGACTTCACGTATGGCGAGGACGAGATATGTTCCAACCTGGCGCATCTTTAACATCCATCTCGGTGTGTGTTTGGGGAGAAGGCGCAAAAGGAAGACAAAAAGAAAAGAAATCATACATGCAGCATACCAGTAATGCTCTTACGGCCAATATATTTCATTCGACACCAGAAAAGGACGAAACCACTGTCAGTGCCACAGGTTGCAACGGTCCTGGAACTCGTCCTCCAGGGCAGTATTCGACGTAGTCTGTGAAAATACCTTCCGGGGTTCGATGGATCCTGATTTATGGGATATTAATTTCCCTTCCCGAGTCGGAGTTTTTCTCGAGTTTTTAAAGTTCCTAGTTCCGAAACAGCTTCAAACGGTGTGCGGTGCACGAATGTTATCTGTTCGCTTTGATTTGAAAGGGAAAGAATTTCGATTCTCTAATGGATCCCGGTGTTGACGCAGAAGAAGGTACGTTCTTCGTCTCAAGACTTTTCCGTTTTTCCGCTTTTCCCCAGTTTCCAGCACTCAGCAACTTATCATCATTCGAACCCGTAGCCCAGGGTGTGTTGAGTTTAGTGCCAAGCATATAAAAATGTCAATCGAAAGTACGAACCACAGGGTGAGAGAGGGAGAGAGGAGAGTGTGTTTCGGTCTGCACACACCGCGCCGCGATTCCGTTTATCGATTCCGCATTGACGTAGCGCAGCATGTGGCGAAACCTCGAACGAGGTGCTCCTCGGAAGGAAGGAAGGAAGAGAATATTTTAAATTGATAATATTCATCATGCTGTAATCGGTGAACTCCCCAAATGGGGACCACCGCAAGCCTGGAGGGAGGCAAGGTACCACCTTCTCAAGTTTGTCATACATCGGATGCCTGGCTGGCTTGTGGCCTGGCACACACCAGATCGATCCGGTCGGTCGCTGGGAGGTCTGTCGAGTGAGTCTTTCCCACACTTTTTCGCTTCGTACCTTCGATACTGGCCCAGCATCGATCGAGAACCAATTTCACTTGAGAGCTGTCCCTGCCACCCTTAAAGCCCTGGCCGGCCGGCCCTGGCGTCACCGCTTCCGGGTGGGGGTGTGGGGGGGTTTGAATCTCTGGCGCGAGTGCCATTGACAGGAGCCTTTAAAAAAATCCATATACAGACTGGTGGCTGGCTGGCTGCCGGTTCTGGTGGAGTTCTGGTGGAAAAGTCAATTTGTTCTACCCACCCAGGGACCTCTTCAACCACTTCCCTGCTCCTGCGTGAACCCATCGATGGCGATTATGATGCCAGCCCCCGTTGCGATATGCGCCATTGGTGCGTCTTCTGGCCAGGCGATAGGCGAGATGATAGCGAGAGTTTCCCTCATCCCTCGGGTTTTCCTTCTTCCATTTTCGTGGTTTAAAGGAAAGAGACGAAAAAGAGGGAACGTCAAATCTCCTTATCCACCTTCCAGCCAGGTCGGTTGGAAAAAAGGTAAGAAAAGTTTCAATCCAGCACCAGACTGCCTTCGGTTGCTGCTGCTGCACCCCAATCAGAGCTTCTTCTCCTGGGAAAGTTCCAGCGAATCACATTGACATCACAATGTGGAAGCCGCAGTCAATTTCGCAACGGGCAACGGTGCCAATTGTGGAGCAAATGTTCCGTCCCTGGAGTGCTGGAGAAGAAGAGAGAGACAGAGAGAGCCTAAGGAGACAAGTTATGAAAAACGATAAACTGCTATCGATCATTTGCATTTGGCGCACGCCAGCGAACCTTTTCATGTGAAGGAATCGGAAATTTAGCATCGATTTGCAATCGATTGTTGCCACCAAGTTTGTCGTACTTTAAACAGTATCTTCCGATGGTATAGACCTTAAAACCAACCGATGAAACAGCTGCTAAGAAAGTCAAGAGGATGCTTTTAATGTGTTCATCGGGGTGCCCCCTCATAAAATCCTCCTCCAATGGATAATTAACGGACTGCTGAGGGTGAGTTGGCAATTATTAAACGATTTCCTCCCACACCTTGACCAACGTATCAAATCGTGTGACCGCCGTGCAGGAGAGAGAGAGGGAAAGAGAATGATAGGGTGTCTGTGTTTTGTGGTTTCACACAATGACACTGCGTGGAAGCACCATTTATGATTTGTTTGTGCCACTGCCACTGCCACTCTCTCGCCACGGACAGGGAAGGGTCATCACGATTGAGGTCGATTTTAAGTGCAGCTTTGATGACCTCTGGTGAGGCCAGAGAATGGGAAAAGATCCTATCCCGGTGAGAGGAAGGTGAGCAGTTCTCAAAATGCCCGATTCCCCTTCTTTCGCCATTAGTTGGTCTCCCCGTCCGAAAATTACACTCTTTCTAATGAAAAGCCCCTTCAATGGCCCACAGGAAAATCGGCAGAGGGAAAATATTAATCTTTTAAAAAACTCATTGTACAACTTTTTTTTTTAACCAACTCGCTCGCTCGCTCCCTCACGTTCTCTGATGGCGAGGTGATCCGGATCATTTCGTGAAATCGAAACGAAACTTTTACAAAAGCGGAGCGAGTCGCCCAAGTCGACGTAATGCAGTTTCATAAATTTCGATGGCAGCCACCCAGCGGTGCCCCCGGGGGGGACATGGTGCGCGTGCCGCCTGGAACTGACTTTTACAAGAGCGTAACAGACGGTGGTACTAGTGCTGGCAGAAGTTATAACGATCGCTGCTAAAGCACGAACACGAAGGAATCGAATGTTCTTTTCGATTTTTCAAATAAACGCAGAACCAGAGCAGATCCAGGAAGCCCCCGGGAAAGGAAGTCGAAGAAAAAGTACCATCATCAAACATATGGTGGCGAATTAATAAAATTGATTTGGTCAGCACTCGTTGCCGAGTTTCGGAGTGAGTCCCCGCCGGTGTCGGTGGCGAAGATGTCCTTCCTGTTGCAGGTTGCAATCGGGGGTTAATCGAATACCATTTCTATATATGTTGGACTCACTCTCTTTCTGACTCTCTCTCCCCCAGGAACTCGAAGCAAGAAAGTGGAGAAGCTATCGAAACGGAACCGTCGGTCACCGTTCGAGTAAATGGATGTTGTAGCAGTTTTTCGTTCGATTACATTTGTCGTGCAGAGGGAGGGGCAAACATTATTGAATTGACGACCAAAAAGAAGGTTGTTCAATTCCGTTACATTTGTCGCGTTGTTAGTGCTTTGTGGGAGTCCAGTGAAGGCAAGAGGGAAGGTAGATTATGATTTTGATTCGGTGTATTAGGAGCTCGATATCGATGCACGGTCGAGGCATGATTGTATGAGGGAACTCGAATGGAATAAATTCCGCGTTTTGGATCGGAGTCTCAATCAGGAGCAAGGCCAATGGCAATGCAGGTTGCGCGATTTTGCCTCTGAATTAAATTCTGCATCATGACAGAGCCCGGTTTGAGTTTGAGTTATTGGGCTTCGAATAACTTTATAAAACAAAATTAATGGCGTTTAACTTTCTTATCTCAGCTTCGTTCACTCACTTCATGATTTGTTTACGTATTCAAATTCCATGCACAACAAATAAACTCATCTCAATCTACCACCGAAGCAACATTAGGAAGCATCGAGTGCTGGGTGGTGTTTCGATTTAACATTATTTAATTAACGATCACATCCTTCCTGGAGAGGAGGTGCTGCAACAACATAAACAACCGTAATGGCCTTTGCCACGTGCAAAGATGCGACGAACATCGTCCCACACGCTGCGACAAGACACGCTTGGCATCTGATCGAGCTGCTGCTGCTGCTGCTGCCAAACAATTTATGTTCTAATGTGTGTTCACGTTCGCTACTTTTCGCTACGAGAGAGAGAGCGTGCGGGGTTCAGGATGATAAGCATAAATTTATGAGTCACATCCGCGAACTCCACTCCGTAGTCAGCACGCTGTTCTGTTTGCGACGAGGACGATGGAGTGATAAAATATTATTGAATAATTGAAAACTCAATTGCTTTAATTCGAACTTTCTTCGTGAGTTCGCCCACCCCACCTTTTCTTTCACTCATTAGCCATAACCGAAGGATACGATGCAAGGCATCATCCTGATCGTCTTCGTCGCCTTGTCTTTAAAGGGTGCAGACAGTGGTTAGCCTTCGCGAGCTGACGTTCGATGGAAGGAAAGTTGCGAGT
The DNA here is from genome assembly GCF_943734665.1 of Anopheles aquasalis. Taxonomy (NCBI): domain Eukaryota; kingdom Metazoa; phylum Arthropoda; class Insecta; order Diptera; family Culicidae; genus Anopheles; species Anopheles aquasalis. Next base: position 5,049,377 of record NC_064878.1, on the reverse strand, counting down.
TTGAAAATGGTCGGTTGTGGTTTTTGGTGGATAAAACGAGCGCATAGAAAGTGTGAGGTCTGGTAAGCGACGGATAGGAAGGAAGCCGCCTGTTAATCGCTTAAAGGATGCATCTCTCCCGTGGTTTCCCTCCTCGTGGTAGTCGTCCAGAGCGCAGTGAGTTGAGCAATTTAATTAACAAATTTAATACACGAGAACAAATTCAAGAACATCCTAAAAACCGAGACCGAGGAAAGAGCGCTGATGCCTTATCGACGTCTCGCTCAGGACCTCAAGTAAACCAGACCGTTCTTCCGGAGTTAAGAACTTTGGTCTCTCAGACGACGACCAAAACGACGACGACGACGACGACGACGACGCTGAAGGAAAGTTAAGCTGCCGTGAGCCGTGAAGAATTGCCATCCACCACGGTGACTTGGGCATTCCTTGGCGCATGCCGCTGGAAAGGATGCAGTCAACTGCGCTCCTGGGGTATGTTGCCCATGTTACCGCGTTGTTCCCCCCGTGGGGGTGGCCTCCTCACCAGAGCAGCAAGCCACAGCAACCACACGGCGAGTGAGGAAGGACGGAAACGAGGGATGGTATCGGTTTTATGCGAAATTAGTCGCTCGGTCGCTCGGCGATTAAACCATGAGGGGCATGAAAGCATTAGTCTTTAGCCAGAGAGAGAGAGCTCTTTTAAAATTACACATCCCGATGCGTCCAATTTGGTTGTGGTTATCGTTTGGTGGTGCTCGCTCTCGCTGGAACCGTTGCGTTGGAAACTAACTTTTATTGTGAGGTTAGGGATGATGCAGCATCATGGCAAACGCAACGAAACGTGAAATATGTGCTGATGATGCTCGCTTTAGAGGGCAATTGGATTGCAAGGATCGTTTGTGAGGCTTCTTTTACTCTTCGTTGACAGAATGTTAAATCGTTCTCGCCACGCATGTCGATTCGAGACCCGGAAGACTTTGTAGAGTGATTGTTGTTCGTTTGCTGGACCTTTTTGAAGCAAACAACTTTCTTCTTAAACCAAAAAAAAAAACAAAGAATTATTATCCCTCTCCAGCAAGTGGCCAGTTCATCATCTGAGACCAGGGCAACCGCTGGAAGCAAATTAAGAGCAAAGTTGAAGACCAATCTGTTTGCGCACGTCAGAGCTCCCGGAATCTAACCTAATTACCATACCTGAACGGTTTTATGAACCCCCTTCCGAGTGGCCACGGGCTGGTGGTGTAACTGTGAAGCCCCCTGTTCCCCTTTCCTTCTTCTCTTCCTCATTTCGAGATCGCGATCCGGAGACCCCACTGGAAATTAGTTTGGGAATGAAGAAGGAAAAAGGAGGAGCGAGCATAAAACAATATATGCAAACAACCCAATCTCGCTGTTGCTGTTCAGTGGAAGCTCACCGTTGGCTGGCTCCCATTCATGGACCATCCATCCATTCGGTGGCCAACGAAAGTGTGGCGCAGTCCCGCCGTGAGAGTCCGGCCAACTCCCTCTTTCTTTTACTCGTTTTTTTAAGGTGTCTTGGTTCCAGTATGCCACCTCTGTGCCACCGGCGTGAGTTTGCTTACCGATGCGGTCAGATAACACACTACCACCACCCCCCAGTGGGCACCGGGGATCGCGCAGGGAGAGAAAAAAAATGAAATGATTTATGGTGCGCCAGAAGATGATGGAAGGTGTGTGTGGTGTGCTTTTTAAGATTTTCGTTACGCCATTTCGCCCTCGGCCTCAGTTAAGTTGGAAATGAAGTCATCGACAGTCCCTGGCCCTGGATAGTGTCGCGAGGCCAGTCCGTTTCGCGCCCGTTTCCAACTGCTGGAAAGTTTTGCAATTTGCTCACCATGGGAGCAGCGCTATTGTGAGTCATCAGAGATGGTCTCCGTGTCCATGCCCATTACTTCCTGGTCACAATGGTCAACACCACCGTGCCGTGGCCAGACTGGGCGTTTCGTAAGTGACCACTTCCGATCGAGCACTGGGTTTTCGGGTGTTTTTTTGGTTCGCACACGACTTGCCCTTGTCTTATGTCCGAGCCCCGGGAAGCCGGTGTAGAAAGTGTGGCGCAAAAGGTAGATTACAGTGGCCACACTATGCGGTCAACGGCGCCGGCCGGTGCGCTACTAGCGAGCAGAGGCCGGAGGTTGCTTTCGATAAATATTTTACGACGCTGGGAACGACCACCATCTGATAGACGGTGATGCGTGGTGTGGTCGAAGCAGCATTTTATTTCTCCTCGATTATCCTTCCTTCCCTCTTTCATGGAATGGAATGGCCAGGGTGCCCTTTTTTCGGGGTGTTTCTGGGAATGTTTAATGTTGCGTGAAGTTCGGTGTCTATCGCACCGTTCAAGTCACTTGAGATTCTTTTTGTTTTTTTTCTTCTGTTTGGATTTTATTCCCTCAAAATAATAGCACCACAAAACATTCCGGTATCCGACATTATGTGGTTCAGATTGTGGCTTTTAATGTCGAGCGCCACGGTTTGGAATTACTTTTTGAAGTACAGCCAGGAGGACAGCAAGAACAGAATGGAGAGGAAGACACGCACTGGGTTACCACTGCTCGCAAGATAACAATCGATGGCAAGCGCGATCGTCACAAGCGATCATCTTCATCACGCGGAACGGATTAGACAAATGAGGCCGCCTCAGCTTCAAGGCTATCTGGGTCGCTTGATCTATCTGACCGGCTTGGCATGTAAACCAACCGCCCATCCAACTGTCAGTCGGCCCAGATCGGTGACTGATCGCTAGCTAGAACATAAAACAACAACAAAACACCTTTTCATCGGTGGATCGTGGGATGCAGCTGATATTTCGGTGGATCTTTGGCGGCGACGAAGGGAGTTCGCTTGTCACGAGTTTCGCACGCGACCTCTCGCGCGCTAGGTAGCAGTGGGACAAGCGCACTGACAAACCTGACAATCTGATACCCTTTCACAGCATCACACGCAGAATGGAGCGTGTTTGCGTGTTCTTCAGCCCCCGGGTCATCAACGGCGACAGGTGAGCGATGAGAATTTGGTTTCATTTAGACGAAAGACGGCTGCTCTCATCTGCTCATTGCTCATGAAAATGCAACACGGTGTGGCGGTTGTTGCGTGCTTGTAAGAATTAAAGACCGCCCTGGCCTTGATAATTTGCAGCCATTGAAATCCCGGGGGTGCTAATGGTTCGTTTTATGTGGTTCGTGGTGGAAGGGGGGGGGGGGCTTTGGAAGCTACCGTTTGGATGGCAAGAGTCGTGAGTGGAGGTTTATGTTACCGCGAAGTGGGGTGTGAAGCAGTTTTTAGAATGTTTTTTTAGGGCGAGCTTTTGTGGGAGTGTGTTGGTGTAAACATTTAGTGTGATGACGGGGTATTAGCATTTTCTTCCATTGCAAGTGATGCATTAATGTTTGATTCGGGCTTTTCATCGCCGTAATTTATTTTGTCTGTTGAAATATGCTTTAACATTATTTTTGAGGAGTATATCTTGATTGTAGGAATGCAGATCGATCATTATCAACTAATATTGTATTGTAATCTACAAAAATGATGCCTCAAAAATATACTAATCGCATTATGGTAAAAAATTGTGCTGCGTTAAAATACTCAATTGTTCACTTGTTCAGTTGTTTGAAGATGGAGAATAATGCATGGCTTTTTACATTAGAATCGAGAACAAGCTAAAAGAACACTAAACGATCCGAAAGAATTCATTGAACAACATTTATGATAGGTGAAAACATTTTTTTATCATCTAAATTCGAAACAATTCATGGCTATTCTTTTTGAAAACCGGTGCTTAGTACATGAAAATCAGGTAAACCAATTTGTGTACAATATTTGGAACAGGAAATGATCAGTTTAGCAAATGTGTTGATGAAAAATGTAAGAAGTGTTTCCAAAATAATGTTTAGACCGTATTCTAAAAGACATGTTTTTTCACCATGCATTGTTCAAAATGGTTTCACAACGTTTCGAGGAAAGAAAATCGTTCCGATGGTACAGCATAGCACAGGTGTCGTATACATCACCCCCCCTTAATGCTAGCTCCCGTTCACCATTACCACAACAAGGTGTTAGATCAAAGATCCAAACCTCGCACGCCCTGGACCGTGACACAATAATAGTTTAATTATCTTCCATTACTATCCAAAAATAAAGAAGCCCTCCCCTTGGAGATCCAAAACAGCCGCTAGTCCGAAACCGATATAGCACCACTGTGGCGCCGCCCTGGAAGAGGAACAATAACGAAAAAAGGGCGGGAACGTGTGTGCTCAGTGTTCCATCACACCAAGCATACGGTATCCGTACCGATGTGCCTTTGCATTGTTTGCATTTGCAGCAGCAGCCACAAGCACTCGTACAATTCCGTTGATTCATCATCTTTTTAGCTCCAAGAAAGTGCGCTCCGATCCCATTTGAGGGCGCATAAAACGAAATGCTATCGTTTTGAGGAGAGTGAATGAGGAACGCGCCCCGCACGAGTGAGTGTGGTAATGAGTCCGCGAAAAGCCCCGTTCTTTCGTGGAAAATACGCCTTAGCCATCCCGAATCCCGGAGCGCTCACTTCCTTAGATCGCTCGATCGAACGTCAGATCGCGCCGCATTGAAAAGAAGAAAGGAATCAAACTCAATAAGCTCCGCTGCAGAAGCAGCAGCAGCACCGGCAGCAGCAGCATAAGCGCAATTATGTTCACGCTCATGCTGTTGTTGTTTTGTGAGGCCAAACATAAGGAGGATCGGTTTAATCGAAATGGCTCGCATTCCCGGCTTGGTCCCGGGTTTATTGATTCTTTCATCGATCGTCGTCTTCTCACGCCTTCCCTCAGCGTTGTTGGGCTCCTAATTTCATGTTGTTCCTTCTTTCATCTTTCATCAATCGCTCGACGGCAGCGGTAGCCAGCCATTTTCAATAGCCAAGAAGCGGAACAGAGCGGAAAGAGAAGAGGCAACACCTGTGGCGATACGATACACTTCCGATCCGCGGTCCGTGGTGGATCGTCATGGAGCCGTGGAACCGTTCGTCGGAGTCGGCCGCCCGCCCGCCAGGTGCTGGAAAATGGAGGAATTCATATTTTCGTTTAATTGAAAAATTCTAGCGCGAACCATCGAGCGCGTCCCGTTCACGGGAATGCACGGTCAGTGGCGGCACAGGTGCCACGGCGTTACGGCCGTGATCGGTGCACTATGGCTAATCCAGCCAGCCAGCCAGCGGCCGGGCACCGGTCCGGAACGAACCACTTCGGATCTCTGCGCTCGGTTCTCCGATGGGTTGTTGGTCTTTCTCGCGGTCTTCGCCGCGGTCTCGGCTCCTCCGAAGCGATACGGAACCGATCTAGCAAAACCACCACGAACGTTCTGGTTGGACTGTGCCCTGGAGGAGGGAGAGGAGGGCCATAATTGAGGCCCGAACCACCGTACCATGGCCAGCGAGGGATGACGCACGCCACGAGACCGCCACAGTTCTGGTAATCTGGATGGATGGATCGCTGGATTCGTTCGTTGGACCGCACACACCGCAGAGCTGTGTGGCGGAAATGATTGACATTCGTTTCGTATTCGATCATCCAAAGGAGGGACCACCGCAAGAACAACATTTCTTTCCAAGTAATAAGCAGCACACGAAAGTCTGCGCTACGTGGCTAGCGGCTTCTGGAATGCAAACCCAACGCCGTGCCGAATACAATGTACGTCAACTTCCAACGCAGCCAAGCGAGCCAGAGAGTGATCGCGAGAGATCGAGAGAGTTTTATCTAACAAAATGATCATACTTTATGCTCCCGTCGTCGTCGTCGTCGCAGGATGTGGGTCGTCTGGACCGTTCCCGGGAGTCCACCCGGTGGGGCCGGGTCGGTGAGGTGTGAAATACGATGGAATGTGTTGAACTTTCTTGAACCCCACCAAGGGTGCTGGGGGACGATGAGTCATCGTGCGCGCGCGTCTGTCAGGTCCGCGATCCGGCAAAAACTCCGCCAAGTACCAAGCAGGCCTTGACTTCTTTTCCTTTCGCAGCAATCTGTCAAGCGAACGCACCGCACACTGTGTGTTGAGTGATCGGAATACCTAAAACCACCAGCAGCAGCCAGTGGACAGAGGGGGAAAAAAATGAATCTAAAATGGCGCGAACCGTTACCGCGGTAGTAGAGGAGGAAGAGGTACATAAAATGTCAAATTTGAGAACGAGAATGTGGCCCCCAAAAAATGCTGGGTATCAAATTCTGGATTCATTTTCAACGAGAAGGAAGGCGCGAGCCAAAGCAGCGTAACTGATATCGCCACCTCCAGACATACTTAAAGACCATTTGTACTGCTGCTTGGAGAGACAATTGGACTTTTAGGCTGCTCCAAAACCACGGACAAAGAGATGAGTTCGTGTCCAAAATCATTACACTCCTCATGGAAGCCTCTTTCATATCATTTTGTCAGATAAGGCCGGCGAGGATAATGATCGTCTGAATATTTGTGATGAGAACAGATAACCAAACCTCTCGTTCATATTTTTACGACCAGAACGACCTAACCAGTAGCAAGAAGGGTCCCAAAATGAATTATTAAAACCCTTTTCATTCGTTCGTTCGAGTTCTTTGCAGTTCGCTTAATCTCGCTTACGACGTAAGGGGAATTCAAACTGCTTTTTGATGTAACACACCATTCCCCGGTGGCTTTGGATTATCGCGTCTCCGTCTCGGTGGCTACCAGGAGGCGCTAAAGAGCGATGCCCAGCAGCAGCAGCAGCAGCAGCAAACGGCAGCAGGGTCCACGGACTGCCCTCGATTAATTTGAAATTGCCATAATCGTTCGTATTATTTCCTCGAATCGCAATGTCCATTGTTTTCCAATTCCAAAGCCGCTGACATAATAGCCTTTACCGGGCCTTTCTCTCTCTCTCTCTCTCTCTCTCTCTCTCTTTTTCTCTTTCTTCCGAGGCGCACGCGTTGCGCATAAGTTTTCTCCTGGTCGCCGTCGATCGATCGATCGATGCGTGAACAGTGGAAACATAAAACGATCGATCAATCTGATCAGCGACGGTTACGGGACTGGGATTGAGTGAGTGAGCGAATGCGCCTAGAGGAGGGTGAGGGAATCTTGTGCGACGCTCTTGACGCTCCCCGCAACATCGACAAATTATTATTCCGTTCACACCAAACCGTCAACCGAGTCAACCGTCCGACGATCGAGTGGAAGCAGAAGAAGACGCGACGCCAGAGACGGAGGCATCGTTGGGTGCGTCGTGGTCCCCGTCAACGGTAAGGCATCATCGGTTGGCACCTCTTCCCCGGTGGTGAGATGGTGGTTATGCTCCGAACAAATGAGAGAAAGAATCGAAACGGTGTACCGGGCCACCGAAATCGGGGAGGTGATCGACGATCGCGATTGTCTATAGCATAGTGCAGCGAGCATAGCGGGAACCAATCGGAAATAACCGTTTCCGTTTAGAGTGGTATTGTTAAACGATCGGAAACGGTGCCTCCGAGCGATCGATCAGACGGTTTGGGTTTCCATTTCCTGACACGCGCTGCCACTAACCCCCGGGCTCGTGCTCGTGCTTTGTTACGACGCGTTTCGTGTGCCTCGAATTCGATCTTTCAAACTCCACGAAGCGCATTAATGAATACTCTCGAAGGCAGGGAGGGGGGGACCCATTTCTAAATTAATAATCGTTGTTGACTAATGATGATGTTATGCAGCAGATCGAAGAGGAAGAGGAGCAAGAGGGAGAGAGAGAAATTGAAAAGTAACCAGCCCCCAAGCGCCTAGTGGTCGCCCGAAAAAAGGGGGAGCTACAAATCAGGGCCATCGAGATCATCAAACTGATCCCGGGAAATCGTGTCGCCGTTCGTCAGTTACAGCTACACCACCAGCACCAGCGATATCTAATCGATCAAACTTTGGACGATCAAGGTGTGCAAGGTGCAACCTATGGTAAGTGAAACGATCTCCACTTTAAGCGGTATCGGTAAGCGATACCTCCAGCAGATGCAGATGCCAATCGTTAGCGGATCGTGATCGACGGTCTGGTCTGCTTTGGGAAACTCGTCTCGTCGTCACTCGGCCTGCCGACCGGTTCATCAATCGGCGATCAGGTCGAGCATCGTTTTACCGAGACATACTTTTGCGCCAAATGGATTCCAGCAATTATTTAAATCAAGTGAGCGAGCGAGGGTTACTTTCATCAATGCCAAGGTGGCCGATGATCAGTATTGACGATGTAGTGGCCTGCTGATGACATTTATGCCACCCCCCCCGGGGGGGAGTGATCTTCTTTTTGTTTTCAATTAAAGGAGGCGCTACGCACTTACATGGAATCCGGTGGGCCGAGTGAGAAGCAACTTCCAGTAACTCCAGCAATGGCACTGGCACGAGACCAGCCAGCCAGCCAGCTAGCCGGACATTTATGGTACTGGGCACTGAAGTCAATGGCACTGCGGCGACGACGACAGTGAGTGCGCTCGCTTTGGTAGTCGCAACGCCGCGCCAACCGCGGGTCCGTTAGGGGATGCGTCCTCTCTGTTGCGTGAAAGTTGGACCACCGTAGTCCCTCCCCACCGGGAAAGGTTAACAACAGGGCACAACCGGCGCAAAGGAGTGCTATCATATAGCTCTTTCGCCGGTGCCGAGTGCAGCGCAGAGCAGATGTTTTTTTTCCGAAAATTTAATTTTGTGTTTCTGATCGTCTGTCAAATTTGTCTGGATTTTGGCTGGACGAAGACGCGCAAAACGCAAAGTATCGTCCGCGTCCGTAATCCGCATGATTTGTTTGACAGAGGTCCGTCACCTCTCGCGTGGCCGGGACGTGAAGAAGGGGGGAGGGGGGACTGTAATTTACCGCAGCGTGTAAGCGAGTTGTGTAGCTCAAGGACCGTTCCATTGAAATCTTTCGTTTGTCTCCCCCGCTCGCGGGAGGAGAGAAGGGGAGGTAAGAATTGCTCTGCGCACCCGTACGCCCCGGCACCGGTGGTTGTTTTATGGTCGCCTGTTTTATTTTTTTTTGTTCGGCGTTCGTTCATTCGTTTTCGGTCACTTTCGGGAAGGCGGGAAGAGGCGATCAAAAGACTTGAGGCGCATAAGTGACGAACCCTGTATTATACTTTTTTTTTCGCGCGTGTGGCGATCCCGGGGCTTAGTCGTCGCTTGATGGGCTGTGATATTAACCAAAAGCCTCACTTTTGACACGTAAATGTGGCGAGTGGCGCGGGATTCGTCATAACGCACCACACCGCTTCGTCTTCGCTTCTGCTCTTCGTTCGTGTTTGCATTCACGTTTGCGACTTTGCAAAACCCGGAGTGACCAAGGGGAAACCAGTCAATCAACTCACTCTGGGCGGGCCAACCAGGCTGGCAGGCCGGTCTGAAGAATGCCACGGAGGGGAGAACGGAGAAGAACCAGAACTATTGGCAGCACATTATGGGCTTGCTAATTATTTTGTTCTCAATCCCCGGGAACAAGTCGTCGCCCAGCGTTGTGGCACGAGTGCAACGACGACGACAATGACGATCATGGCGATGGTGATGATGATGATGATGATGGAAATTCTTGTCCAGCCAGAAGCTAATGGACCCCGTGAACGGACTCACCCGGTCGCCCTGGTCGGTACAAAATGGTAATCTCTGGAAATTACCGTTTTATTTTATCTGCCTTGATAAGTTTGCTCGATAAGTCGTGTGCGCTGTGGACATTCTTACCAGCCAGCAGCTCCGTTTACGACGACAAGGAGGACACGACGATGACACGGTAATGGAAGTGCGCTTGGGAATGGCCTGGGCGTCGAAATCCATGTTTGTGATCGTCATGGTCGTTCGTTCGTTGGTTGGTTGCAACTTTGTCCACCGATTCCGGATCAGCATTTCATTCTTGGTCGCTGAAGTTGGTCCATGTTGAAGGTAGAAGGGAACGCGATGAGTCAAGCAACGTTGGGCTCTGTTCTAGTTCAAGGGTTGAACGCCTGGGAACCGGAAGTACCTGCCAGCACAGCAGGAAAACAAGCGATCGTGGAGGAAGCAGAAAAGGGAGACCATGCGAGCGAGCGAGCTACCATATGCGGCCAGGAAACGGTCAGAATTGGAAGCAAGGAGAGAGAGAGAGAGAGAGAAGGGAGAGAGAAGAATGCATCCCTTTTGTGCAGTCGGGAACGACAAATAGACATCGTTTTGGGGTTCAGGGGGAACGAAAAAAAGGGAAAAAGGTCAACATCGATGGTCAAACACACATGTGCGTAACGAGAGGCCTCGAAAAGGGGGAACGGACCATCCGGAGTGATAGTGCGGAACAAGCGGGTACACAAAAGGGTCTCTAGCGGTCGCTCTAATGTTCCCGTCACCGTCATCGTTTGCTTTCAATTCTCATTTTATTCTGTTGGATAGAATTTTTGGGTTATCGGGAACTTTAAAAGCCAGACCGGTTACACTGTTCTATTCCAACATGTCGTAGACATGTTTACGGTCTTAAAAACTGTTGCTTGGGGGTAAAAATGACGAAAGAAATGCACCTTCCAGGTCATCCAGATCCTGTTGCACCGCTTAGTCACCGCGAGCGGCCATTACTATCCCCTAGATCACCGGCTTCGAAGTGGAAGAAACTCTTAACACTCTGTGGTCCCGTCCGGTTGGGCACTTTCGTTTGGAAGCACGAAAATCCCGCACTAAACGCCGCATTAGAAACGGGATAAAGGTCCAGGGGAAGTGTAACGAAGTTGCTCGCGGGGCCTCTTTTCTTCTTAAGATATTAAAGGCAGCCCATGGAGCGACTTAAAGGGCTCCAGTACCCCCGGGCGGGCGGGCGGGAGAGAGAGAGTATGGCGGGCGCGAAAAGTCAATCCACTCGCCCTACGTGTTCCACGGGAGTTGTTGATGGCCTGGTGATGATACCATTGGTATGTGTGGCCGATGGTTTTCGCTTCACTTTTCAATCATCGCGTCCGCATCGTGTTGAGCTCCGGGGCAGCGCACCGGGTGCCAAACCGTTGCTCCTGCATCGGGTGCACTCCGTCGTCGTCGTCGTCGTCGTTGGCCGCGTAATTCATTCATTTCAACCGGAGCAGCGAGCAGCGAGCACACAGTAGGCTTATTAGAGGCTAGCAGGCAGGCAGCCAGGCAGTCATGATGGTCGTTTGCGCAAAAGGCATCACAGTAGGCGCACCAGCAACTTGCTTTCTGGCTCTGCACGGACTGATGCCGTGGACTGGTACATGTTAACATTTTAAGGTTTCGCTCTCAGCGGTAATAACAATAATAACGTGCATTACTGCGGCCCGCTCCTGATGCCTGTTGCCTGATGGTCGGTTGGGTTCGAGAGGGGCGCGCGCGATATGGAGAAGACCTTCGCGTTCGGAAGCTCTTTCGCCGTGGCGTTCGATCGATCGATGCTGGCAAGTAACGAGCCTGGCAATTGAGGCATACGCGTGTAGCGCGGAAAGGGGGGGATCCATTTCATTTGTGTATGGCCTTTAGCGTGGTTTAAGCTTCTCGGGAACTGGGGTTCGTCGCTTAAGGTGGTTGGTGCACAGAAGTCATCAGGCTGATCGCGCGAAAGGTTGGTTCCGAGATCTCGCTGCCTAAATATTGGTACCGATCGGTTTGGAACGTGGTTTTTGTTTGTTGATGCCGCAATAATAAGTGTGTGCACGGTACGGCCGCGCAAGTCACCTGATGGACTTGATCGGACCTGAAAGCGCCACTGAAGCGTACACCGAACACTGCGGCAGTGCCCTCGAAATGGCCGGTGCCGACCGAGAGCGTGACCTAATCGAAGATGAGCCCTGCCGTAATTAGATTTGTCGCGTTTTATTTTGATTTCGCCACTCACCACCATCTCTGTTGCTTGTGGTGAATGGGGACATGGCGCCTGGTACTTTCCAAAAAACTCCTACTCCCTCCCTCCCCCTTTCAGACGACCCTGATTCGGCGACACTAATGGAATTTCGATGCACATCCCCCCCCCCCCGGCGTGCGCTCTCCATCGTACCTTCTCCTTCGATTAAGATGCTGGACCTCAATTCCCCCGGGGACGGGCGGCCGGATGGTTGACACTCTGGCCATGTTTTTCGGGGCCATTTTCGTGGCCGCGCTAGTGTGAATCATTTGATTTCCGTTTGAAGCGTCACGCTGGGGCAGAGAGAGAGAGAGGTAGAGAAACACCCCAATTGATTGATTGATCGGAGTGTTTTTTTTTGTTCCGTTCCATTCCGTTTCGATGAAATTAGCGAAGCAATGCTTTCACTTGCTTGCGGCTCACTCCCTTTTTCGCGGTCATTTTCGGTGCACCATTTACGCCGCCAAAGAAAGGGCCTAACGGAAAGAACGGAAGAGTTGGGTGAGCGCGCGCGCGCGCGCATCATAAATTTGTTGATTATCCTTGACATAATTATGTGACGCACCATCACGAAAAAGGCAAAAGGAAAAGGAATGCGAAGTAAAATCGAAAGGAAGAACGTCCGTGCCAGCGAGCGCGCGCTCGATCGGTCGGTTGGTTCCACAAATCATTCACGCAATGACCGCTGCGCTGCAGACCCCTTTTTGGGGCCTAATGTCATCCGATCCTCCGGACCGGTGTTATGCTGCAGTCTGTCTAATGCTGTTTTTTTGTCCCCCTTTCCAGCTCCTCACCTCACCGGTTCAAAACTCGATCGTTTAGTGGCGATAGCGCGAGGTAAAGGTAGCGCGCGGCTCTTAAGAATTTAAGATACAGCGCGCATAAATTATCGAATGCGTTGCTGCACTCAACAAACGGGGAGAGAGATCGAGAGAGAGAGACACTCTTTTCAGAGAGCGTGAGTGACGAAGATCACATAATTCGATCTTGCTTTGCGGTGCGCTTTTGCTCGTGAGTTCCCTCCAAGAGAGAACCTGCGAGCGATCGAGCGCGCGTGGGGTTCGTCGCTTGCTCAAGTCTTTCGATCCGTTGGCCGGTTTAGTGTTGCTGTTGCGCGCGAACCGTGCGTTCCCTTTTGGTTTTGCGTGCGCTCTTCCGAATTCCCTCACCACACCAAACGCGGTCCCTGAGCTGTGAGTTGAAACGGACACAAAAATGTGCGCGCGCGCGCCATAGAAGGAGTCCCAGAAGTTGTAGTGGCGTTGTGCTGTGTGTGCCAGGCCGCTAAACACCTGTCCCAGGCGCGCATTCTATTGTCTAACGCTTAGCCGAGAAAGAGGGAACATCGTCCCAAGAAGAATCTCCTTCTTTGCTGGAAAGACATTATTTGAAAAGGCACAAACGTGAACGTTAGACGAAACGATCGATCGTTTCCAAAGAAAACACAAAAAGTGGCCAATCGCGAGTGTCTGTCGGAGCTAGTCGAAGATCTCGAATCCGTGTGCTTGGCTGTGTTTGTGTGCGTTACCAGCAACCGGCAGGCTGCCAAGAAAACCTCAAGAAATGCTCTAACAAAGTGTGCTGCTGGTTGGAGTGTGGAGTGAAGTACTGGGTTGGAAAGATCAACCAACCGATCCGTGTGTTTGCTCGATCGTTTGCTCGTTCGCTCGTTCGCTTGTTCGCTCAGTTGCTTGTTATTGTTTTTTCGCGGTCCACGCGGTCCCCCCCCACCGAACGGCGCGTTGTTTTTTTGTAAAAGTGTCCGCAGGCTGGTGCTTCGAGAGCGGATTTGTTGCTTCGCCTTCTTCGTCTCCTTCTTTCGTCGATCTTTGCCGTGCTTCTAACGCCCGCATGCGAGTGTTCCTGTGTTCGTGTCCGTGTGCGTCCGTCCATTTTCTGTGAAGTATTATTCAAATTTAACGGTGTGAAAACGGGTGCCACCTAAGGCCGCATTAGGAACAGGTCGCGCGGATCAGCGGTCATTTAGGAGACGACGATCCGGTCGTCGCCTCAGAGCGCCCCACGAAACAATCGCCACAAAAAAAAAACTGTCCATTGATGCGACCGGGATAGGGTGGCCATTTTCACAGGCACAGAGCACTGGAAAAGTGTGTGGCCAGTGTGCGATCTGAAAACTGAAACACGAAAAAGCAATCAGCCGCAGCTATCTGGCGCCATTTCTGACCCGGTCGATTGTGGAGATAGTGAAGCGACACCGGATGGGAAAAAGGGGCGCGGAAAAGTGATGTTTCCAGCCCGAAAATAAATAGATCCGTACGATCGTGCTTCACACCAAGTAATTGCCCATTGAAAACGGACCTTTTTGGTCACACTTGGCTCAGTGGCGCCGGAAAAGCGATCCGGAAAAGCCAGTGACGGGCTGCCCAGTGTCCCCGATCTCATCGCGCAAAAGTGTGTCGAAGGTCTTGCCCCATCGAAAGGGCACCGTAACGGTTCTAAAAGGAAAGGGACCGGCTCGAGAAGAGGTGACAGCATCTTCGTCCTCTATTGCTTTGCTTTGAGAAAGCGACGCGACGCAAGTGAAGTGTGATATCATCATCAACCTCATTACCTGGTGAGTGAGTGTGC
>NC_064878.1:5020000-5032500 GCF_943734665.1 Anopheles aquasalis | reverse complement strand
GAGGGCGGGCATGAAAACGGTTGTCTAATTTACGATTTCATTACCACCATTATGATATGGCCTAGTTCGGGGGTCTATGGTGAACGGTTGTTGTTGTTTTGTTATTTGTGGCGCATTTCATTTCGTTTCATTTTCAAAATGTGATGCCAGAGAAGATGAAAAGGGAGGTGGCTAGCAGGCGTCCACGCGTGCTGAATGATGGCCTCGTCTCATCTCATATCGTATGTCTGGCCTTTTGACCGTTGACCGTGTTTGCTGTGGCAGTGGCACACCGTGAAGGAAAACGGGAGGTCTTAGGTCACGCGCATGCTCACTCGCCTGGCTCTGTCGACGCTTGCTTCGCTCGATAAAGCACTTCATCCGTCCGTCCGTCAGCGAGCGCTTACAAGGTGACGTGATGCGATGCGCCTCGATAACGCCTACTTGATGTTTCTCGCGAACCGCGAACCACGCGGACCGTTTATCGCCTTCAATGACACACTACTTGAGCTCGCTCGAGAGATGGAATGCCAAAAAGTGGGAGGTAACGGCAAGTGACATACGCATCATCATCATCATCATCACTATCATCACGATCATCATCGTTGGATTGTGTGAATTCTGGAAGCACGGCTTAGCATCTTAAAGATCGCGAGAATGAAGCACCATCTCTTCAGAGCCATGTTGCCAGCGCGCTTCACGCTCAGAAGTCATTCCCCTCCCGGTGCTGGGTCTGTGTGTGGTCAGCCTCTCTCCACATATATCTACTACTTCCTGTTTCTTCCCGGCTGTGAAATGTTCTTCAACTCTATTCTTCTTCTTCACCTTCATCGTCAAGAAACCGCGAAACATATGCCAGAACGACCGTTCCACTTCGCTGGCGCTGAATTGAACCATCAAAATGGCCCAACCGTAGAGAACCCGGCGGTCTCGGTGCCATACCGGTGCCCTGGAGGAGGGGGGCATTAAGCAGCAGCAGTTTCTGTTTCTGTTCCCTCGATTCCTTGTTTCTCCTTCCTTCCATCCACCGCGTCCCATTAACTCCGTGGTGCGCTATCAGCGAGCCTCGATACCGTTAAAGGCGGTAGACCTTAACCAGGCGGTTCTGCTGGCGCGCTGGCGCGCGGTTCCGCTCGAATAATAAGTGGCCTCCCGGTTCCCCCTTTGGCAGACCAGGCATCCTGGCTAGATAAGAACGCCCGCTTTTGGCGCTGCCAATGTCGATGACCTAGCCGGTGATGGTGGTGACGTTGTTGGCGCCGTCTCCGGGCCTTCAAATGTCAACCTGGAGTCACCGTGGGAGCGTGCGTTCTAGGTGTTCCGCCTCCAGACTGTCTCCGGCGCGCGGGATTAATAATTGTGATTTATGAAATTGCATAAACCAATCAACGGTGGCGAGAGGTGGCGAGTTCGGTCCTCATAATCTCCTTTCGCTTTCGCGAAATGTCCTCGACGGAGTGCCGTTCCCAGCAACCGGTGCTGCTGCTGCTGCTGCACATGGCGGCACATCATGTTCTGGCGTTGATTAATGCCACCGAACCGCTTCGAGACTCTCAAACGGTCGTGTGCATTCCGTATTCAGGCGGAGTGTTGTCACAGGACTGCGCCAGTCGCTGCGACAAGGGCAGAATGTAATTGCCGCCCTAGACAACGTTTTATTGCTCCAAATGAATTAATTATAGAGAGGCACACCCCGTGCTGCGTTCTGCTGGGTGTTAGAAGTTGCAGAGAAGTAAAGAAAAGTTGCAATAAAAAAAAATGGCTTCCTATAAAATGCTACTAAGGTATTTCGGTATCGGTACTGCACGATCTAAGGCGATCGTAGCGACAGATCTCTTATGAATTATCTTTACTTGGAGCCCTTGGAGCACCAGCATGGAGCACCTGCTGCCTAGCCCCGCTCGAGGCAACGTTGAATGTCTCAAATGATTTAATTGCATTATTAACCTTCTTACATTGGGCGCGCTGGTGCACGCAAGGCTTTTTTCTACCACCGGCCATAAGTAGGTTCCTGCGGCTAATGAACACCGCCATCATCACCCAGCAGCACACCAATTGTCAACCGATCAGATCAGGTAGCTCGTCAGTCGGAGGTCGTGCATTGTCGTCCGGATTCCGGATAACTAGTTTAGACACTGGGGTTGCCACCTAATAATGTCTGCTCATGGGCACTTGTCACCGGTCGGTCGGTCGTGTAATTACAGATCGTGTTGGTTCCACCTTGCCAGGAGCCACCACGGACTACTGTTGACCTTAGGGGCCCCTCTCTCCCCTCAGCTCTGCTATTCGGGGCGGATCTATGCTCCGTTGGAGTCGGGTTTTATTATCGTCGCCAGTGGGAGGGTTAAAGTAGTGAAGGGTTCCTCCGCTAACCTACCGAACCGTATCCAAAACCGGGTCTTTCGTTCGTTCGCTCTCTCCTCTTTCTCTCTCAAGATGTCTCCCGTGTGGACCAGGGTCGATTGAGTCCGGTTCCGGGAAACCGGGTATTTCACCCAGCCAAGACATCCATTAACAACGGCACGAGAATTAAAGTGAAAAGACCAGAGGACCAAAGGAGACCAGGGAGCTTTGTTCGTCTCAACGGAGCGCAACCTCCAGGAGAATCGACCGAGCGATCGTTCTACTTCGTTGACGTTTGCTGGCGAGCGCCTAGACCTCTGTCTTGTGTGCTCTATGATGCCGCGCTGGACGTAAAGCAAAAGATTTGGCGCACCGCAACCCTTGCATGGCTACTTTGATCGTTAGCTAGCGATACGGAACCGCCGTTGCCACGTCACGTCTTCGCGCAAGATCTGCGCTCTATGACCGCGCGCTGGTGCGTGATCAGCGAGCAGAAAATAAAAGCGAACCTGGCCTCCAGGTAGTACTTATTCTGCGCACCAGCAATCACACCAAGTTGCACCTCCTTCAGGTCCTCTGGCCCTGCGGTTTCGCAAACCATTCCTCCCCAGGGCTATTGCCTCACTTGAAGTGATAGGGAGAGAGAAAGAGAGAGTTTATAGGAGTAGATGATTAAATGAATTTTTAATTTCCTTCTCCTCTTCTATTTCGTCTTCTCCATCTTCGGCTGCTGCTGATACCACGCCGACTCATGCTCAGTGAGTGTTATAACGTACTGTTAGCATTAATTTACAAATTAGTAACTACTTCGTCCGTCCCTCCCGACAACTCGTCAAACGCACACACCCAGAGTGTACATGGCGCCCATGGCGCTCTTGGATGCTCATTAGCATCAAGAGGATGAATAAATCAAGGGGCAAGGGGACTGCTGCTCTCTGGACCGTGGACGTAAATCAAAACTCTTCAAAAAAGGAAGATAAACCTCGCGCGCATTGCGTTGCGTTGCGGTATGAATATGCAGCGTCTAGCGAGACACGAACTAGCCCCGTGATCAATATGATTTGAACCTACTTACTGACCGGTGCAGGACAGGCTTGCTGCTGGCCAAATCGTTTCGGTTTTATCGCCTAGTAAGCCCTCCGGGGGTGCCTAAGAAGCGCAGCTCATTAGCGCTGCTCCAGTGCTTCTGCTCCTCATTCGCTCGAAAATGGGTGTCTCTTCTTGGGTCATTGTGCCAACGTCAGGTTTTGTGACGCTGGCCGCACTACTGTAAGTCGTGGTTTTCGAAACCAAATTAACTCAAGCGCAGCAATGGCGCTCATGATCTAATGCTCAACCTCAGTTGCTTCAGTAAAACCCTACCGATGGACACGCTATCTGCCTTCTGATCTTTCGGTCAGATCTTTATCGTCCCGGGCTTTCCGTTGTTTGGCTTGTCTTCGCCCGATTCTAAACCATAGCTCGCCCTAGCTCACTCTCTCTCCGGCTGGTCTTTCTTTGCGGAACGCTAAAGGCCCAAGCACTCCGTACCATAGTTTACCCAACTCTTGCGCTTTTGCAAGCATAATTAATGTATTTGATGTAGCGGTGAGCAAATGAGCACACGGCGCACGCAGTCCGCGTGTACGGTTGCTTCGCTTGGCGTAGGTTTTTGTTTGCTGTTCGATTGTTTGCCATCCCCACCCGTTTGGCCTGAAAGGCTGCCTCCCTTACGTCTCCAAAGATCTAGCGCCCGGGCGCAGCCGACAAATTGGCAAACACGCGTCATGTTAGTCTCTCCGGCTTTTCGATCGTTTTGTTCCGAAATCGGTGAACAAATCGGTTATCGCGGATCCGGCAAAGCAAAAGAAGAAAAAAAAAACTGCCAACAGCAGCCAGCACCACCTGCGTGGCGTGTCAGGAGCAGGACAGCACGCCTGTCACGCAACAAGCGTCCACGACTGACCGGCTCCACTGCTTCGTCGGCTTCATCTTGCGCGGGGCGGTATTTCGTTGTTTTATGTTTGCTAATTTGTGTCCGTAGGCCGCGACAGTCGGCCACCGTTTGACGGCCGGTTCGCGACGGACTCTCTCATTAGACCGGCGTTCGATATGATAAACTGGAACAGCATTAACGTTTTGTACCAATCGTTTTGTCACTGATTGCGCTGATGTGGTTTGCTGTGCGTCCTTGAGAGAAGCCGGTTTGGACGCAATGCAATCCGATTTGATAAGCCATTAAGTCGTCCAACGTCAAGAGCCGGCTGATCAGTGGCAAGATCAGTTGTACGGGGGGGGGGGGGGGGGGGGGGGAGAAGGCGGTCTGTTGCGTGGCGCATCGAGCTGAAGCACGATCACGAGGTGTCAATCCAGTAGTAGTAGTAATCAGGCCGCGGAGCTGTCAGAATTGGAGCAGGGGATTGTATTCAAATTTCAAGGACCACCTGTTCCGAGTCACTTTTACCGCGTGGTCCCCGGTCCTGTGGTGGACATTCGAGCCGTGCAGCGTTGTGGTTTCAAATAGGGGGCATAACTTTTCGACAAAAAAAAAGACGGCCACCATATGGAGTGCTTTGATTTTTCGGTCTAATGTCTTCGAACGAGCATCGTTTACGCTGGCAGATCGATTTCACCTTTGCGAAAGTGTTTGCTTTATGAAACTTAAAGAAGAAAAGAAGCCCCTTGATGCGGAAACATTGCAACATCGGCATCGATTAGCTGGCACCGAGAGCTGGACACCTCAAGGGCCAACTGGCACGAGCGTGCACCTCAGGCCGTCGCCATTGGCGCAGGCTGTGTCACAACCGTGCACGAACGCAGGCCAGATGACGTCGTACAGGAAGCAGTCAATGGCAGTCTGGGCAGAGAGCGTGCAAACACGAGGCAAAAAGGAAATGTGTGACCAAATATCACGTCGCGCTTCCTGCCGTGCAGCAGACACTGCTGCACCTTTTGGCTGCAGCCACGACAGTAGCGACTGCACCAGACGCCATTCAGCATTTCGGCGACGTTTACACCTCTTTCGCTGGCTCGTTGAGCCCTCCAGAGCATGAAATGGGGTTTGATTCACTCCAAATTCCCGCGCAGAGACAGAGAGAGAGAGAGAGCGAGAGGGAGCCCCCGAGACTCGACACTGATGACAATCAATCAATTTGCTTTTGATCGGTAACGGCGTGTGCATACCTTATCAAGCACACCTTTCGAGGGCCGGCGTGTCGAGTTGCGGAGGACTACTCTTGGTGCAACCAAGCATTCCAAGTATCCCAGCTGGGGAGTCTCGTTTACGCTCAGTGCCCGCGGTGACCGCTCGAGGTGAAGAATTGCATGCGGTTGTGTGGAGTTACGAAGAAAAATAGCATCAAGCACCCCACTACAAGACTTGCTGGTAGCAAGCGAGCGAGCGAGGCATCCCATAACGAAATCACGTCACGATTTTTCGGTCCACCAGTGAGCTCACACGGTCCCTGACGACGACGACGACGACGACGAGAACGACCGGTGTGTCGTGTCTCGGTTCTCAACTGGACTCGTGTGGAGATGGGTTTTGGCGGCGCTGTCACCGAATGCGATGCATCATGGGACGTGCAACAATGTTCCCTTCGCCGGGCCGGGCCGCACCAAAACCTCACAAACGGAACGGCCGCTGGACAATGTGAACGTACAGCTCTCGGTACCCGTATTTGTCACCAGCCAGGCTGTTCTCTGTGTGCTCCACAAGTTCGCACGAGGGGAGTTTTATGAGTCATTTAATGCTCGCGTCCACGAATTAACCCCTGGACTGCCGGTTTGGCCGTGTGCGCTTGCTGTGCCCGGAACCACCATCACTCAGTGCGTTCTACTTCCTTCAACAAGGCGGCACCGAGAGAGATCTATTTGAATGTCTGCTTTGTGCCATGGCGGTGTCTGTGGCGCGCTCAACCTACGCGCCAGCCCGCGAAGACCTTCAAGAAGAACCTCCTAAAGGTCATTCACGGATTGGTGGCGCCTGGCGCGTTGCTGTTGGCGGACCTGTTGTGCCGGTAATTGATTGCCAGCTTCCAATTGCCTCGCGGTTGGTGGTGGAGATCTCACAGATGATCCGGTGCGTCGCCGCATGCCATGGCGAGTAAAAACCTTTAGCCCGCAAAGTGTGTTCTCTTGAGCTGCAAGAGTGTACTCGATCGACACACGATAGCAGCTGGCTGGCTGGCTGACTGGCGATTGGCTGGACGACCAAATCATATTCACCATCGATCAGACAGCTTGGTGCGCTCGTGATTAGTATTCATATATTCAAATGCGAACGCTATGCGTGTTTTGCTGTGGAGTCCGTGACATAATTAAGACACCTCAGACCATCCAGCCACGTTCACGATGCTCTAATGCGTACACCTTTGTCGATGAGGCCCTGGAAGCTGAGGCGCACCATTTCCCAGGCCAGGCAGCCAGTCGCGCGGTGTCGATCTCTTCTGACAGGCCGATTGATTCAACAAGGCTCTGTCAGTCAGGGCCACCACCGAACGAGGTCGCGGTAGGCGTCAAGTGGTAGAAGCAGCACTTGTAGCGCTGGCCCGAAATACAAGAGGAATCACTCGCTTGGATCGCTCAAGAGATGGCACCTTTGGAGGAGATACCGTTTTACCCAGGCCAGGCCAGCGAGCTGCAGAAGAACAAAGCTACACCAGTGTTGTCTGGCTGACGGTGACCTGGTTGAGCACCTGGCACGCATGTGTACACCGGCACACAATTGTGCTACGTAGACACAATTCGGGGGCCCAGAGGTTGAAGTAATTAAACTCCTGGGAACCCCGGGGGGGGGGGAGCTCCATCCAGAACGTGTGTGCTCAACACCGCTACAGCACCACGGCCACGACTGCTACGATGTACACCTCACCTCACGACGATCTCGACGATCACTGCATTTAACCGGGAGAGAGAGAAGGTTCTGAGAAGCGTGGAATCGTGACCAAGTAGGCCTCGAACGAACGGTTCTCCGGCGAGTTCACGCGGATATGTCGGCTTCGCTGCAATGTAGATCGCGACCGGGCAACAAAAGGTTAGGATCCGTTTCGTCCCCGTCTACGGTGTGCCCATGAAAGGAGCTGCCCCCCTGGGCGGTAGGTGGTTATGATCGCGTTTCCGTGTACGGCCATGTGGTTGATGTCGGAATATCGAGATTATTCAAATTACCAGATCAGGTGTTCATGCAGGCGCAAGCGAGTCGTGTACATGCGGTTGCGGCCGCACCAAAGAATGTGCCGTGTGCTGTGCACCGTGCTGCTCGCATGTCTGTGAGAGCTATTAATGTGCAGCACTAGATACTAATTGTGTGTCAATGGGAAGCTGTCAGAAGAAGAAGAACGGTACACCGCGGCTGACTTATCTGCGCGATTAATGAAGTAGATCCTTTTTAATGCTTGAGCAACGGCGAAGCTAAAAAGAGAGAGAGAGAGACATTAATCAATCCCTTCGCGATTAGCGTTGATTGAGCGCTGAGCAGGAGAGCGCACTAGACATTAAGAGTGAGTTATGCGTTTGATCGTCGAGCATTAATGCGTTGCAGCTGCTCCGGCATCGCTTCATTACTCATCGGAGCGATAGCGTGACGAAGCATCAGCAAATATCTGCCAGCCAGCGGTCGATGGACTTGAGATTAGCACACGACGGGCAGTTTCGCAACGCGATCGCCCGCCGATCTGACCTTCTGGTGCCGCGCTCCTAGTGCGAGATGAAGGAAGTGAACACCTAACGGCGTGACATTTCTCACGAACACGGCGGGTTGCGAAGTGAAGGGTTCCATTTTCGGCTGAGGAGGGCCTTCCTGTCAAACAAATTACAATCAACAGGGCCGCCACCAAACAGCCACAGCCAGCCAGACGTGCTGCACGCAATTTCCGCACAACCAGACGACTGGGAAGAGGTCAGCGAATGGTCGGCCAGCCTTTTTTGTTTTTGGGGAAGAAATTCGATTTCCTGTGATCAGACCAACGGTCCGGTCCGGACTGCCTGGCTGCACCTGTTGCATAATCGGCCCCCCCCCCCAAAACATAATCTTCCATTCCGGTTCGGGGCAGCAATTATCATCACGTTACGGGGCAGTTTGCGATGCAAGCGATCAGTCGACTGGCTGCAGCTCCTGGTGCTGCTGCTGGGCTTTAAACGAAGAGTCCTGCTGGCATGGAGGAAACAATACGTCAAACGTCATCGTACTATCGATGCCAGGGTGGTTGAGGGCCAGGTTTTCGGGGTCGTGCTCTATAATCATACCGAACCGGTCATCCAGTTTGCTGATCGATCTCTCTCTCTCTCTCTGTCTCTCTCTCTCTGTCTCTCTCTCTCTCTCTCTCTCTCTCTCTCTCTCTCTGCCTCTGCATCTCTTTCGCAGGTTCTTCCTCTCTTACGCAGAAGCTGGTAATCAGTAGCAACAACAAGAGCAGCGAGTGGATCAGCATGCTGATCGTACGGTAACGGCAGCGTGCAGGAATCGATCCGTCTTTCTCGCGATAAAGCATGAACGGTGGTGGCGTTGGAAGCGGTGTACCGGTGCCGATGGCACTGGCCGAGCATCGTGCAAAGATCATTGCCAGTTCCGGTGGCCGCCAACAGCAGCAGCAGCACCAGCAGTCATCGAATTGGGCGCTCAGTGGTAGTGGTGGTGGTGGAGGTCAACTTCGGCGGCCCTCACCGATCGGTGCCGTGGCTGGTGGTTCCAGCCGTCGACCAAAGGATGCTCACGGAGCGGGCGCACGGAAACTGCTCGACCATGGGAGTGACGGAGAGGAAGATGATAGTGCGTCGGTGCGGAGTGATGATAACGAATCCGAGTCCGAGACGGTGAGCGATTGCTCGGTTGATGAGATACCGGTGTGGATCAAGGGCGAACAGCGATGGATCTCGGGCGTTACGGACGAGACGACGTGTGCGGATCTGATCGAGGTGCTGGTGCAGCAGGAACAGGAGCACGGGACGGCAGCAGCCCCTGTTGTAGCACCCCTGTCGGTGAAGGACTATTGCATCACGGAACGGTGGCGACAGGTGGAGCAGGTGCTCGATCGTGAGACAAAGATATGGCAAATCTGGACCGCATGGGGCAAGGCGCAACCTGAGGTAAGCCAGGGAGCCAGCGAGCTTTGATTTATTCCACTTTTAACAAGGCTAATGCTGGACGCGCGCGATTGGTTGGAACCAGTTTTGATCGCACATTCAAATAGTGCTTCAAACTAATGAATCTGCGCGTTGTAGCCATTGGAAATGGTCATCTTTTAGATGTTTTCTAACAGTTTTAAAGCTGCTGGATACATTAGAAGCCACTTCTGTTCGAGAGCAACCTTCTAAAAGAGCCTTAGACCTAACGAGATGTCTGGTCCGGGATTTATCTATATCATCTGGCATTCTCCTACCGCTTGGTACCACAGGTAGCTCCATCCATCCATAAAAAGGCAAACTGATTGACCATTGATTCCACACGCGAGCGTCCATAAAGATAAATCAGCCATCAGCCATAGGTTCTTTCAATAATTCCAAGGCTGGCTGACGGCGGCAGCACTCTCGTTTGCTCATGCTCATGTCATGTGGCCGTTACGCACCTTTCGGCATCTATCGGGCGCAGATCGGAGTAACGTAGTCCAATTTATTGACAAGCGGTCCCATTAGACGGAACACGTCAAGGCCAGCTACTCGCTCTGGCATGAATTGTGTTACAATCGCCTGTTCGATCCAGGATACTAATCCATTTCTATGCTTCCACACTATTGCCGCAGGTGAAATTCATTCTCCGTCGGGCCGACGGGTCCCATGGTACGATGGCAAGTGATCGAACGACGGGGACAGCGGTGGCGGGTGCGACGGCCACTACGACACCTCTCGGTGGTGAGCGCGATCGTGATAGTGGCCGCGGAAGTCCAACGGGGAGCATCAACAGTGCAATCGTGCGCCGTAAGCGCCACCGGGCCCAGAAGTCGACCTTCGCCTGGATGACGCACGGTCAGACGATCCATCCAAAGTCTTCGAAAACGTCGATCGAGCGTTTGATGAAGCTGATCCTCGAGCAGGGTGACATCATACAGCAGCAGCTGTCCAAGTTACGGTACGTGGTTGCCCTTGACTGCCCTTAATTGATGGCGCACAAGACACTAATTTGATCTTTTAACTTTTTCTCACAGTGATCGCGAGCTGCAGATCAGTACGATCGAAGAGGAGCGACATCGGCTCCGGGAACGAGAGCATGGCAAGAATTATCTGCTCGAAACGTACCTGAAAGGGCTCTCCGAGGCGACCGAAACGGATCCAAATGCGCTCGATAGTGGCATCACATCAGAGGCGACAACGACGGCCTCTCCCGAGATGGATTTTGCTCCGGAAAATGATTCCGACCACAGTGCGGTGCCTGGTGCTGCAACAACGACCGCAACTGGTACCACAGCTACCACCGTCGCTCCTCCAGAGGAAGATCCATCGGTAAAGGAACAAATTCAACTGCTCGAGAAGATTGTCTCACTGAACAAACGGATCCAGCGCGAGGAGGAGTCTGCAGTGAAGCTGTTCGAGCGTATCCGCCGCTACCAGCTAGAGGACCCACCGGATCAAGCACGCATCGAACTGGAGGACGCACTGACCAAGGTTAATGCCTCGATCGACCGGGAATCCCAGGAGCTACATCTGATCGACGAGAGCCTCCACAAATCGGACGAACTGTTGCGTGAACGAACGGAACTGTTGAGAAGTCTCACGGAGGAGCTTCTCCAGCAGGACAACGCCTTGGAGGACCGTGCGCCTGATGCCAAAGTGATTATGGATTTTTCGCAACCGAATCCAGTGATGCGAGTGGATCGACGACAGGAGCAGCAGCAGCAGCAGCAGCAACAGCCTTCGATCGGTCACACGGGAACACTTGGCCCTTCGAGATCGACCTTCAAACCGTCAAACTATCCGACGCTCTATCCGATCGCGGAAGCCGTTGGTCCCGGTGAACCGGCCAAGATTGTGATCGCGAGCAGTACACTGCCGAGGAATTTCCAGCGACCGGCACTGACCGTTCCGGTGACGCAGCTGCCAACGCAGGGACGGCTCACCGTCCCCGATGCCACCGGTATCTCGGTGCATCAGATCAACAAGTTTATACAATGTAGCAACAATCTGGGCACCAACTGCAATACCAATCGGGACGATAAGATTTGCCCCAAGCAGCTGTTCCATTCGGCCGTCTCGGCAACCGCTGGCGAGTGTCAGCAGCTGGCGGTTCAAGACCACGATCTAACCAACATGGGAACACTTGTGTAATGGCTTTTGCGAGGGAAATTGAAGGAATGAATGCAAACAGGAGTCAAAGCGGGTGGTAAAAGACCCATTTTCGCAACTAAATCGAACGAAACCGAAGAATTCTAGAGCATCGCCGGTGTGTGTAGATAGTGGAGCCGAACAAACCGACCAAACCGACCAAGGAACCGACCAACGAAATCAAAAACGCAAAAAGCACCCAATTAGTCTAGTAGCATTAGAGGGCACAGAGAGCGAGAGAGAGGACAAAGTATTTAAGGCACTAGGCGTAGCTATTTTTCGTAGCTTATTATACAAACTGTTTACCCTTCTTTTTGTTTATTTAAGTGTTTTTTTGTTTTGTTTCGTGAGAGTAACGAGAGTGTCGGATTATGGTGTTAAGGAAATAAGCTGATGACGAAGCCGTTTTGATGTTTGCTTATTGATGATCGCGCTAGAGCTGTAAGATGCGTTTGTTAGCTAGTCAAATGGTAAGATTTCAAAGCATTTTGTCGACAGAGAAACATTGATAGAGAGAGCAAATAGCTTCGAAGCTGGAGGTTCAACATAACCGCACTATTTACACACTCGAGAGGAATTTTCTATCAGAACAAACACAGTGGGTCGGTCGTGGGTTTTTTTTCTAGCCAAAAAGCATCATTCAATCGTTAAAATCATGAAATAAAAATCCAATATTTTTCACCAGAATTGATCTCTCAAAAGCGCTCTCCGTCGCTTGCTTACTGTTTAGTATTCTCTTCAAATGATCCCGAATGAACCAGAAATCGAGATTAAATTGAGGTTATGTGCCCGTTCCCGGTTCCAGCAGCACAAAGTTAGCAACCAATCAACGAGCCTCGCGAAAGGGTTTTCCTCCCGGGCCTGGGGTGGATTGAAGCAAACAACAATCCGGGACAACCGACTACGGGAGCCGTGCTCGTGATGTAAATCACATCTCTCGCGCG
>NC_064878.1:5000000-5015000 GCF_943734665.1 Anopheles aquasalis | reverse complement strand
GTATGATTATTCGGCTCGCTGAGCGCCTCCAAATCCCTCGCTACCATTTATCGGATCGAAACGGGTTTTATTGTTTCACTCAAGGCTTCTCGTTCCGGCATTTCTTGCGCAAAAAGTTGCTCCCCCCCAAGACACGGCCGTGCAGCAGAGCACGCTCGGAGCACGTTGCGGATGCAATACCCTTCCGGGGGAGTTTCAAGTTTCGTTCTCGCTCCCAGCGAAAGCCAAGTGCATCCAGCATGCAGGACGGCAGGCACACCGGAAGCGATGGTTCCGCGACGACACAAACCCGGAACGGTGGACGGAATGTGTATCCTATCAGAAGATTTAAAAATCTCTCTACCGGAAGAAGGTAGCGAACGAAACTTTTGCCCACCGTCGCTTCTGCCTTTTATCTGTCCTCCTGTTGTGGCGTCGTATGTGCGCAGTTTGGGTGTGGGAAAACGGAGAGAAGAGAGGACACGAGATAAGAAACGAATCTTGTGGTAGCTTTCTCGTACCCCATACCGTTCGGTGTAAAGAACACCCACTTGGAGTGTACGGTACTCTGGGCGCGGAATCATTTTCTTTGAAAATTGTTTCCATTCCCCGTCTGCCTTTCGGGTTTCCACTCTGTTTGATTTCGCTCCACAGAGAGTTCTATCCTGGGACAGGTGGTTATGGCATTTTTAAACTACCACAAATTGGGAGCCACGATAACGAAGACAGGGAGAGAGGGAAAGAAAAAGGATAAGCATTTACTTACAGCGAGTTTCCATTTTCCCGAATAAATCCTTGCGCGTACTTGGCGACTTGGCGAGGAGCTTAAGGAAATGCTTTATCGGGTATCGGCGCTGTGAAGTTGCTGTTTAGTTTTATTCCACTTTGCTTCGGTTGGAATATTTAGTGGAACCAGCGCCTCACTCGCTGGAATATGAAGTGCTGGATTGGTGAAATACAATCCACAATCCGGTACCAATCTGGCTTCACTTTGCACTTTAGAATGCTTATCAGTTGAGGTGGTTTGGGTACATTAAGGAGTCTTTTGCTGGTGACTATTTGTTGTAAACAGTCTGGATCATTCTAACGCAACCATTACTACCTTCTGTGCTGAAGAATATCGTCACACTTCAGGTGTTTGAAGGCAATTCCTTGCGACACATCCACAAGAGACAGAATCGTATTGAATCCTGGTAATGGTCCTCTGATTGAAATAGCTTTCTTCTGCATTGTCATTCTACTGGGGCCAACGGTCGATGAGGAATTAAATTAGAACTTTACACAGATCCCTTACATCGGCTCGGGCCTTGTTTAGAATGTCTCCGCTCAATCCTGCCCCCAACGCTAACACCGACATCGTTCTCCGGTGTCTAAATCCTCATTTAAATCCTTCCTCATCCCATCAGATGCGCCACCGTATCGACCATAGTCTTATCCACCACCCCTTATCGAAAGCTCCTGTTTCCAGGCTCCATGCTGCGAGAGCTACTCGAACTTTGTCGTTTGTCGGCAACACCGGTAAAAGCACAAGCATCTCGTGCTCGGTCCAAACAAACCGATTAGCATCGACATCGATGAGGGGTAAATTTGGTTAATTTCTACCTTCACTCTCCGGACTGGAGATGGTACCCGCCGGACTGGAGGCACTGGGCCGGGAGATGGTACCCGGATGGTCAACTTGATTGTGTTCCGATTTTGTTCTTCCGTTCCTACTCTGGCCGGCCGGGATCGTTGGATGGACACAGCGTTGCACGTTGTTTGTGGAACTCCATGAGTCCGCCACGGAGATCACAATCAAGAGGATTTTCCACGTCGAACACATAAGCCTTGGTTCTTGTTTGTGTGACAGACCAGGACGACGTTCGTAGGACCAGATCAGATTGGCGAGTGGACTAAATGCGTCTAAAACCACCTTTAACGATACCATCTCGAGCTCCGTCTCTGGATAGGAATGTAGGATACACACGATGCCTCTAGTGCCGTGACCACAATATCTATAAACATTTCCTCCTCCCGAAATCGGACCGCCGCTGTGCTCTTGGACTTTGTCCAGTTTAATCCGTTCGACCGTTCGGTCTTTCGGAGTGGCCTGCCAGGTGGTGACCGATAGCATCGGCCCGGGAACAAATGGGACCCCCAATCCGGCCCGATTCGACCAGATGACCAGCAGATGCGTCTGTAATGATGTGGTTAAGTTGAAATATTCGCCCAAAAAGCCCCAGATTTCGAGCGAACAGAGCGTTAGACCTTAGAGGCGTCGTTGCAGCTTAGAAGAAAAAAAAGAAAATCCTCTACTCCTTTCCTAGGACTCTATGTGCCACCATGACACAATGGAGGCTCATTGCTCGCCTAGAACGGAAACCACAAACGGCTAACGGTGATGGGTTTTCGGAGGCGGCTGTCGCTGTCGCTTGGCTGTCGATGTCGGTGGTAAAGATTAAGGCTTCCGAAGCTTCTCTCAGGCCTGAGGCCTGATGCTGCTGATGTTACAGTTCTTTCTGTGGTCATTGCGAAGAGAATCAGAGCTTTGGCTTTTATCTTGCTGGCTGTGGTCGCACGGTTGGTTCCCATCGGTTTCGGTGTCTGAACTTGAATGCCACCGAATAATTGTCACTAATTTTGATTCGTTCTCGTCTTTCGGCGGCACCTCTGCAGAGACGATTGTGACGACGAAAGTCTGCAGGAAGAGTCAAGGACATGTCTTCCAGTAGAGGCGTTTAGCAGTCACCTTCTCAGTCACTTATGCATTCTCGTTTGGCTCGATTGTTTGATTGTGTCCTCCACTCTGCCTCTGCCTCTGCCTCTTTTACGACTCTTTAATCGACGAAAACGTTTTTTGAATTGTTATTTATGCGACATAAAACCATCAGAAGAGAGAAAGGGAGGATGAGCAGGAACCGTTTTGCTAACCGCAGCACACAGTAACGCATTACTGACGCCGGCCCGGCCCGGGAAAGGTACAAATTATGGTTTCATCGAGCGAAGCGACGCACATCGAACGACTATCGGTGTGTCCGGGCACAGGACATGGCATGACCACCACCATCACCATCATCATCATCATCATCACCATCATCATCGTTCAATCTATGACAGGACGTTCATCCATTTGGTCACACGCTTGGGCAGCAGCAGCAGCAGCAAACCGCACGGCATGGCTCGGTGGATCGCCGCCACTAACAAGCGCCATTCATCACTCGAGTCGATCTGGTTGAGGCCTATGCTATGGGTGAGTTGGTCGGTGGTTCACCTACGCCGAGAAAATGATGGGATTTATTCGGGAAATTTAGCTTCCAGCAGCAGCAGCAGCAGCACCAGGACCAGCAGCATGTCTGGAATGGTTCGCTCTCTCTCCCACTTTCTCGATCATTTTGTGGTTCTCTCTCTCTCTGTCTGTCTCTCCACGTTTGGTCTGTCGCATTTTCCACTTAATTTTCCCTTCGATCGATGATCCTCGAGCGCGATGGAGCGCTGCTGGAAAGGGTAGCAATGGTTTTCCTTCTTTTTCTTCGATTTTCCCCGTTTTTCCAATCGAAACCACTATCAACTGCTACTCCTGCTGCTGCTGCTGCTGGTGCTGCAGTTGTTTTCACCGATTTGCAAAGATTAATTTGTTCGGCCTCGGGAACCCGAAATCCGGGGAAAAAGGCCCCGGAAAAGTGTTCTGCTGCATTCGCACAAAAGCACCCGCAGCACAAGGGCCCCCATTTTCCAACACAACCGGTTCCCGGTCTCCGATTCCACCCCAAATAAAGCCCAGAAATCGATGGCTCAATTGAGTGGCCGTTTTGGGGGGGGGGGGGGGGAGGGGAAGGGTTGGGGGCTCACGCGAAAATTGACCAACGCACTCGAGGCTCGTTCGATTGGTGGATCGAGCTGCTGCTCGATAGTATATTATCGTAGCGCGACTAATGCAAAAAGGCTTTAGCACCCCATCCACCCCAGCACGGGGGTTGCATTTCAACCCCCAAACGATGAAAAAAAACCCCGAGCAACGTGCTAGTAGTAGGTGCCATAGATATGTTCTCGAAATGGCAACAAAATTCAAAAGGCCTGCCACCCCGCTGGCCGTACATTTTATTGGACAGATTTTCCAATTTTACGGATCAACGGCTTTTTTACGCTCCCGCGCGCACTCGATCCAGCATCCCGAGATCCGAACCCCCCGTGTCGCTCTCTTTCGTTCCTGGTTCCGTTTTTTTCCTGTTGTTTTGTCCCCCGCGGGAGGAATGGTGGTCAAACAGCCACTCCCTTGTGCATTATGACCGGGGTGCAGTGTCTGTTCGTTCGCTTGTGGATCGATACGCGAGAGCCCCTTTTAATGCAGTCTCGGAGCAGTTACACGGGCCAGTGGCCATCCGGGAGACTTCACCGGTGAAGGACCAGCAGCCGAGACTCGCAATCAATCCCCGCAATAATCGATTTCAAATGGGTGGGATAATAAGCAAAAAAAGGGGGGCCAAGACGATGATGCATTCGAAGACAATCGGAAGGTATGAAGCTTAAAGTGTGAAGCTTTAATAGAAGCCCTTAGGGGACCCACTAGGGGTCTTCTTCACCTTTTTTAAATTCCTCATCCCCCGGGCTGGAGCTCCCTTGGTATACCTTTTTGGGGCTGAGGTTACGAGTAGCAAGATTGAATTATTGGTTGACCTTTCCGTGGGGTGGTGGTTAGCATTCCATCCCACAATTTGGACAACACACAAGCATAGAATGGAGTGATTTCCATGTTCCATTTGCATGATGCTGCTGCTGCTGCTGGTGTTTCTGCTCCAACTCAAGTTTTCCGTTTGTTTTGGATGCCGGAACACCATTCTCATGGGAGAGGTGGTCAGGTCAGGGTTGGTTGTAAATTTTATGACACCTCACAGTAGGGGTGGCAACGGGGAGGACGCGGGTGGTTTGTAAAACTTCATGTAAAACACCTCCCCTACGGAGTGATGGCCCGGGGCGCACTTTGAACGAACGAACGAACGAACGACCGACATCCGATGTCTGCAGTCAATCGAGCAGCCGTCCCGTGGTTCTGGCCACTGCCTCTGACCTTAATACACTCCACACCTCACGGCCACCAACACAATCAACGAAATGGAGTGGAGAGGAGCGAACGGCGCGAGAGGGATCCTTAAATGAAGCATTTGTTTTTCGGGAAACGATTTTTTGCCCCGCAGCACCGAGGAGGTCAGACGCAAGACGAGCTTGCGCTAACGATTGCATTGACCAACGTTTTCGGTTCCATCGGAACCAGTGTTGCCAGTGGGTGGCTGCGGGGATGGAAAATTTTCGGTGGAAATTATTCAAATAATGCTTGGTTTTTTCGTTGTTTATTGAAGCCCTTTTTTATTGCTCAACTCAATGCTCCGGTTCTGGGCCTGGGCTTGGCCACTAGAACTCAGCTGAAACGGTGCCGGAAGCTAGCACGACTAGCATTGGGCTGACAAGCGGCCGGGAAAGTTAAACATGAAAATGTGGCTTGGTACCGAGGACGCCTTGGCGTGATGTGGTCAACCGACACACGAAGTTGGCCGTCCGAGAGGGAGGGATACAAGGGAAAACACGAACCCGGGCGCGGTACACTGTCTTCTATCATGTGGCCACCGAGAACTAGAAACGAGTTTTGGAACATGCCATTGGGAACATTTTAATTTCGGATTCATATGCGGCCCCGGTACAAATTGTGCAAATTTCCCGTCTCAAAGGACGAATCGTCCTTGGATTCTCGTTGCTCGGGTGCTTAGGATGGACGGAAACTAGTCGCGAACCCTTCACCGGAGTAGAGGAGCCTTAGGAAAGGAATAGTTTCGTTTCGGTTTTTGAAATGTTGCATTCATGTTGGTCTGATGCATGTTTGTGGCCGTTCAGCGATGAGCTTTTGACTGATTAGATACCATGGATGTTCCGTCGATTGAAGTAGCACTCTCCAAAAGCCTCGTAATGCGTTCCGTGGATTGCAGAACACGATCGCTGGAGCAACTTTGTTGCAGCTCGTACAAAAGTAAGCAAGTGGCATGATCCTGCTTCATCCTCACCATCATCATCATGCTCATCTCATGAAAGCCCCACCGTTAAAGTGGCTCATCGTGTGAGTGTTTTAATGCGCATCTTGTTTACATAGCTCCTTTTCAAGACGTTCCTAGAGACGTTCTCAGCCTTAATGGCTAATGCTTTGCAAGCCACTTACCCTTAAGCACCTCCTGGCAGGGGATTGCGATTCTGTTGACCTAAGAGTGGTAGTGCCGCTGCACCAGCAAGGTCTCGCAAGTGGACTGAACGGTGGAAGAATTATGCGAAAAGTCTTTAAAATGAAGGGGAGTGTTTTTATTATTTTTAAATTTCTTTAGTTTTGCCCATCACCGCGCGCGGTTCCATCGCTTCGCTCTAGTTGCTCGCGGGGCTTTTCTCGCGAATGCAAATGGCGTGAGGCGTTGGATAAAAGTTTTTCTTTGCGAAACACGCACACAGCAGCGAGCACGGAGAGACACACTAGGGCAGCGTATTCGTCAAAACGTGGGATGTTCCTTTTGGGGTGTTGTTTTGTGGTGAAGGAAAAGTTTTCCACCACGCGACCACCACCACCACTACCAGGACCCCATTTCGGCAACAGCCTGCTATGGTTGTAGCCTTCCCAGTCGCTTCACTGTCGCCATTTTGCGTTGATCCGTGGCGCTCGTGTAAGGTGGCATGCTAATGTGTTCCTCATGGATTTGGAGCCAGCTTTTTGCGAGGTGGATGGATGCTGGTGGTGGGAAATTATTCAACAAAAATACTCTTTCACCGGCAGCATCTCCTCCCTCCCCCACCACAGAGGAACAGATTATGGGAAGGTACACGGAATAGAGCACAACCCCACTGGATGCTCCTGGGGACGCTTGATATCCTAATGATGTCCGAAGCTCCGTTTTGGGGGAAAAGGTTTCTGCAACTTTTTGGCCAACCCACGCCAAATGTGACAACATCGTCAACGGGAATGCTGGTGAATGATCAAAAAGCCGTACAATTACGAGTTCGTTACGCAGAAGCCACGGAAGGTGGAACTTTCGCTTCCGTATCATTTCGTGTCATTTTCGGTGATGGTGGAGGGGAGGGGGGGAGCAGATTTTCTTGGATTACATGCTGCACGTGGCTTCCCGTTGACTTTTTTGGAAAGCGGCCGGGGATGATGCTAAGCCAGCGGATTCCGTATACACTCCTTTCTGGAGGAAGTTTTGAACATTTTCATTTTCAGTTCGTTTGAAGCTGATTTGATTCATTCAAAGAGCATTCCATTGCGAATAGTTTATCTTGATCAAATCTCACGCAGTATCGGGATAAAAAGTCATAATTTTTAGTGGTTTTACTTAGTTCTTATTTTTTGTAACAACTAATTTTCTTTTAAAGCAGGTACAATACTTCCATTGTGTTCTTGGAAGATTAGGTTGCCGTTATTTTAGCATAAAGGACAATTGAACATTTAAAAACAGATGCGTTGGACAAAAGTAGGTAAATAGTATTTCTTTATATTCTAAGGTGTTTAATTTGATTCAATCTTATATTTTCATACCAAGGCTATAGCTTAATCGAGCGTGAAAATGAAGTTTAGAATGATTAAAACAGCTCGGATATTTACGCGCATCATCAATTGCAGTGAATTCCATTGTCGAGAGCTTTTATACAGTTGCTGTACTCAATCGTTTCTAATTTCAACCCCAAATTAAAGTCCTTTTGGACAGCAATTTCCAAAATCCTTTAATGCGCCTTAATGGCACCAATCGTTTCAAATGATTCTCCTTTGAATCAAGCAGAGGAATTTGATGATGGGTCGCAGAACGTC
The DNA here is from genome assembly GCF_943734665.1 of Anopheles aquasalis. NCBI lineage: Eukaryota > Metazoa > Arthropoda > Insecta > Diptera > Culicidae > Anopheles > Anopheles aquasalis. The sequence continues at coordinate 5,007,211 of NC_064878.1, read as the reverse complement.
TTGATTAAGTCCGAAATAATAAACTTCTGCAACCATTCCCGAAAAATTCTTTTAAATTACTCACTCCTCCTCCGGCGATCCGTTTTCGGATTCAATTGCCGACCCCTTGGTCTTTCCCCGAATCCCCTTGCAACGAGCCGGGCCTGATTATTGCAAAATATTCTGCCTGTTTTAGCGGAAAAGTTTTCAATTTATCCACCGATTTCCACCGGACCACCATACCACACCAGAGAGGGTACGATGCCATCTGTCAGGGATCGGAGTGTCAGTTTTGGCCTCCCTCTCATCCTTCTTTTTTTCCCTGATGTTTGGAACAAAAGTTACCCAGAACCATCGAGCGGAACCGTGCGAACGGCGGTGGCAGCTCGATGTCCGGATTTCCCTTTGACTTTTGAAGCCAGTCGGCCCGGTCGTGTGCTCGCGTGAGGTGAGGATCAACTAAAGTGCCTGGGAGAGCAGTTTTGTGGCGAGGGATGAAAGTTTTTAATAATATTTGTTAAAGTTTCACGTTACACCGCGAGGCAAACAGTTGAGCGCTGGTCTTGTTGAGGGCGTGCCAAGGCGTGTACGCGTTCGAGAGTCAAAAGAACTACGAATAAGCAAAGATTAGAGAGCGAGGGAAGTCAGGTAAAAAATCTTCTTGGAGGGGAAAAACTTTCCCAGAAAAGCCGCGCTCGTTGTAAAAAAAAATCTGTTTTAGCACGACGGAAAAGTGAAAAGATTTCCGGGAAAGGATTTAGCAGAGGATTTAGCGTGCTGAAGGCAGTCATGGCATTTTAACGAGACTACGAGCTACGGTGGCACGTTTTTCACGAAGCTTTCCTCCAATCAATCGGCTCCCCGAACTCCGATCGCTTGTACGATTGAGCCAGAATCAAATCAAACATCACCGCTGTAATAACAATAATTTGCCCTTTAACTTTTGGGCCTCCCATTCCACCAAAAGTGGGGAACGAGCTTCGATTGAAATGGAGTCGCTCGAATAATCTTCGTTTTGCGCTCCGATTCGCGGTGCGCGAAAAGAAATCGAAAGCCTCGAGCGAATAAATTGCGCCAATTGGTAAAAGTAATTTTGAGGTCCGGTGCCCTCTCCTTATTGCTCTCTTCGTCTCTTCCTGTTCTACCAAAAGGTCCTTTTGCGCCTCCATTCCACTCGGCAGTACAGCTTAAGGTTGTATTCGAATAAGGCCGCACGAGACTTTATTTCGGAATTTAAGGAACCAGTTCGAGTTTGTGAGATGACGTAGGAATCGATTCCAGAATTTTCCTTCACTTGAAGCGACTCCTGGAGGCCCGGGGATGGTGTGCATTCCTTTCCATAAATTGTTCGCTTCCAAACCATCGAGCCAAAACCTCAAATACAATTGAATTGAGCGGAAATGTGAACCGGAACCGGACCGGGAATCGATAAAGCGTGCCGCTAGGGGGGGGGGGGGGGGGGTCAGGGTGCTGGTGGTGGTAATTAGCGGAGGGATAATTTAATTAACTTCACCAGTGCCCCCCACCTCTTGTGAAGCAAATTTGCCATGCAGAGAATTATCACGCCTGCCCATTGTTGCGCTTGCCGGTGCCGGTGGAAAAGGGGGGAAAAATTGACCACCGGTACCGGAAATGAGCGATGAACCTCAACCGAACCGAATGTCCGGTCTCTCATGTCCTGTGTTTGTGAAGTGGAGAAAGGAAGTGTCCGTGCTCATTGTGCAGCGAAGGATAAAGCGAGGGAAAAACTCCATGAAAACGTGACCAGCCCCGACCAGGTGGCGTTGTGTGCTGTATTGGCCTTGGCCGCAAAGTGACCACCACACGCCTGCACTCTACCCCCGGGCTGGCGAGTCGCAGGGAAAGCAATTCATCATCATTTAATATTCATTCGACCAGCCCCAAATCGATGAGCAGCAGCAGATGATGATGATGTTGATGGGAGCATTGCAGGCACGCACACCGAGAGTGTCACGCTGGCAAGGATCTGAATGCAGGGACACGTCGGAAGCGCGCGGGGAGTTTGGGTGTCATTAAATTTATATTAAATAATTGAATCACTGCCATTACGCTACGTGACCCAATTTGCAATCCGGTTCAATTGGGCAACGGCCAAAAAGGAGGAAAAGGAAGAGGAAGGAGCGGGGTTTGTGGTCCGTTAATTTGACATTTCCTTCCGTCAACCAGACGAGACCGACAACAGCCTGTCAGTGACTGCGTGATGCAGGTCTCAAGAGTGCCAGTACAGAGAACGGTTCATTAAAGAGGTGAAAACGGTGCTGATGATGTGCTAAAACTCGTTTTTAATCTCGTTTTATGGAGCCATTTGTCGCACTAACCAATTGTGAAAAATAAAAACGAGCAATACTAATAAATAACTTCGCGAAAAAAGTCGTATCGCACTTACAAATGATGTAAAACGAAAGCAGAGCGAAACCTAAACGAAGTCAAACGGTAAATCAAACGCAAAAAAGCCCCGTACTAAATCCTGCAGCCCCATTTCAGTCTGGTCCAATCTGGCACCTTATCGTAAGCCCTGCGGCGGGCCGCAAGCTCGCTGAACCGGAACGGACCTCGATCAGGCCTCCAAAAGAGCAAAAGCAACAACCACCCGGTGCAGCGCTTTAAAATGTGTCATCTCGAGAACATTCGGCCGACGGTGGTGGCGCGAATTGGTGGCCCATAAGATGAAGTAGATACGGAAGCGTGGCAGAAATGAAATATATGAATATGAATAGGGTGCCTGGGTCGGTCTGTATGTGTGCTTGAGGTGAGCGTGTGATACATAAATACATTTCTAGCTTCGTGCGATACCAAAAGGAAAAGCCGTTTATGGGCAACGGAGGCGCAACAAGCTGTTGCAGCAACAAAAAAGGGGGTTGCGACACGTTTGCAACTCGCGTGCGTCACATCGCATGCCATCGCGTGACGTTGCAGGACGCGATGGCAATCGGGCCGTCGGAACAACCGCTCGGTGCGCGGCTCCAACAACTAGAAACAACAACAAACGATGCCAGGAAGAGAGCGCGAGAGAGAGGGCGATTGGAGCCATCGCCAAATGGTTCGAGATAGCGAACGTCAAGCGAACCAACATTGCGCAGGTCCTGGCCTCGCTCAGTTACACATACCGTGCCAGCGATGCGAGCGATGCAGGATTAAGGAAGTGGATTGGGCGGGCGAATGGGATTGCTGGATGCTAGCAGTGCCTCATCAAAAAACCGGGGTTGGGGGCAGGAGGAGCCGGGGATGGGCTGTATGCGCCTTGCCGGTGCGAATGTGCGCCTCCTTGTGCCAAGGAAAGGGTCACAAGTGAAGCACTTTAATTGCTCGTTTCGGTTGGGTTCGTGATTAAGTTGGCACAAAGTTATCGCAGAAAAGAACTGGCCATTCCACTTGGGAGGGAGAAGGTGGGAACTGAAGAGCAAAGGTCCGGCAATCGGTGTGAAGCGTTGGTGTAATGTTTAAACAACCGAGCCGCACCTTGCTGTGACGTGACACGGTAAGAGTGTGCGCGGACAGACGGGACCATCCTTGAACGCGTACCCTAATCGGTTTCGTTACTCGATGGAGCGTTTGAGTTACTAAATGATTGGGGAAATTTGTTGTTACAGCTCCGCCAGCACATGGAAAGCCTTGAACTATGATTTCCACGTTAAATGGTATGCTTTCATCTGTAATTATCCTCGTTTGAGGTGAATAACAAATTACTTCTTCTTTGTAACAATAAATAATATTCAAACATATTATAGTTATTCGCTTTTAAATATATGCTCATAAAAAAATCTCTTCTTTCATATCATAAGATTAAATTGTTGTTTAAAAATTCCTGGATTATCTGAAATCCTGTTCACATGTTTACCTTTTAATTACTTGTACTCAGCTTTTTCAATGAGATTCTTCTTTGTTAGGATTATTTTTCATTTTCACAGTGGACTTTTCCTTTTTCATTTTATTTTACAATGATATCTCTAAACACTAATACTACAACATTGTAACTCTGCATACTTATCAACATGATTACATTTTTAAGATGTTTTATGCTCCTACTATTACTATTCATCAATTTTTTGCATCATACAAAGACGAAGAACTGGAATTAGTTTTAAATACGTAACAAAGACTTGACTCGCTCATGTTATTACAATTTAAAGTAGCTTTTTCTTCTGTTGGAACAAGCACCGTAAGGACCTGCTTAGCTCCGGTTCGCTGCCTGCATCTGTCGATTGCATTTCGCGAAGAAAGAAACGCCTTTTCTACTTCCCTTCACCAACGGGAGAAGCCCGTTCCCCGCGGATGGCATAAAAAGACCAAGAGAACTACGGGAAACGGAAGCATCGCACGCGAATGCGTCTTGCACATCGCGGTGCATCGGGCTGCGCTCGCTAGGAAAAAAAAGAAAATCCCATTTCGGTACAGTCGATGCAGAATAACGCAGCAATTCTGTACCTTCGCTCCGAAGACATCCTGAACCGAACCAGCTTATCCCGAAACCGGGCCCCCGAACGAACGAACCGAGTTGGGGATCACGAACGATGGCGAAGCTTTCGTAAATTCCGAAAGGACCTTTTTGGGGATTCGGTTCCACGAGCTCCAAGGATCCCTCGGATTTTTACTGATGCGAGTGGTCAACGGTACAGCATCTGAGTTCTTGAGTGATATTTGAATCTATTTTACTTATGATTGTGTTTAAGTTGATGAGAATTTAATAGCTTGACATGATTTCAAAAAAAGTATATTAATCTGAATATGAAAGCAACATTTTGCTGTTTTTCCAAAGACTTAACATTTGAATTTTCGAAATTTTAAAATGCTCCATCGGTGCTTAAGAGCTCCCCATAGTCTCGCTGAGTCACTCATCGACGATTCGAAAACCACGAGCTGCCCACGAACCATCCGGGACTAACGAACGAAGTGTAGCGATAGGTCTCGAAGCGAGCTAGCGAACAGGGGGCCACCCAGCCATTTGGGGAGCACGCTTTTGAAGGTCGAAGGTCGGATGTCGGCAGTGGAGACGAATGGGGGCCACCGGCGAGTGCAATCGACATAGGACGACGACAACGACGACGACGAGGATGAGCTGGCCGACGTCTACCGTGCAGTGGTTAGGGAAGGTAGCACCGGGGCAGCAGCAACAGCAGCCGCAGATAGCGAGACCGACACCGGAGGGACCGTTTACCGTTCGAGCGCAGTGAGGCCAGTTTATCGCGGTGTACCAACGTGTCAAGACCTACCTTTAGCAGAGTCCGACCGACTTGCTGCTGCTGCTGTTCGCGCCACCTCGAATACTAGCGCGACTCCCTTGAGAGAGAGAGAGAGAGATCGAAGCGAAAAGACAGTACCAGAAGACCAGCAGCACAGCGCCAGAGCTTATAGTAAATCCTGAGTACATTCTGAGTAGATCCTTCAAATGAAAAGAAGTGAAGAGTGTTTGTGAGTGAAAGATCGAGATCGAATCGCGTTAACCAGTGCTTCGAAGGCGTCCCCACCTAATGCTAGATCCTTAGCCCCCCCTTGAAACTAGATTAAGCCATACCGCAGGATCCTTCACATGCTAGGGATCACTGATCATCATTCGCCTTAGACAAATTTACCCAACCACGAGAGAGACTCCCTGCACGCGCGCGCTTAGTGCAATAGAAATAGTCGGAAGTCCCACAGATTAGTCCGTCCGTTCTCCGTCTGCGTCGGTCTGGTTGATCGGAACCGGAGGTGGCCAGCAGCTCTTCTGTTCCCGTTTCGGTAGTTATTGTCCGTCGATCCTCCTTCTACATTCTGCCCCTCCCCTCCACGCTGAACCGAGGGGCTGAAGCTCACTTCATTTAGGGAAACGGTTGTGAAACAGTCACGTGATCGTGATCGTGACAATCTCGCACTTTTTACGAGAACACAAAGCATTCCAATTATAATCCTCGAATCCTTGTAGACTTTACTGTTAATCGTGTTAATGCGTGCGTGCGTGCGCGCGTGAGTGTGTTGTGTAGATAGTGAGCTTGGTAATACACACGAATACACGCCTTTCGCTTCCGGTGCTTCCAACAATTTGGTGCGATTCGCGAGTGCGCGTGATTGACTTTACGCTAAGTGATCGTGATCGTGCTAGAGGTGACCGTGATCGTTGTTTCCAGTGTGTGCAATCCAGTGCATCGAGTGTGTATCTAACGAGTGTTTGCGTGTAAATGCGTGCTTGAGAAATCTCTTATCCTTAACTTGTACCGATCTGTGTGACCCTTGTACTCGACTCCAACAGCTGGTGGCCAAAGTCCGGGGACATCTTCGAGGCAAAAACAACTCAACCCCACTCTCGGCAGTCCAGCAAGTTTTCCACGCGCTGTGTGTGCAGTCAACCAAAAGTACGAACAAGACAACGACATGCCCAGCCCACAAGTAGGCAAAAGGGTCAAATAATCATCAAGAAGCACGCGGGCAGCAGTCGAGTTGGCATTCCCGTGCGACGGAAGAAACAATCCAGACATTACCAACAGCGTTGGAAAAGGGAGGCGAGGGTAAAAGGGATACGCGCTAGCATGTTTTTCATTTTACCGGCTGCTGCTGCTGCTGCTGCTCACAGACCCGGAAAAACGACAGCGCGACACCGGCAACAAGGGTCGTGATTTGGTATCTCAAACCATAACCTCACGCCCACGGGAACGCGGAACCGAAACCGTTGCGTACCGTGGACGCTAGGACGCAGGGTTGGGGAGACGTTGGACGTCAGACAGCTGTTGTGTGCGTTGTCTTTTAAAAGGGGAGACCACGTTCCCCCTCTTTGGGCCACCCGGGGACGCGGAAAAATGTTTCCAAAGTCGTCGACGACGGCAGACGGCAGTACAAGTGGAGGGATTGCTGAGTGTCACCAGAGGGCACGTGGACTGCGCTTTTCAGAAGGAGCGTAGAAGTCGGCACACGAATCGACTCTTGCCGGGCCTAGAGTACAGGGAGAGAAGCAGACAACAGCAAGGGCTTCTTCTGCCTGGAAGCGTGCATCTGCTGCAACGGCATTGCAGCGCATCGTTTCGAAAGGACAGACAGCAAATTGTTTAAAAAAAAAAAAACTAGTCCTCACACTCAACAACTCGGTGGAGAGCGAGTGAGGCCAAGGATCACGTTAAACACGTAATAATTTTCGGAAAAGCGAACTTTGACTCCCGGTCATCGGTCCAAACACACCACAACCAAACTCTTGAGCTCGACTCGAAGGACGAGAGTCAAGTGTGAAGCACGTGCCGATAGTT
>NC_064878.1:4980000-4995000 GCF_943734665.1 Anopheles aquasalis | reverse complement strand
GGCCGAGTCCGTGTCGTATCTGGCGAGTTTTTTCCACACCCTGCCACCGGAAATGGTGCTTCGGCTCGAGTGCTCCCTAACTTTACTGAAGAGCGAACAGCACCTGGCCGCCTTGTATTTCTTCGGTCAACTCGAAGCCCAATCGGCGACCTACTGGCTAGCGTTCGGTACTCCGGAAGCGGATCTGTTTCGCGAGCAAAAGTTATTCTACAGTCGCAATGCCACCGATTGGTTCCTGCTGTTAGCCCCTAGCAATCGTGAACCGACAGAAGATTGGTCTTTGCTATGCGAGGATTTTACCGGTGAGGTTGGCTATCGGTTTCGGTTGCCCGCGACCAAGCTTCAGGAGGACGGAGGTGAAGCGAACCATCCGCGTTACGTGCTCGAACAGGACCGGCTGTGGTACGTCTTTCGAGCGCTACTCCGTGAAGCGTGCTGCGTACCGAGGGGTTTAATTTATCGCACCGATACGAAGGAAACGATCAGGAACACGCTGTTCCGCGGGTTAACCGAAGAGCAGCTCGGTGATCTGGCCAACTACCAGCATTTCCGGCTGCCGGAACGTAACGTGGAGGAGAATCTCAGTGGCCGTCCGACCGACTGCAACCTATCGATGGATGTGTTCGATCGGATTGAAGATGTGGTGCCTCGTGGTCGAAGTTTCAGCCTACGAGTGGACGATTCCGGTCGCTTCTCGTCCTGTAGCTCCCTGTGGTGGCTCGGTGCAGTCAGCTTCCTCAAAGCGAACGCGGGCGATCTATGGGGATTTTACTACCGAGGTGATGGCCGAAAGAATTGGGATCTTCCCTTTCAGATTTAAGGTCACGATCGGGGCCAAATAATGACGAGAAAAGTGCGAGGTCGAGAAAATTCGGAAAAACCAACCAACACCGCGAATTGTGCGCTTTAGCCAAGACACATGTGTCTCGACTAAAAATGCCACCGGTAGTTGAGCCAATCGACCGCTTGAGGGCGCTCCAGTCGCTCGTCCTGTTTTTCGTGGAACTCAGCATTTTCCGACGCGAAAACTCGCTCGCTATCGGTCGGAATTTCCCGGATCGGATCGTGGTTAGTTCAAGGTAGGCAGGCGGATGGCCATAGGAGGAGCATAGGAAGCGCACATACACATACACAACCACAAAAACTGTCGTGGAGTACGAACGGTGGAACGATATTGCATCGTGCTGCTTGCGTCAGCGAGGAAAGAGTCGCCTTCAAGTGGTAATAAGTTCTATTTAGCGCGCAAAATTAAACCAGAAGTTAAGGGGGCCGCGGTAGTTGATGAAAAATTGTAATTGAAAAACAAACTCATAAACACGACGATGTGGCAGAAATGCCGGCAAAACACACAACTTCGGTTCCGATCGAAAGAACATGTTTGCGGTCCGCGAGGCGTTAGAAAACGTTGGTTGAGGAGTTTTCATTTTTAGCAATGTGACTGTGTTTTCCCTTTTAAATGCCTCTAGGTCAACCTGTGCTTTTGAAGGACGAAATGAATGAGGAAAGATTTTTGCGAAGCATCCTTGAGTTGTCTCTGTCGCTATGGCTGTTTTCAAAACAGCCAGTTCAGTTCTAGTAATACAAGTGTAGTTTACCTACCATCCAGTCCACCAGTTTGCATTTCAAGCTACAAAACTTTGATGATCCTTCATGAATCGTTCCACAAAACCTGCCTCTACCGCATGCCTGTGGTTTGTTGTTGTTGAAGAGATTAATTCGTTCGTACAACTCATTCATTTCTGTCAACCAAAAAGGTCGCCTTGTCGGTACATTCCATTTCCAGTGGCCCTGTACGGCCTCCAACAGCTTGCAGGGACTGGCAACTGGTGCAAAGTGCAAAAGAAGCGAACCTGATGGAACTGGAGCGAAAGAAAATTCTCCTTTTTTTGTCCCAGCCCTGGCCTGGTACTTGAATTCTCCCGTGGATGTCCCATGTGTGTGTCGGAGAGGGAGGAATGCGAGGACGATCGCGAAAAATTTGCATTTCCAACGAAGCCTCGTACGTCTGTGGGGTCCACGGTGGAAGGTGGCTGTTCCGTTTCGTTCCGTTGCACCATTTAGCCGGGCCATTGTTTTGATCTTGGTCCTGTGGTGCCGTGTCGTCCAACGTTTCCTTTTTTGTGTCATCCACCATTTCACCGTCATCGACTGTTCGCCGTCGTTCGCGGCGTTGAATGTATCCTTCGCGGTATTGTGAGCTGCACGTCGATCCTTCGGCAACCAGCACAACAACAAAACCGGTGGCGCAGTAAAGAGAAAGGGGTTCAGGTCTGCAGTCTGTCCTCGAGGGTCATCTCTCTCTCTCTTTCTCTTTCTCTCGCTCGGTTCTGTCGCCACGGGAGGACACGGGGATTTTGAATGCCAAATTGCAATCGATTGCATGGCAGCACGGGGAGCTTTCCGGTTTCGATGCTGCTGCTGGATCGGCATCATCATCACCATCATCATCATCATCATCGTGTGTCTCATGAGTGTTTTCAGACTGGCATTTGGCATTTGTTAGCCCGTTTATCCTTTCACCCGATAGCGACCGTACTACTGCTGCAGATCAGCACGCCATTGCACCGCTAGTGGTGCGCTCCACCAGTGATTCACCAGGGAGACATAAGTTCCGAGCAGTTCAGCATGTGTGATTTTTATGGAAACGATTATGAGTCCGATGGGCATGGGAAGCGGGAAGGGGCGGCAGCGCTCGGAACTGCAATCGGGCAGCCAGCAGTCTCCATTTTCGTTGCCCGAGGTGATTTGGCAGAATTTAGTCAATTTCCCCGCCAACGTCCGCACCGCTAGTGGCGCTGGCTGCTACCCGTTTTTGTTGTCCGGATCCGAGACCGTTCGAGGGTGGGTCTGTCTGTCGGCTATGGCATGATGCGATGCTTAGGCAATTCACCAGTCAGGCCAGTCTCTGAGCCTGGGATGGGCTTGAAAAGATAAAAGCAAGCTGGAAAATAAAATCGAATGTCCACGAGGGGGGTCACGGGGAAGGTGCTCAGACCGTTTAGATGCATCACGGGGGGGGAGGTGGTTGTGGAGAGTGCAGAGTATCCGATGGCTGTACTTCATCTATAATGACAGTTCGATTGCAGAGCGGTCCGGTTAATGCAGAGCGTAGAGCAGGGAGTGGGTGCAGATTGTGTTGTTAGTTGAATGATGAAATTAGTTGCAAACGAAAAAGAAACTACTCGAAGAAGAATGGATTAAGATTAGAAAAGCAAATCTGGGGAAAAGTTGTTGAGAAAATGTGAGAAAAAACACGTTTAACTGAATGGGAAAAATAGTTGGAAGCATAGTATAGTTAGCAAACAATTTAAATATTTAAAAAATCTACAATCGAAACAAAAATACTGATACTTTCCTTTGGAAAAAGACATATTAACATCCCTTATACAGATTGTATGAAGACAGCAAGCAGTAGAGAAAGTAAGTTAAGCACAATTTGAACATCGATTCAAAATATTTAAGTAAGCTGTATTAATGAATAAGTTGTAGCATGGAAAAGATGTCTAAGTTGCATAGTGGCTTAACTTAAAACTAACTGATCAATTAACACCTTAAATACTTATCAGTTTTCTAATGCAACGCAGACTATTCGTTCTAAATTATTTTGATAATTGCGACCACCAAACATCCGCTTAATACCAAATTAAGTAAATGAACCTACCCTCTCCCGCTAAATAATCTGTTTCATAATTATGTTGACGAAACCATAATATCGAAACCATTTTGCTACCGGTTATCAGCGAAACCGCAGCCGATGCCAAAGACCCTAGCCGGGAAGTCCGGGTTCGATACACCGCAGACCGTTTATTCCTGCCCGGTGAACCTGATCCGATATCGCCTCATCGATATCGCTTATCGCTCATTTCTTCAGGTGCACCGGACAACAAAAGACTGCCCTGTTCCTGTCTCGACCTCCGCCTCGAATACTTTACAAAACCCTCCTCCCGCCCGGTAATCCAGGCTCGGACGATTGCTTTTGCCCGTGCCCATTGTAGCGAATGAAAGTTGATTTTCTTTTCACAATTATCTCTGGGGCCCGCTGGAAATCGGCTGGATAAACGGAGATACTTTACTCGGTCTCGAGGAAGGGACGACTCCGGAATGGTCTTCCTATCCGGTGCCGGTGGTTGCTCGCTTGCAGAACACGTTCGCACGCTTCTCGTTCGGTCCACGCAGCAACTCACCCAACTGTCCTGAAGTCATGAAGTGAAAGCGGTAGCGAAAAGTCGAACGAAAGAAAACTCCGAGAAGTGGACGCAACGCCAGTGAACGGACGATGCAGTTCCGTTGCAGGTTTCGGTGCTGCTTTTTAACCAACTGTCGTCCCCGGCACGCCATCGGACGTCGGACGAGGATGTCGAATTGTTTCGTCGCTGACACTGGAGAGAAGGAGCGTGAGTGCTTCTTCCTCCTTCGCTCCTTTCGAGGAGCTTCGAGGTGATGAAGAATCTCTTCGAGTGTGTCCTCGTGCCGAGTCTGAGATGCTGTTGCAAAAGTGTAAAGAACCGGAAGCGACTCTGCCTCTCTTTCTAGCTCCCTCTTTAGCTCTCTGGCTGTGAGGAGGAGGGATGAGGGGTGTAGTAGCATTGTGTATGTCCTGTCCTGTCCGTACAATAGCTACAGCAGGAGATAAATTGTAGGAGCGAGCGTGTTTTTGCAAGGAAATCATTAAGAACTTTAATCTTTCCATCCCTCTACCGCGCCGTTTCCTCGTCGTCTTCCTTCATCCCGGATTCGAGAAGTCATTTTTCCTACCTGCAGCACATCCCTTTGCCCGGTCAAGACCGCTCCTGGACGATACACCTTAAGCATCCGATAGACTCTACTGCGCTAAGACGACAATGAATGGCCAAGTTGTGCCAGCGCACCGGGAAGCGGCGATCTTTGTCATTTCATGTGCTCACTCTCGACTCCAGGGGATCTATTTCTCGGGGTCCTGGTGGCTCGCAGACCGGGGCTGAAGTCCTGGGGAAAGGGGATAGCAGAAGCAGATAGAAATCGGGAAACAATCATCGCTCGGAAACGACGACGACGACGACTACTTGCGACATTTTCTTCGCCAGCACGCCAACCGCTTTTCTTGGGAGCTACCAGCTCCAGCGACTCGGACTCCATTGTCGTGCTCTGTCGTGGCCAAGTCAAAGCACTCCCAATATCCAATATCCAGTTTGATTATCGTCATCAGCAGTGGGTAGAAACGGATACTGGAGAGTGTGGAATGGGCGTGTGGAAATCCATTTTCACTCGAGAAAAGTTCGAGTCCCAGTAGCTTACCTTCCGGTATCTAGTGCCCAGGAGAAGTCAGAAACCATTTTTAGTCGCTTTATGATTGGGAAATTTATTTATATGATTGAGTGGACATGAATGCGAAATGGCTAGATAATGGCCGTGTGCGCACTGGCCGGAGACCGGGGGACATGAATCATGGTGGAGGAAGGAGACAGTAGTCTACTCGTTGTCCTGTGGATTAGCTGCTGCTGCTGCTGCCAAGGGGGATGAGAGATGAAGCACCAGCAATGGTTCTGCAAGAAACATGTGTCGTTGTCACAAATGGACATTTTGGCTCTATAGCACTTAGAAGCAGGAAACGATTTGCTCCTCCAACCGGAAGTAGCACTAGGAAACCAACCTCGAGTAGCTTCCAACATACGAAGCGAACCAGCATGCGTCGAGCGCTCGTGCCAAGGGTGATAATCATTTCTTTCCCACCTCCCCATCGTGAACGAGGACAGGATGGACAAAAAGAAACTTTTAAAATTCATTTCACAATGTTCTGTGCGACAAAGACTGAGAGAAACGACGAAATCGAACCATAATCGTGTGTCCTTCGAGAACGAGAGGAACCTTAATCTGAGCTTCCAGGGGGGTTTCCCATTGTACCATAGCACCGCTCCTAATCCTCAGCAGGCGGGAGAAAAGAATGAAAACTTTTATAATAAGTAGCAGGCACTGGCGAAATCGATCGCGAAGCTCATTTCAAACTGATGACTGTTTCGGAAGTGCGCGCGCGCGCTTGCAAAACTTTTCGCAATAATAATCATTGTCCGCGGAGAAAAGTTGTAGACCACCTTGTTCTTTTTTGGGACCAGCTTTTTTGAAGAATGTGCAATTTTGGTAACTAAATCGAACGTAAACTCGGACAGTGATGGACAGTGAATGGATGACCAGTGGCAGGATTTAATAGCTTCGTGATTTATCCTCCCTCTACCACTGTGTTTTCAATCGAGGTCCTGCTTGTGTGCTTGTCTTCGCGTGTGAATGTGAATTGAAAAGCCATTTCAGGCAGCAGAAATGGCCGTGACTGCCGCTGCATATTCAGACCGTACGCGGTCAAAAGGGATGCAAAATTGTTTCCTTCGGTGACAGATTCCTTTTCAAATGGATGCCGCGCGAATGGGTTGGTGCAAAAGCTTTCCAAAATGTAAATGCACCACTTACACACCGACAGGCACACATACGCATGCTGAAACACTTTCGTCATCAGTCGAACACGCATCTGCTCTGGAGAGGGTCCAAGCGATGGACCCATGAGTGCTCGGCCGCTCGAATGTTGCTAAATTATTCGCATTGAAATCAAAATAAATCGGCCAACCAGGGACCACGCTATGTGAGGTGTCGAAAGAGGGGTGGCATACCAACATACCATCACTTTGTCCCTCTGGGCGCTGCCCTCTGCTCTGCTCTGGTCCGTCCGGTAATTATTTAAAATTACTTCAATCAAATATTCATGAACCTTTCGTCCATCTGGTTACATGCTGCGTCCCATGTCTCTCTCTCTCTCTCTCTCTCTGACGGTGATTATGGTTCACGTCGATGTGCACGATGATGATGATGATGATGATGATCGCCATCACCGTGATGGTTACCATATTCATCCTCGTAGCGCATCAAAGATCCATTCAGCGTGCAAAACGGAGCTGAATGGGAGGCCAATCCTAGGTCGAGCCACCGCAAAGACACCACAGGACAGCTCCAGTGTCCTTGGGCTGGAGGACGGGCATATCTCGTACGCGCATATCCTGCAGTACGGGACATCACGCCCAATCGGACGCCAGTGTGTTCGTAGTCGTGGAAATTTACATTTTGCCCATCAGCCCGAGTTGCTCCACGCCAGAAAAGGGGGGTGTGGGCCGTTACCATTTTCCGAACCGTTGGTTCCCGTTGGTAGTTCCGGTCATCCCGGGAGATCCAAGGAGTGCGCTCGCTTCGATTCCATTCGGGATCCAGAACGGACTCAACGGTACTTACCGGAATACCGTGGCCATTCTCTCGCCCATTTCTCTTTTCTCTTTCTCTCTCTCTCTCTCTTTCTCCTCTGGGGAGCATAACAATCCGGGACACTCCACTTCACCGGGGCACACCCGGGGAAATGGTGTTGGTTTTTAACGCTTAATTGCGCTGTAAGTGTTGTGTAATTTTTCAATCCAATCAACGCTCGCTACAACAACACCGGGGAAAACCCTCCCATTGATCCCATTTCTCCACCGCTTCCCGTACCAGGTGTGCTCATTATCCCCCCCGATGGTTTGGGAATCAAACCTCCACAGCCCGCAGTCAGCTCGCAAATCGCTTCACATAAACTCCTGTTTCTGCACAGGGAACACCGGGAGGAGGGAGAGCCCAAGGGCCAACGGATTCAACCACTAATTTACGGGCTCAAAACGGCCCACGGAAGGAGGGGGTCAGTTGGTGGTTGGGTGGGTGGGCGGGTGTTTTAAAATAAATATGTATTATGCCGTGCCACTGGCGTGGGTGGCCGGGTCTTTGGCGAGCGATTAAATTAAAATAATGTCTTGATTCCACATTAAATTACGTTAATTTTCCATTCCCTCGAACGCGGCACGGCAGCTAGTCCGGCTAGTCCGTTGGAATAGCGTTTGAATGGTACTCGTCCTTTGGTCGCTGTGGAGAGACCACTTTCCAGTTATGCGATGCACTATTGGAGCAGATGGTTCGTGAGACGGACAAACAGGAATGGTGCTAATTGTGTTCTGGAAGGGATCCTCGTAAGTTTATGCAGTGCTGCGAGGGGTTCCTTGTTAGATTTTAGTGACTTGCAGAGTGTTTAAAGGATTTTTAAAGTGTGTTGTTTTTTAAGAACAAGAACCTCAACCACAATTTAATTTAAAATTAAGTTTAATATTGTATTCGAAAAGACTATTTTGAATTGATTT
Source organism: Anopheles aquasalis (assembly GCF_943734665.1). Lineage (NCBI taxonomy): Eukaryota > Metazoa > Arthropoda > Insecta > Diptera > Culicidae > Anopheles > Anopheles aquasalis. The sequence goes on along the minus strand of NC_064878.1, from coordinate 4,986,826 downwards.
TCCAACTAATTCCTTTACTAAACACACCTCACTGTGTGCCCGGTTCACCAGGATCCTAGATGGCTGTGTGGGTCCCTAACCTCACAAACCAGCTTATCGACCAAAACCGGCCTTCTCTTCTACTGGGAATGGTGCACCAGTATAGGCACTTGCGTGTATGTGTGCCGAGGACAAATGAATGCTCATTAAATATACCGTCACCATTTCTCTTCACCTAAGCACACAGACACACATACAGACACATGCACACCCTGAAAGCACTGCCTGCGCTCCGCTAGAGCACTGCAGACAATGACATTAACATACTCCAAACCGGTGCTGCCGGAGAGCCCAGCAGAGGTTTAAATGAGCGCACATTTGTCCCAGGAATTGCCTTCCGGGCTTTTCCAGTCCGTCCGGATTCTGCGACCGGCGAATGCGAGGTCAGGCAGGCAGGCAGGCAGGCCGGATGAAGTGCGCCATCCGCTAGGCTGCCTGTAGGCTTTAAATTAAATGAATCCAGACCACCATCCAGGATGCTGCAGGATGGCCCGGGGCAATGGGTCAGCTGCAGCCGTGGCGCTGTCACCGTTGATACCGTTGAAGGTGTCTCCGGAGTGAGCTGGAATGCTTTTTGTCCGATGCTGCTTCAGGAATGCCTAACGAGCATTTGGAGCTCTGCAGATGCCATTGCAACGAAGGCGAAGAGCATTACCTCATAAAAGTAAACTCACTGGAAGCGATTTAAAGGTTGAAAAAAAGGTAAGGATCCGATGGTCCGATGGACTTCCTGGAACCTTCCTTGGCACAATCCGTCCACTGGAGCCGTTCAGATGGATCCATTTCCGTTCCGCTGACGCTGACCAATTGACGATCTAATTGGTCCCGCTAGTTCCCCACCCGAAAGCTCTCAACTCCGCCTGGATCGTTACAGAGAGAGAGAGCGAGAGCACAAGAGAGAGGAAAATAGATTTATGGTATCTACGCCTGGAGTCCGGAGGGTAGTCCTCACAAGCTCACATACGACGACGACGAGGTGGAAAGGTTCGCCAAAGTCAAAGGATCACATCGGTCAACGCGAGAGATTAATTGTTCCCTCCGTTGGGGCGGTGGCCCTTGTGGGGAATAGTAGTGCTCCTGTCATTACCACCCATCGAGCCTTTCCCCTTTTTCCTCTATCCTTTTCCCTTGGAGCGATCGAGGAAAAGCGATTGTAAATTAGTTCTAAATTGAGGCAAATTGTTTAAGCGAAAGCCGTTTACCGGGGGTTCTCCTCCGGGGGATCCCTTGCACCTACCCCCTCCCAATTGTCTCCTCTTGGCATGGCGTTGAGTTCAGTTCCGGGGCGGACAACAACAATGGATTGCCATTCGGGAATTGACCGCGTGAGAACGCCTGAAGAGGACCTGAAACGCTGGTGACTCTAATGGAACATCCTTTCCCGAGTGAGAGAGAGGAAGAGAGCGTGGAAAAAAGCGTGAAGCTCACTCACGAACCGTCGATGGCTGGACGATCGATGGCGTCGAGCGATTAATTGGCTGGAAAAGCGTTGCGAGAGTGTGTCATTAGAGGGATAGCGTTCCGTATCCAGAATGGAATGTCCGCTGGCGCGTGGCAATCGGGTCGATTGCGTTGCGTTACATTTGCTTTTATGGACCGCCGCTGCTCTCTACGGGTCCAATCAACTATCGCTTTTAAAACATCATTTAAGCGATTTATTCTAGAGGAACTGGTTCGAGTGGTTCAGTGGAACAGGAAAGAGTAAAAGAATCGTTTGTTAGCAGGTTTTGAAATTTGATTATGATATTTCTCAGAGAAAAATCTACCTCTAACAGTTACTAAAGTTGGTAGGTTTTTAAAATCTAATTTCCATCCGCTTCAATGCATTTTACATTCAAAATTATTTAGCAATTTATTACAAACATTTAATAACTGTTGAACATGTTAAGTAGTTCTTTCTCGATTAACTTAGCGGATAACTTTTTGTACTGTGATTTAGGAAATCACACTTTAGAATATTATTTGAAAAACATGTTTAAATTCTAAAACTATGTGTTTTTCTCAACTCTTGCTCAATATACAAAGCGAAATCTAACATCCAATTAACTGCCATTCACAATATTCCCAGAACATGCAAGCAATATGCACGCCAACCATTATTAGCGTCCGTTTAATAGCTAAATAGTTCCAAAACCAAAACGCTTTGACCCGAGACCTGCGTTCAAATGCTGTGGTCGCATCGGGAGCCGATGGTGGCCAACAACCGCAACCGATCGCACTAGCGCAACCACAGCGCATGCTGCATGTTGACCAGCGTGTGGCAAATACATTTAGTTCATTTGAATAAATAATCAGTAGCATCACTAGCGGCCCATCTGGCAACCGGGCACCATTGCGGTAGGTTCAATTGCACTTAAACCCTCTAACACCGTTGGAAATTGGATTTTTACTTTGTCTAAAATGACACCAAGCACTCCAGCAAAGCAAATAAGGTGCAACACATTTTTAACTTTATTGCGTGGCGGGATTTTTATATCGAAAATTGCTCATCAATCATGCACGAGTAGCTCGCTTGTGGTCTTTGCTTTGGTCAACATTCTTTATTTCAATCCACCAGCTAAGTATGCAGCGTAACATTTGAAAAATGAAAACAGAATTCTAAAACCACAACAACCGCATCTACTAAAACATTAACTGAACCGATTAGTATGCTTCACTGATAATTGCATTTGCAGCGCGCTTCTATGCAATTTTAATGCTACGCACCTGTCACAAAGTGGGAAGTGGAAGTGCACCGTAGATCGATTAAACAGAAGCTGGTGGTGGAACAAAAAAAAGTCGAAGAATCATTTGCTGCAGGGCAGGAGAAGAGGGACACCACATGGGAAGCAGGATGCACCGGCTGCTGAAGTAGTCATTTGAAATGCAAGCACTAATCATGGCTGCCCTATTTGGCGATCGGTCACGAGTGTAATGCTAACATCATTTAACTGTTTACCCCTTTTCGATGGCAAACGAAGGGCTCTCAACAAATATTTGCTGGTCCCTTTTTGTAGTGGTCGCTGATGCACTAAACCGTTAGCTTCAATTGTAATTGCAAGTGGATAAACCTTTAACATGAAATATTCTTCCATGAAACGTAGGTTATTGCAGTAATTAGTGGCATTATTCCGAAGCACCGTTTTGGTCTTTGATCCTTGGTTTTCGGATATGGTTTTCTGCAAGGACTGGCACACATTTTTCGGTCACTAATTAATGGAAAGAATCGACACAAAGCACTCCCGTATACCGTACCGTAGCAGGTGAAACGGATTTCAAGACCTTCCCTGGTGCTGGCCACAATTCTCTGAAACCCACAGTGAACCGAGATTTCCGCTTCCGAAGCTATTTGTTTAAAGTGCAATTATGGTTCCCGGAAGTGGGTTAACAAAAAGCGAAGCATGTGGAAATCAGAAAATGAAAAATGAAAACTTTTCCACCACATGCGCCAGAAGCAGAGCAGGAGAATTCGATGAAAATAGCCTGGCAAAACCATAAACGCCGGAAATCAGAAATTGTGGCGCGGTAGCAGTCCAACAATCCATCCGTTTACTGCAAGGTGTGGCATGAGGTGCCAGGCTTCACGATCCGGTTCCATTGGTGGCAAGTTTGTGAAATATTTGCGTGCCTTAAATCCGGGTTTATTTGTTGATTCGCGAGGCGCCAGAGTGTTTTCGCGTGGATGGAAAAAAATGGAAAAATCCAGACCAACAAGGGCTTCCTTTTTACAAAAAACAAACTCCAGAATATATGTTCACTGCTATTTGATCCGGAAACTGGTGTTATGGTGCTGCTCCTGACTCGTGGAGGTGCGAGAAAAATACCAATCCGAGAGTTCTGAAAAGATTTCTGTCGTGGCTCCAACGATAACCGTTTAACTGTAGGCCTTTGTTTGATTTGTGGCTTGTTAGCTCCATGTTGTAGCTTATAAAGAGGTTCACCAAGACCAGCAACCAGTTGAAGTAGCGGAATTGTGTTGCTTTAACCTCTCAAGATCCGTGATGCAACGATGCTGAGCCCCCGCCAGCAGAATGTAACGCATTTCCTACTAATGTCACTCGAAGCGTCTCGAAGGCTCTTACGGAACGGGCACCATACGGTCACCAAGGCGGTGGTGATTGATGGTGCTTCACCATCCTGAAGGCTTCGCTTTCCTTGGCCATTTTCCGATGACAGCCACCACCACCGCTGGACGGCCCGGCTAACGACGAGCGCCAGCTGATTATTTATTCCGTTTTCAAATCTCTGATTGTGATCGGTACGCTCGGTTGACGGTTCACGATGAGATCGAGCGTATTTATGTTTGCTCAAGCTCGAGGGACGTTTACACAGTTCCGTTGCCATCGCTGCCCCCCCTTCCGGAGTCCATCATGTTCTCTCGGCACACGTCGTCGTCGTTGTTGTCGTCCTCGGTTGGGCTCACGGTCACAGTGGATCGAGCCACAAGCGCTCCGGTTTCCGGTGGCTGTCGACGATGCCTGGGGGAGGCGGGTGGGTACGATATGTTCGCATTTCCGAATCCGGGCACCCACCCCTCCCCCCACCTCCCCCATTCCGATGTCATGCAAATGTCGCTCCCAACGCTGAGCATATGCGGGTGCATGTTGCAACAATTTCGAACACAACGACGCACACACATTCCAACAAGAGGCCAGAGGGGGGGGGGGGGGGGTGGACGACAGGGGGGAGGTGGCACATTACGCTGACATTAAAATACAGCGGAATAATAAATTCATCATCAAACAACGTGTTGAAAGCATTAACATTCGGGGTGACATATCAAAATTTTGATGAATGAATAGCAATCGCACAATCCCCGGAGCCGGAACCAGATGCAGCCGACGTCTGACTGCCTGCGTGTGCCGGAGTGAGGGTGTGTGTTTGGCAATCCCAGCTGGAGCTGGATTTCGATATTTCAAGCGACCGACCGGTCTGCCAGTTGTTCGTGATCGTGTTGTGTTGCGTTGTGTCGCGCTGTTTTCGTCGCTGCAGCATAAGTGACAGGTCGTCGGATTGCGTATCGGCCGATGGTGGACCACCTCCACCAACGGTGTCCGTTGATTTTATGGTGCTGGCTGGTGCACGATTTACTGCTGACACCGGAGCACACCGTGCGCTTTTCTTCGTTTGCGTTCCGTTGCGTTGGTGCTGCTGTTGAGCTTTTTCTTTTGGTTTTGAGGTTTATTTTTGTCGGTGGGAAGAAAAAGGTGGAAGTGATTGCTTTTGAGGGAGGTAATGGGGTGGAAAAGGAAGGTTTTGTATTGTGCAAATGACAGATAGTAAGTAAACGTAGTTTGTCGTGGAGTTTTTGCTTGAAATGATTTTTTGCTCTTGGAACAGAGTAGTCCTGTCATTGTCGTGTGCTTCCTGAGCCACGTAGTGAACTAGATTCAGATAAACATCTTGGATAAAAATATGTTGATAAAAGCTGGAGTGGTAGTTAATCTCTTTTAACATATTTTTTCTTTTATTATTGTTAACCTGTCCATCAGATGGGATTCATTGTACTAATCCTACAAATAGAAACATTTTTCTTTTTATATTTTATGTTCACATTTTGTTTCTATTTTCAATTTGTAAATGGATTTTCCTGGCCAAGATTTGCTGAAGTACCATGGTATTTATACGAAGAGAGCAGTTTGTGGGTACTTATGCGCACACTTTTCAGTGCCTCATGATTGACTTTCATAAATCATTGCTTACTTTTACAACTACATTTGACACTCTCTCAAAATGAGAGAAGTAATTACTAAACTTCATCTTTAAATTGAATCATGCCCGCTCCGTCTATCATGGTTGGCTTGAAAAGTGATTAAGTGTCTCTTTTACTACCATTAACTTCCATCAGAAACACTTCACAAACGGACCATTTTAAACGATTGTTTTTGTCACGATACTTCCGGCTCGATCAACTTCAAAAACTTACAAACAACAACTCCTATTCCGCTGCAACTTTCCCACTATGTTCCTCCTCGAACATCGAACACAAAAAACTGACCAACGAAAACCCCATGAACTGTCGAGCTGTGGGCCATTTCTTTAAGGAACTGCACTTCTTGTTTCGTCTGCGTGTGGTGTGGACCCCTCCCCCCACTTACTGGGAAACCGCACTGGGAAACAAACGAACGAACGAACGAACGAGCATCAGCAGCACCGCAAAACGTACGTACCGGCAGCCAGTCGTCGTGTTTCGACTGCTACATCGCATTCAGCCTCTGAGGGAATTCTACCATCGTATCAAACCCCAAAACCCCTTCATAGCTTCATTTGCATTGTTTAGCTTGCCATCTTTGCCTACTAACAGGGTAGGGAAGAGAGAGAGTTGGTCAGCAGCACATAAGCTTGACCGCAATCCTTTCACCGGACCTTTCCGGTTCCGGTCCTTCGAGCTCGCCTTAATGCGGCGAAGGGCAAGAAAGTTCAAGTGACCATTAATCACACGTCCTGTTGACTTGACCGAGATGAATTGCAAGGTAAATAGTTGGGACGTGTATAAATTGCAGCTGTAATTACATCTGATCAAAACTCGGACACAGACAAGGGTTAACGGGGGACGGGGCGGCGGCAAAGGTGTTGTTGACTGACTGTTTCGATACTACTTTCATATCAACCAACCGAGAAAGGAGACAATGTGTGTGAGGGGGGTTGGGCAACAATTAATTATTAAACAGAAGCCCAACACAGGCCCTTCCAGGAGCGATTGACATCCAGCAGCAGCAGCAGCAGCAGCAGCAGCAGCAGCAGCAGTAGAGAAGTCTGGATCCACTGGTCTGGGGCGGTTGAGTGTTTGATTTTCGATTTGTCAGCA
>NC_064878.1:4972500-4975000 GCF_943734665.1 Anopheles aquasalis | reverse complement strand
ACGCTGCGTTCGATCGCTTATCGATCTGACTCAGCGGCGTGTCAGAGATTATGATTGTCCGAGTATTTCGAGGGGCCAGCATTGGCCCTGTTTCAGTTTCCAAATCGGAGAAGCATCTCGCATTGTCGTTTAACGTAACGACTTCATCTTAACGCCCGGGAATGTCCCTGCAATGTCCGGTCGCCAGGAGTTCCGGCTAGATAAAATTTAATTTGCGTCCACCCGGGCTCCGGTAGCCTCAATTCACGCAACAGGACCACAACGGTGGCTCAGCAGCGACAGTGAGAGCTTAAACATCGAGGAAACCCAAAAGTCCCGTAGTAGCTCAAGAAAGGCTCGGCGCGTATTGAATGGGCTTTTCAAAATTACCCAACTCAGACCACGCTCTGGACACAATGCAGAGGGACGCGAAAAAGGAAAAAAGGATCCACAATGCTTTTGGGCTTTTGGGTTTGAAGTTTCGGAAATTTTTAGTCATAAAATTTAACAACCATTATCATTGGCCGGACATCACCACGGCCTCGGCCGTTTCCGATCGATCGACAAGCCAGAAAAAAGAAGTCCGGAATCCCGGGAGTTTCATTGGAAAGTGTGTCCGGGTGCTTCGGTTGAGAATGATTTTCCGGCACCCATTTGCGGGGCCCCTAGCAGTGGCGGGCGGGGGGAAATTCCAAAGGAAAAAAGGTACAATTTATGGAAAACTCAAGCGAATTTCCCCAGTGTATCCCCCGTTATCAGTGGAGCGAAGGTGGAGGAATGGATAATGGAAAGGAAATGACCTATACAGTCCCTCCCGTTGGCCATTTAAATATCGATTGATTGGGGATGGTTACTTTTTTGAAATTTTGAATGTCCCACAAGAGGAGGGTTGGTTTGTTGGTTGGTTTTCGTGTATTTGTGGGATCAAAAGCAATCCAGCACGTACTGCTGGTGAAGAGTACTGGGTGTTAAGAGAGTTAGGAAGGCAAAACCGAAAGCTGGTAGTACAGGAAAACGTCTTTCAGTTGCGTCAAATTGTGATTTTGACTGTTTGTGCTAAAGTAATTTGATTTAACAGTCCTACAGCAGATGTTTAACATTTGTCCATGCGCAATGTGATTGCTATAAAACCATTAAGTTTAGTGACAGTTTACGCTAAGTCAAAGCCTAAAGGTCCCTAAATAAAATTGATCAGAAGATTGAAAGCGAATCGCAATTTTTGATAGAAAATTTGAAGCGAACACGAACGCAATGAAATGATCTTCTAATTTAACAATTCTTAGTGATAATTATTGCATTCATTTGCGTACAAGCATTCCAGATAATGATAAAGCCCCTGAAAACGCCACTCGGAATTAGAATCAAACTGCTACTGCCCAACAGCACCACAGCAGATTCCGGAGCAGAATCCACCACTAAAAGGCTACCGAATTGCACAATCAGGATGCAGTTGCAGGTCACCACCACTACCACCCTGAACACCATGCTCGTCAACACATGGCCCACACCAGCACCAAAACGCATTGACACCCGGCAATTAACCGGCAATTGTGTCGGCCAAGCCGGGCCAATCCTTTGATCGACCAATCCCGCAGCCCGTTGCACGCGGAGCGTTTAATGGTGTATTTATTTAATTTATTCAAATATAATTAAGCAGATTCAATGGAGCGATCAGAGGATAAAGGAGGGAGTATGAGAGGGTGGGATGGTTTGAGCTCCTCCCAAATCCCCCCCCCCCCCCCCCAATCGAATCGATTAATGCTCAGCCGGTCAGCCGGTCCATGTAATGAAGCGAACCGGTTCGCGGTCCATGCTCGCTTGCTTGCGGTTGTTACCGGTTGTGTGGCTTGTCCACGCTCCATCCACAACCAGCCAGGTGTCCCCGGGCATCCCCGGGTATCCCGGAATTCATAATGACAAAACGCAGACTCATTTATCATTCTCCTGGTCGGACGACGGAGGGGTAACGTGTCGTTTAAACCCCCGTAACACTCCCTCCCTCGTTCGACACCAAATTCCCGAGCTCGTGATGTTCGTGGTTCGTGGAAAATGGAAAATTCACGACAATCCAAGCAACCACCGGGAGGACCGGTTGCTGTTGTTGTGACATGTCCGGACTTGCATGTCGGTGTGTGTGTGGCTTAAAATCCGTTGCACGATGTCGTTTTCGTCCTCACATTCCAGGAGGGCGGACAGGACGATGGTCCCCGTGCGAGCATTAGTGTCCACCGGTCCGGGGGCCACAGCATCCCCGTTGCTTCACATAATTACGCATGCAGTGATGGTGCTCATCATTATCATCAACAACTCTATCATTGTGTGCGTCGCCCTCCGGTCCCTCTTCCTCTCTGTTGCTGTCTGTTGTCCTCCACATAGGGAACAAGCGAGCACGGGCATGAATTAGTCAGACGGATAGCTAGCCCCTGTCGACTACCGGGCTGTATGTGTTCGGTTCAACCTGAGCGAACTGGAAAGGCTGCGGAGCGCAGATTTCACTTTCCCGCATCAGAGCACCTTTTCG
>NC_064878.1:4965000-4967500 GCF_943734665.1 Anopheles aquasalis | reverse complement strand
ATCGATTCATTGTCCACGCGGAAGGCATATGGCGACCGCGACCGAAGGATCAAACATGATGTCAGCCAGTTTATGATGCTTTACGATGTTTTCTGATTGGTGATGACTTTGGTGAGAGAGAGAGAAGGAGAGCGAGAGCGGCGCTAAATGCAACGACGAGCACGACGATGACGACACCGGTGCGGCTCATTGCGAACGCACTGCACGTACCACTACTATACCTCGCGTCATCAACTTGGCCACCACCGACAACGATGAGTGACGACCACGGGGATGCACTTATGATGCTGCTATCAGCACTCTGGCCAACACGCTGGCTGGCGTGTGTTTCTCTGTGTGCGCGCATTACGTGGAAACATAAACGGCTCCATCGCGCGTGCAAGCTCCGAGTAATAATGTCGGATTTATTTGATTGCTTTCACGCTCCGACAAGGCTCTGCTGCTGCGTCCACGATGGTGTCCTTTTTGCACCGGTTTTTTTTTGCTTGCTGTCCCGAAGGATGCTGCTGCTGCTGCTGCTGGAAGGAACGAAGAAATGTCAGCTTAAAATGGAGAAGGCAAACAAATCCTTTTGCTGCTACTAGAGCAGTGGTAGTAGTGCACGTGATCGTGGTGTTGGTGAAGTAGTACAAGCTTGTGTTACTTTACGAGCGCTGATGACTAATAATAACGCATAAATATAGCTATTACATGTGTAGCCACAGTAGTGTCTGGATGGAGCTCCCTGACGGTCGACATGGGACACACACGCGCACTGGAAGGAGCATCAGCAGATTGAACGCAGATTGCGCCATTTTTTTTTCGTCCTCACCATCCGACCCGGGACCGTACGTGAAGTGTGTTTATATTAGAAAATTTCCCCCCTCACACCCTCGCGTGGCTGGAACGAATGGAGGAATAGACCACCGGACCCTTTTACCGTGTTTGGCGGGCTCGCTTATGCTTTATTATGTGGCGGTGCCCAGACCGCTGGGGCGTCCTGACATTCTGATGGCGTCCGGGGAGAAACCTTTATTTTTTTTTCCCTTACGTTTGCCATTTTTCTCCACCGCCAGAGAGAAGCAAGCTCATGATGTTGTTGTCGAAAGGGAATGGAGGTTTTGCTTCAAGTGCCAGAGGCTCGTGATGGTGGTGGTTCCCAGTTCCCCCACAAAGGGAAAGGAAGGGAGCGGACTCGAGGAATCTTCTCGTCGACACCACATTCCTCGGTTGCCCTACGGTCTAGATGCTGGTTTGTTATTTATAGCAGCCAAGTACATAAAATAGCTAATAATCATAAAGTTTAATACAAAAATTATGCTATTAAAAGTTTCTCCACCATCTTCGCACGGGCCCGCTTCGACGTACGAGCGCAGGACGATGTATCACCGAATGCATCCAATGATGATGATGTTGATGATGATGATGAAGCTGATGAGGGTGCTGGTACTGCTGCCGGTGGCTCGAGCCGCTGTGCGCAGTCTTGAGCATTGACTGATTAGCATACATTTTCTTCCTCTCCCCCTCGTTTTTTTTTTTCGCTGAAGCGGAACCGGATGGAGTCAGCAAAAAGAGAGAAGAAACATCTACAAACCGATAGCAGCAGCAGTACGGAGGCAGTCGTGCTGGAGGAGCATGATGCAATTGAAAGTTTTCCATTATTGCGTGTCGCGTGTGCCTCTTGCGAGTTGCAACCTGCTCCACGTTGCTGTACGGAGCGGGAAAAAGAGAGAGAAATAGAAATAGGAAGAGCGAATGGAGGAAGGGTCCTGGTATGATATTTTATTACATTGACTTAATGCAACATTAACGAGATGAATATTTACCATTTTGATTGAGGCAATGTTTCGGTTGACGGACTCCCTTGTTGCTTGCCAGGGTGGTTCCGATCCAACATGAATGTGCTCTAGTGTGGTGATCGTCAACTGCTTTAATACACAACATGGCAATCGGAATTGAATGCCGGTTGCCGGTGATTTCCTGGCACAATTTACATTCGATTGCAATGGATTGCAGATTGTTGGTTTAGATTTTGTTAATGGACTCTCCTAGATATATTAGATTGTCGTTCAGTACAATCGAAAATCTTGAGAAGTTGTATGATTTAATTACATTATTTAACTGGCTTTGGTATGAAAACATAGCTGTTATGTACAATCAAAGTTTAATATTTCAAATGCGTAATGATGAATATATTTACATATTGCTTAAATTTTCTACCATACATCTCCTTAAATGTTTTAAAACAGTTATATTAACATAAACAGTAGCTCTTAAAATAAATTACAAAAAAGTCTCCTGTGTTTTTGGCAAATCAAACTATCATAAAACACTGAAGTACAAAATAAAATTTTATTATTTCAAATGAAAACCCCAAATTATTCCCCATAAATGAATGTATCGCAACAATTTTCACCCAATATACTCCTTTACTCTGGTTTATGCTATCAAAGCTGTGTACCCTTGTCCTTCCTTACACAACAATCCAGGCTCATTAACAAACTTTACTCCAACGGTCGTT
>NC_064878.1:4945000-4955000 GCF_943734665.1 Anopheles aquasalis | reverse complement strand
TGCTGCTGCGCTGCGTTCCGTCTCCCCCGAAAGGACGACGGCTGAAAATCTTCGAAGAAGACACACAAGACGCTGTTCGCACATCCCAGACAGTTGTTTGGCTTTGTAATGTGTTTTATGAGTGTTTTCTAGAGGCGGTAGCAGCAGCAGCACAAAAGAGCGACGCAGGACGTAATGAAGTGTGGTATGTGCTCGTTGGCTCGTTGGCTGGCGACTCATTTTGGGGTGGTTTATCTGGCCAAGGATACGAGAGGGAGCACAATCCGTGCTGCTGATAACTGCTTTTGTAGTCATTTCAACACCGCCATAACTCGTCGTCTTCGTTGTCGTTGGTGTTTTTCGAGGCTCCTAATTCAGGCGATTCCAAGGCAGAATCATGGCTTACTTTGTTGCGGGATCGCGAACCACCGACCAAAAAAAAAAGGGAAAATCGCAATCGCTGCCTACGCTGCCCCGGGGGTGTGACCACCAACGGGGGAATTGGATAATTAATCATTTCGATAAACCTCTTCATTGTAAGGAGTTTTTTTTTTACTTCTTTTAAACGTAAATTGTCACAGAAAAGGACCTTTTTTGTCGTTGGTCTTTTTCATGACAAACGAGCGGGAATTAATTCCTCGATTTGTCTATCATCGTGGCAGGAAAGAATGCGTTTTGCGGCATCCCAGCGACGGTACAATACGCTCTTAATAAGATGTTTTCCTTAAAAACCTCTTTCCTCGGTATCTCGGGAAGTGAATAGGAAAATGCGGGGGGAAACCCCATCGAACGATACGAAGGACCGTAGAAGAAGAAGGAGCCGGAGACGGAAAACACCAATTGACACGTAATTGTCACCTGTAATGGCCGTAATTAGGAGAATGGATGGTGTTACCTCATTGCTTCTCAAGGGGCGAAAAAAAAGGAAAGGGGAAACGCTTTCTAATGACCAGATTTTCATTTTTCTTTCCTGCAACAGAAAAAAAAAGAAGAAGCAAGAAGGATATCCGAGGAAAGAGCGACTTCTCGTGAGCTGGAAAGAATGGATAAGAATGGATTCTCTCGAGCGTTGCTTCGTTTTCAAAGCTAATTGACTCTCTGATTGGCCAGCCACCGGTGACATTTCTTGCTTCTCTTATGCTCCCTTTCCCCTAAAGGCTGTCTGTAATGGTTTTCCAATGCCACATGTCGCCCATAAATCGACCAAAGATTTGGGCCCCGTCGTCGCCGTCGTCGTTGAGGATTCTCTCATTTCATCCCAAGCACCCATAATACTTTCCAATTAACTTCCCTACTTCGGCCGCGCGACACATATCAAACTGACTTTTGGGTAAGATTTGCGTGAACATTACCACGGGACCCGAGGGGCCGAGTGTTCTCGGCTTTCTCCGCGTGTCGATCGTTAGCTCACAAATCCCCTTTTTCTGTCGCAAAAAGGGTGCCACTGGCACTTTCCATTTTGCTGGCAGCTTTCTTCAGTGTTCGGTGACACCTTCAGGGACACGGTGACGTGCCGTAAGCCCTTGCCCTGGACCTCGTGACAGAATGTAGTCGATGGGATCGTAATGAGGGCCGATAATGATTCAATTTATGCTCTCAAGCAAGGGGTGCGCCTCAGCAACTTTTACGATTCGAAATCAATCCGAATCCGCAATCTGTTTAAAATCAAATGAAACAAGTAGCGTTCCCTGGAGGAAGATGGCGCTTCTGGAACCATCAGGTTCTTCGGGAACTTTGCTCAAGTTCTGTGCAAACGGTGTTGAAGTGCTCTGTGGCTCTTTGCAAAAGAGGCCAAAATCGTCCTGGAAAGAATTCATAAATCAACGATTGGATTTGCATTTTCCAAACCACGAACCAATGGCCGGCCTCACCGGCAACACTTGGCGGCCAGTGCCGCGAATCAGCGGAAAGTGAGAAAACTCTTGTTGAGCACCCTCGTCGTCAGTCGCCATTCCATTAGCGAGATGAAAATTTGCATCGCAAGCGGGCTCCAGTCCCGAGAGTTGCCCCGTGACTCGTTCGCTTGTATGTTAAGTTCGGTATCTGCTTGCGCCCTTCTCGCAGGGAAGCCAAAAAAAGGGGAATGGAAGAGTCAATATTTGCTCGTCAAATTTTCCATCCTGACCACGGTCTGGCAGCGATGTAAAGTTGCTGCGACCACTCGAGACGGCCGGAGCCACTTTCGAGAGCCCAAAAACTAACAATTATGATTGAGAAGCAAGGCCTCAAGAAGCGGCCGCTTTACACTGCCCCCGGAAGTCAGCGAAGCGAACAGGGTGCGCTCGCTCGTTCGCTCGCCAACAATCGCTCTAATTGAATCACATCACAGAGAACGAGCCGGCGCTTCAAGTGGCCGCAATGGAGAGCAAGTAAGGAGGAGGAGGGTGGCTGGTTTGATTTTTCCTCCCTTCGAAAGCCATCGAGGGTCGACCAGCGTAGCTGGCGTTGTTTTAAATCAGCTCGAGAAATTGATCATATCGAGCGTACGTCGTCATCGAACGCATCGGACGACCGTTCGACCAGCCGCCGATAATAAGCGCTAAGAGGATTTGTCTACCTAGAAAGAGAGAGCGGAGGGTTTTTCAATTTCTCCAAACGCCACCGGAAACCGGAAATGGGAGCCACCTAACGCGGAACGTCATGTGGCACGTGTCTTGAAGAAGGTTCCGTTAAATCGTTGATCTCTCCTGGTCTGGGTCTTTATTTCTTTTTTAAACAAAGACATACCGACTCGATGGCCAAGGGTGTGGGAGAAAGTGACTTTTCCTGCACTTTCCACCCTTGAATATGGTGTGCGAATTGCAACATGTGTCCTGGGGCGTCCCGTCCTGGGCGTCGAAAATCCCAGACCCGCCGATGATGCCAGGCGCTTGTCAGCGTGTGCGTAAGGGTGCGTTGATGCTGGTGCTGAGTTGGTTGCAACATAATTGCCCCCGGGCTACGGTCAACGAACGAGGGAAGCAGAAAACTAGCCCGATTGTGACGTTGGACTTGCTTTTCCCCCTTCTCACGCGCACTCGCACGGTTGCCGGAATTGGCACGGAGAAATCGGAAGTTGACAGTGTGTTGATGCGACAGTTGATGGATTAAATGCCACTTTTTGCCGCCATAACGAGACACATGCTGCTTGTGCTTTGTGGAGAGAAAGTAAAAGGGAGAAAAATATGCAAAATTATGTAAGTTATTCTTTATCTGACAAGAAAGATGGGAAAGCATGAATCTGGAAAGGCATTGAGTGGAGCACAAGGCTATTCCGAAACATATTTTAAATGTTTCTGCTTTTTGTTTGGAAATAAAAACGTAATGATGAATTTATGAGTGTTTTCCGTATTCAGGGCAATGCTTATAATGAAATTCGAAATTGACATCGATTTTTGAACGTATAGATTAGATAATAATAATAGGTTATTGAGTCGCTTTTTTGGTTTTACGCCAGATTCGATTCTCCATGCATCGAATATCTTTTTGTTAATTGTCAGTATACTAAGAATAAGAAGAGCGTCTGCATATTTTTGCACCATAGAAATGAGATTAGAGCTGACGATGAAGAAACACAGTAACCATCGGTAATGAAAAAATGGTTTATGCTCAATTGATTCCCGTTCCATTAATCAAATGAAACCTTTTGAGTTCAAATTTCTCGTCCCGAAACGAAAGTTGTGACAGATGACGCATTTCTTTAAGTTTAAAGGATCAAATGGAGTATTACTTGATAAACTTCCTATCCCTTTTCCCCTACCAGTTGACCCAAAACGTTGGCTTTCATATAGACTCACCTGCTCCAAAGTGAATATCCCTTCTATTGATAACGCTTCCCAGCCAGTTCAAGGGAGTCAAATTTACATTTAATCGAAATTTAAACCTCAACTTCTCCGCGCACTGTTTACCCTCAAATGTGGCATCGAGTGCGAGTAAATAAACCATCGGAAATCAATTTTTCACTCCCAATGCCCGGCGGAGGCACTTGCGGTAGCAGGGAGCTATCATTATCACGTCTTATGACACTCCGTTCCGAGCGTATTGCAGCGCTTACCAGAAGCTCCATAAGTCCCTGGTGATCGTACCCAATCGCTTATACATTCACAACCACAACCGGGGGACTCCGCTTGGGTAAAAGGGGGCCAATTTGCTGCAATCGACATATCGCACATACCAAGGCTTCTTTCCAAGTTACTTCCGATTTCCTCCCCCCCCACCAGTTTGCCATTAGAGCATTGATGCGAGGCTTTGCGTGTGTGTGGTTTGTGGGGGGAAAAGTAATGTTATGAGATTCAAGACAAAAGCGAGGAATTTCCAAACGTCTTATTGGCAGCAGCAGAGGCGTTCGTGCAGGAGGAAAAAACAATAAACGCCCCACGATTTGTGACATTTAAATTTTTGCGGTTGGCAACCACCACGTGCCAATCCCCAACGGACGTGTGGTGTGGATGGAGTGATGAGATGAGATTGGCGCTATTTGCTTGACTCAATCTTGCATTCAAATTTTATGATCGTATTTGCTTTTCCCTTAACTCCGGGAGTCCCTACGAGCTGCGTGAGGATTAGAAAAGCGTTAGGGCTCCTCGGCACATTCCAGTAACTCCTCGGAGTGGGCTTCACCAGGAGCACGCGGAAAGACGGAGCATTTGGAGCGATCTACAGCCACAGACTTCGATAGAGAGCGAAAATCTAAAATCAATTCAATCATCAGCACCGTCGTCATCCGAAGAGGGGAGATTCTGTGGCGCATTACGCCTTTGAGACCACAGTAAGAACGAGGACGAAGGACCCTTTGCGTGCTCAGCGATTTTGCAGATTACACACTGCATTGCAAGGAAGCAGAACAGAAGAGAACCACGTGCAAGCTGCCAGCTGTCAGTTTGGCATTTCGTCATCCGAAATTCCATTCAATTGGATCTCGAATTGTGCGTGATCGGTGGAGTTACGGATTCAGGAGCGGGTGATGGTTGATCCTTGCGCGTATGTTGTTGGTGCTGCTGTGGATGTTGGTACGGCACAAATCCTTCTTAACGTCAATTTCACCTGTCACACGCACACGGTGCACTCACGCTACTCACACTCACGCCCTAAGTGGCTGGTGGCGGCACCATTCTCTTTCGGGGGCGCCGAATTTGTATAATTTTGCATTCTATTGCCTCATCCACTCGCGTCACGCTCCAGTGACAGCCCGGGCGCGCGCACCGGTGAGGATGAGACTCCTCAAAAGAGAGTAAAAAGAGATTTAGCAACCAATGGAACCCCAAAAGAAGACAATCGCAATGGCATCATACAGCCACATTGGTGCTGATCCCCGGGCACTGACACCCGGCCACCCGGTGAAAACAAACATAAATATTTCATGAAGACTAATCTCATTGAAATTCAGCGTGTTATGGCAGCAGTTGCGCGACGATTTTGCTTCACCTCGCATTTTTTTTTCTCTTACATTTCCACGCGAGGTTTTTCCTTCGCAGAAAGAACGAAATCCTTCTTCTGCAAAAAAGAAGGCGGCGAACGATATTGTCATGTGTGCTGTGCGTCCTTCGCGCGGAAAATCGCGTCATCGCAGCAGCCATCGCTTTCGCGTGCCCATTGAAGGTGCGAAAATTGAGTGTGAAATAGACATTTCCGCGTGTTCTTTATGCACATTTCCACCGGCACTAGGGCTTGATGCTCACTCCATCCCCCGTGGCAGCCTCTTTATCGCGCAATTTGTTTGACTTTGGCTGTTTGGCGGCTGAGCGGCCAAAAGTAAATTAAGTGCGTGCCTGGGCATGTCAGGGTGCTCGTACACCTCTCCGTTTAGAGGGTGCTTTCGGTTGTCATAAAACATAAAAAAATGGCTATGTATGAATTATGTTTTCGTCAGCATCACCAGTAGAGGGCCCGGCCCGGTTGCAGTTGGCAGTTGGCGTTATGATTAAAATCATAAATATTACCAACGTAAAATGTGGCACTTAATCATGTCAATAAGGAAATCGCGAGCGCATGGCGCCTGGATTTTCTTACATTCTTTTTTCAACGAAAATTCATGTTGTTGCTGGCATTATCAAGTGGCAGAGTCGCTTCGAGGCAACATCGAGCAGTGCTGACATATTTGAGGACCAGCGTTGAAGGCAAAGGATGCTCAATAACTTGCCCCCGAGAGGGCATGTGGCATCTAGTAGAGGATTTTGATGATTTTTAAAATGAAAATCAATCGCTACTAAGCGCCTACACGCGCTCGCGTAATGAGCGAAAGTCCTCTTTACCCCCCTTTTGAGCAATCGGAGCGCCCACTTTCATCCGGACTTTCACCGCATGATTGAGTTTTCTCATTTTCCGCCGACCACACGTACCGATGCGCACGTGTAACGTTCTGAGATTGATTTTCTCCGTTCGTTCGTTCGAGAATGGCGATCGAATTGGCAAACTCCTGGCAAACTGGTGAGTTTGCTTTTCTCCGCAGCAGCAGCAGCAACATCTGTTGACAGCTTTTCTTGCGCAACGATGCACATGAGTTGAGATCGCCCCAAAGACGACGTTTATGCTGCACATGGACACACGAGGATAAGACGTCAAGGCACGTACGTTCGCACAAGTTTGGTGATGAAATTGTAATTAAAATATTATGATCTCGATGTCAAAGCGGCGGAAAAAGCCCCGTTAGTTTTCCTCTCGCATCAATCTTCTGGCCGGTACGTCCCGATTCATCATGAGCAGCAATTATGGTGACGATAATGAGACGTTGATGGCGAGCGAGAGCCTCGTTTCAGACTTTGAAGCTTCGAGATAAGTCAGGGCCCCCAGCGAAAGGAAAGGATTGGCCGAGGATAATTGGATAATTTATGAGTGACATTATTGAGGCCTTAAGTACAGTAGTAGCAGCAGCAGCATCATCATCACCAGAGCGTATCCTTCGTCCCTCGATTTTCACGCTCGATTCGTGATGCCCAAAGTATAAGAAAACTCCCCGGCCCCGAAAGAGAGCACTTTCTAATGAATTAAAATAATGTCGGAGGCATTGGCCTCGACAATGGTGACGACGAAAGACGATGTCGGGCCTCTTGCATGCCTGGTTCCCTTTCGTTGTGGTCGGCGGGGGTTGAGACATCCAACGACACCGGAAGTTTTCGGTATTTTTATTGGTGTCAAGCATAAATTCCAATAGTTGTTTTAGGCCCAACCACCGCCACTGCCACCAAAGAAGCAGGAACATGAGCGCAACCACGAGGCATCATCGGTTTTGGGCCCCTTCCTTCCAGGTCCTCGCAAAAGGCATCCCTATCGCTGGTGGTGGTGGTGGTGGGCAATAAATAATGTGAAATTAAATTTCCGCGTTTTCCGCGGGAATGTCGGGTGAGAGGTGAGGTGAGAGAGTTTGGGAAATAAATTTATCGAACGTTAGTACGGGAGCACCTTTTCGCGCGATGTTTTATTCAAATTCCATATGACGATTGATGGCGGAGTGCACGTTCTAACGAAGGAATGAAGGTATTGCAGAGGAAGGAGGAGTTTTCTTAAAGGTTTTCTACCGGTTGGCTTCAAAGGAAAGTGTAATCGGATCCGCTGGTATCGGGACCATTCAATGCGGCTTTAAAAAGTCGAATCAAGCAACCAGTCGCGAATAATGTTACAGATCGCATAGAGAAGAGATCCTTCTTATCTTGGCATCATGATTCCCCTTTAAATACATAAAAAAGGGAAGAAGAAGAGATTGAATTCTACACTCATCAAGCGCATCGTTCGCAGAAAGCATGAAACGTCGTATCATAACACATCGTGACGTTATCAGACCATCCGTTTTGTACTGTTGTTGTTGTTTGATGAATATCCCTGACCCGATTGTGCGCTCGTTTCGCCGGTGATACCATCTTGGACCTCCTTCCTCCCTCCCCGGGGGAATGATGGGCCAGATGGTGTGTCGCACGCACCGCAGCGCAGCATCGCCCGGCGGTGTTCTGCATTATTTTTATGTAAATTTCATCACCCAATCGTTAAATTGCCTATGACTCCCTCTGGCAGGGACCGACGAGAGACGGCCACCTTGTTGCTGGCCGCACACGCGTAACATGATCCTGGGATTTATCGTTCGCGCGCTCACCCCTCGATGGTGCCCTTGAAAGGACACAAAAGGACGCGAATGCGTCGCGACCCAGCAAGCCAGCCATCGAAAGAGAGAGAGGGAATTAACAACATTATTTACAAACAACGTCTCATGCAAGGATTTGAAAACATTCCCCAGCCGATTGGGTGCGATTCGGTTCCATTATTTCGGGGCCGCGGTTCTTTTTTTTTGCGTTTCTGTTTCCCGTTTTTTCCGAAATCCAATTCGATGAATGAAAGGACCTCAAAGCAGGGCTACCACGCCATTTTTGGGCGCGCAACATGCCACACGAATGAGGGATTTCGGGGTGCATCGCGTGGAGGGTCTCAGCAAGCCAGAAAATGAAAACATTTTGCGATCTTGGCTTTCAGCAGAGCGCGTTTGTCCTTCTCTTGGTGCGAACTCGGATCGGGTTCCAAAATGAGCTGCCACATTTGGTGGTTGCGTGATGGCGTAAACACACCAGGACACCAAGCGTTGTCGCCTGAAAAACAAGCCAAAAAAACCCCTGGATCTGGCCTCTCTCACACAACAGCACCCCAGCGGTGCTGTGGTGCATTCACACTCCATCATGCACGCAACACAGTAGCACCCTTCGGAGGGCCGCGGAGAAAGTGCATTAAACGGTGGAAGAGGAATTCTTTTCCATTCTTCTTTTTCCTGGTCCGTCCAAAATTCGCCAGCAAAAGTGACAATTGTTTTCTCTCTGCACCCGTGCGCTTGTGTCCGGCCGAATCACGGTACATCATAAAGGAAAAGGTCCCCTCCAAATCCTACATTGAAAGCCGATCTGCGCCGATCTACCTACAAAACGGGAATTCCCAAAAAGGGACACGAACACATACACATTCTCTCCGTCTCTCTGTGACTCGAATTGATGTTTTTGCGGCTGTCGCCGAATGCAGTGAGCCGTTGATGGCCTTGGGGTGTGAAGGACCCCTCACCTGGACGCACCAGGAGCTGACCTACTGCTGCAACGCTTGTTTTCATAGAACGCTCCTCGGTGCGCTCTGTGCGCCTCTGCTTGTTATGTCACCGGAATCGTAGTAGGCCCTCTTTCCGGTCACAGCAGCCCGTAGGGGCATTACATTGTTCCGAGGGAATTGAAGAGAAATTGGCACCAAATCGGATCGTAAAATTGCCCATTTAGGGAACGCCGAAAGCAGGAACGGCTGCTGCTGCTGCTGCTACGAAGGAGAGATGCCCTAGGGGCCATTCCCGATTAATGTTCGTGCATTTTCCATTTGCTGCATTCCGCTTCAATGCACGCGGTGTTGCCGTTCCCTCCGAAGGGGGTCGAAGTTAAAAATGTTGAGAAATTATAGGTTTTCACCCAATTTTCATGTGCTCACCACATTTGGATGCCCGTTGGCGCTCATTGGCTCGTCGTCGTTTGGTCACCACTTCAAACTCGCTCAATTATAGATTTAAAAACGAAAATATCTGTTATCGTCGTTCGAGGGTATTACAAAGGCAGTTCCAGATACCGCGTCTACTTCAGAGCCGAGTGCGGAACGGGTTTTTCGATCGATCGACTGGACGATGCATGCAAGTTGTCTGGAAGGTCCACTTAGGACCCGCAACCAAGTCACGCGAAGTGGAATGGAGTGTATTGTTTGCAAAACTCCGATCCGTTCCACTGGGCGAACGCCTGGTGATGTCCTGTTTCAGCAACCTTGCCAGCGATACGGACCGCCGGGTCCCAGAGTCCAGGTTGTCTCTGTCTTGTTCTGGGCATGCGCAGTTAGTAGCAGCTACCGGTTAGTGTAGTGCGAGAGCAAGCCAAACGGTGCCAAAAAGGACATTCAAGGAGTAGAAGCCTGACTGAGCAGTTTGGCTCGCTGACACCTAGATGGCGCTCGAAAAACGATTTCATTTTAAAAGTGATTATTTTACTAAAACAATTTGAACATTTATTGATTGAATTCGTTGTATGAGAGTTTTTGTTGATATCTT
>NC_064878.1:4932500-4940000 GCF_943734665.1 Anopheles aquasalis | reverse complement strand
TTACAACCGAGAATTTCGCTGACCTTAATAGCAGCATCTTTAACCAGTGTGCTTGTGCTGCCTCTTAAAGCCAATCAATTCCTGGGAATTCCGAAAACCGATTCTGCACCGTTTGAGTTGGAAAATTAAAAAGTTCTCCAGCAAGTTCCTACAACTTCCAACCAGTCTACCACCGGAATCGATGAGTAAAAGCTGAAGGAACTGGTTCAACGAGTCGCTATAAATTACGATCGAACGATCGAACGAGTTGGTGCTTGAGGTTTGGGAGTTTTGATAAGCTTCCTCCTTCTGCCTTCGCTGGCTTCTTGTTGAAATCAAAGTTTGAAGAGCGTTTACACTGAGCTGGCATTTTTTGTTTCGCTCGGATTCTTCTTCCGCTTCCGCGAGATGCTCGTTGCTTCTGCCGCTAAATCCGCTTAAGTAGCTGGTTAACCGCATTGATTGTGCTGGCTGATCGTTGGTGGAAGTTTGGATTTTTGATGAGCGAGGCGAGTTTACTCCTCTCTCGTGCTCCTCAGCTCCATCAATCATTAAACGCGGGTTGCAGAGCGCGCCAGGCGCTCACAAAAGCGAAAAAGGGCAGCAAAATCAAACGCCAAAGGTAAGATTGGATTGTCTTTTCCGTTTTTGGGGGAGGGACGAAAATTGAAAACGCAAGCAGAACGATGCAGCCGCAGAACTATCACCGGAGTCGGAGTGTTCCACGTTCGAAGGCGCTCCGTAGAAGCGGATGGTGCTGACCGGCAATCAGCAGGTTTGGAGAGCGGGGGGACCATCCACGCCACGGGATCTGTCACGGAGCTTGATGGTAAATCCACTTGAAAAATGTCAGCACAATAATATTCAATTACGGACCGGATCTCACGTATGCTGGCAATTCCGAGTGCCCCCTGTGTGATACCAGGGGAGCATTGTTGGAGTAGAGAGACACGATGAAAAGGGTCATGCTAGAAGGGCGGGGGAGGTCTTTGCTGTGCTGTGGTTATGGATTGTGTGACCACCGAAGGCGACGGTGCGGTCACACCAAGCAAGAAGCACCAAGGGATGTGAAGCGCATTTGCCTCACCCAATTCGATTCCACAAAGGACCCGGGTGTGCTGGGGTGGTGGGAGTGCAGGTTGCGAAAGATGATTTCTGATCCTTTCAGTAAGACGATGGATCACGCACACACACCCACGTACAGTGGCCACACTGCGGTTCGGTGCGGTGCTCCGTTCGTTTAAAGAACATTTCAAATCCTTCTTCAGCTTCTCAGGTACTCCGGGGAGAGTGTGTTATGTACGGGTACGATGTGACCTGGGGATTGGTATGCCGTTGCCAGGGTACCAGCGGTACAGAATTGGCTTCCAGTCAACAATTGCCGCTTCTTAGAACGGACTTCTTACTCCTCGGAGCTACTTCTCTCTCTCTTGAGCGGTTTGAGGTTGTGCTACCGAGTCGTAGTGGCACTTGACGTCGGTCCAGTAGCCTAGCGAGGATGGGAGTCTGTTGTAAATTAAAGTACAGCAAGCTGTGGTGTGCCTGTGCGTGTCGTAAATCTGGAAAAGTCATGTTTTGTCTGGACGATGGTGATGGAGATGGCGCAAGGATGTATGAATGAAAGGAGTTCTGGCAGACGGAGCAGTCTGACCTTAAAGTACACGCGTTGTAGTGTCTAATTTTATTCTATATGGTAGATTCTATCCAGAATTACACCTTACGTTGGATTGAACCTTCAAGCTACATTGTATCAAACGTCTGATGCTGTTAAAGTATGGCGTTATTCCTGCGCAACACATGTACGCATCCTTCTCGAGCTTCGGTGTGACAGAATGTCTCTTCTGTCCATAATCCTTTACACAACAAATCAGACACATTCTCCTTCTCCACATCAACAAGTCTTACTTTTCCCAGCAAAAAAAGAAAGAAAACACCGAGATATCACTGATGTCCCGGCGTATCTCTCTCACGATGACATCGAAAAATGAGCCACCGAGGGATTCATTTTTCCATCATCGACAAGAACCGGACCGGACACACAGCGCGGGAGTCGGCTCCCAAAAATAGGTTCAGCCCGATCATCAGCACTTGCCATCCTGCATGGTAATTGATTCCCTGGGATGTCCCCTTTGGCTGTGTGTCCGGTCAGTTGGGAGTCATTTGGTTCAATTACCGAAGACGAGATTGGTTTTAGTCCGTTGGCCGAGGGATTCCATTTGCCCGGCGAGATGACGATGATGTCCGAGCGTTGGTTCTGGTGTAATGGGTCACAGGTATGTGTAGCCGTCTCCCTTGTCCTCTAAAGAGCTAAAAATAAAGTAGAAAAAACCCCCTCCGATAATCCATTAGGAAGATTGCCTTTCAAACGGCTGATCCCTCGGTATATCCTTTTCACACATTGCGTCTACATCCGATGGTTGCTAGATCACGTCATGGCATGCAACAGTCGATAGCGCAGTAGGCCGGCCGGTTCCCAAACCGAACGCCAGGCGCTTCATTGAGCTGCAGCTGCAAAAAAGGGATCTATCGCGAGAGTTTTTTTCCATCGACATGATTTTTCCAATTTTTCCTTCGATCCCTGAGCTGCGGTTTACTGCCGCTGCTCCTGGTGCTGCTGCTGCTGCGTTACTACGCCGGCTGAGTGCCCTTTGCATGCATTTTTAAAATGCTAATTAATGCATCCTCGCGGATGGTCCGGGGCCAGGCGCGGGGCGCGTTTGTTAAGCGAATGATTAGCTGCTATCTTTGGAACCACCGACGGTGGTCCCCGTGGTACCGTGGCCACATGAGTTCATAAGTAACGTCCTCTCTGGGGTGCGCATTTCCTGACGGTTCATCGGGCACGTTCCCTCGAGGCACAAAACCACTCGCCCGTGTACGGTTTGTGGTGTAGCAGCACCAGCAGCAGCAGCAGCAGCATAGGAAGCATAATTTACGAAAGTAAAAAAAAATGCAGACGAGATGTGGGTTCGGCAGGTGCCTTTTCTGCTCGGTGCCGGTGTAGACCAACCGATTGGCCACTTGCACTTGCTGGGGACCAGGGAACGAGAGGGGAAAGTATGTTCACTGGCACATAATCATTACGCTAAGTGCAGCTGGTTTCAAGCATTTCAAGCCGGTTGCCCATGATTGTAAGGTCCTGGGCCACCTTTACCGCTGGTTCCCGGAGGGGTCAGAGTGCTTTCATCGCTCTCTGTGTGCGTTCTGTCTGGTGCAGAGGGAATACAAATGTAGCTCCATCATCATTGCCATCGTTTGCGCATCATTTGGTTTAGCGATTGAAACATTCATCAGTTCAACGACAACGAATTAGGTGTCTGGTTGGTTTCTTTTTTTACAGTACACAGAGACACGAGCACCTAAAGGCAAACAATTATGCAGCTCACACACGATTGTACGCTCCAATTAGCAAACTCATGGACCACCGTGTCAACAGAGTAATATGTCGCACATCGGGGTTCTTTTATTGGAATGAATATTCAGCGACCGCACTCCAAGCCTGGCCAGATGAAGAAGAAAGAAAGAAAAACTCCAGGCCAGCTCCAGTGCATGCTGGCATGCTGCTCGTTGCTCGTTACCACTCCATCGATAAGCCAACTGGTCAATCGAGATTATCCGATTAAATTAAATATATTTATTTAAATCCAGCAATCGACAACGCGAGCGCGCTTCACCGTGGCTTCAGCTTCAGCGATCTCCGATTATGCGCGCACCAGTGTGGACCCAGCGCTGGTTTGAAAGTAATTGTTGGCCGGAAAGGGGGGTGAGACGCATTTTAAAATGCAAATTGTCCTCCCTGATCGATTTCGGTGGCCATTTCATTTGGTGTTCGGCCTGCTTCCCCCTCCACCCCTTTCAAACAGGTAACTTTCGGGATGCAATCAGCACCGCTTATTGAGGTATCGCTGCATGATGCTGCTCTTGATACACAGCCACACGGATTCCATTCATTTGTGGGATGCTTTATGCTCAAAAAAGGGGAACCCCTTCAAATGGACTGACGTGGTGCTCCACTGGAGCTGGAGTTCGTTGGAGGTGGCTTCATAGAAGCCCCTCTGGAACCGCTTAAACGATACCGATCCGGATGATGGGCGCGCTCCACGTTTAAATTCCATTCACACCCATTACACAACGTCCTTTAAACAATTACGGTCCGTTGCGGTACTTTCGGTTTAGAGAATGCGATGCTCAATGAGACCAAATGGACGCTTCCGAGAACTGCCTCGACGACATTACGACAATTTATTACAGTTCGGCTCCTGCCTGGCTGTCGTACTACTTCTTCGCTGCTCTCCTCGATGCTCTCCTCGCATCACACGCACCTCGCACTTGCACTGGCAGGATGATTAAATAATTAGAAGTTTTAGTTTTTCCCTCCTCTTCTGGCTCCCGGGACAAAACGGCGGCGCACGGCCCGTTTTCTCGGACGATAAACATGAATAATAATTACCGCTAAGGATGTCGTTGTTTTCGAGGGGGGGGGGGTAGGTGGGGGATCCACGCCCAGGACCCTCGGCAAATTATTGCGCCACGGTGATAAATTATTCAAATTTATCCGGTGTCTTCTTTCGCGCCATGGCCACGCGCGTCAAGTGAGTGAAAACAGTTTCCACTTGGCGCTAGTTTGGAGCTACTCGGAGCGAGCGCACGCTGGAATGTGGAAATGGTTGGATGGTTCATAAAATGTCGAATTACCAGAAGCGCGCACGGTGCGGCAGTTCGCGCCTGCCTCTAATCGTGCTCAAGGGGAGGGGGGAGTGGGAACAATTTTCCAATGTTTTAGGCCACCACCAGCAGCAGCAGCAGCAGCAACAGACCAGAGGACAGAGGGGCTAAGCAATCAACACGTTGACACTAAACGGCTTTAAAGTATTGCGATTACGAAAAAGTGGTCTACAAGAGTTAATAAGCGTTCATAACTGTATTTTATGAACATTCCAGTACTTTGCTCGACGGAAAGAAAGCACCAGTTAACAGGTAATGGAAAGAGTGTTTCAATTTCAAGTGCAAACGGTTCGTCGAAAGGTCATCGACCTTACCGTGTGCTCGCTCGCCGCTGCTTTAGCAGACAGCACGAGGATCTCGTTTCCCATAACTCACTTGTGGCACGATTTGCATGCCATTCCACCGCCAAAGGCTTAGAATTACCGCTCCACGACCACCTAGAGAGAGAGAGAGAGAGCGTTGCGTTACGTTGCTGGCCTCCCGGTCTGGCCTCCTGGTCTGGCTCCCGGTCTGGCCTCCGGTGTATCGCATTACATCGCGTCTCGTCGCGTCGTGATTCGCGCTGCTGCTGCTGTTAGCTTGTCTGTAAATGAACGACAAACTCTTCGCAGCAGCCTCTCGTTCTCAGTCTCTCTTTCAGGTCTTTCTTTTAATTTTCCAGCATTTCCCAGATGCGAAAAAGCTGCCATGAAGCAAACGGAAATGCTACAAAAATGGAGTCTCCAACGTAGCAAGCAGGAGCGAGCCCTAGGCCCTCACGCTCCCGTCTGAGAATGTCATCAAATTTGTCTCAAGTGTTTGATGCAATGTTGAATGGCTTGGCGTCGTCGTCGTCGTCGTCGTCGTCTGGTGTGTTATCCTTCAGACTAACTGTGTGGCTGCGTGTGTGCGTGATGGTGCCCTTTGCGCACACTGGTGCATAGGCCTCTGCACGGTGCCGTTGAATGCATTTTTGTGTTATTTGCAAGATGCACTCGCTCAACGCTCCGTGTCTGGTCTTCCGTTCCGTTCCGTTCCGTTCCGTTCGTTCTTTTGTCCCCTTGTCCGTGTCCGTGGGTTTGTGTGTGTTTTTGTTTATTATTGCATTCTTTGTCTCTCGCTCTCGGGCGAAGGAACGGTAAGGAACGTGTCGAACGGAACGTGAACGCACCGCGAGTGTGCACCGTCTGGGTGTCTGGTCTGGTGTGTGCATTCAAGTGTGTTCCGGGCCGGGCTGGGCTAGGGAGTGCATTTCCTGCACCAAACACGCGCCGTGTGCCGGCTCTGCGCGATGGTGAGATAAATGATTGCAACGCCGTCGGGAATCAACGTGCCACGGAGCATCTCGTGGGGGTGGTGAGGTGGCCTGCAGCAATGTCTAGCCGGTCGGCTGGCTGGCTTGCCGACGAAATACAGGTCAAAAGCGTGGTTCTGTGTTCCCTAGTGGCTGGTGGAGACTAGAGACAGCTTCTCGACTCTCTCGGCACTGTGTCGATGGCTTCGTCTGGGTTCCTTCTGGATGACTGCGCTACCCCCTCCACCGGGGGCGCGCTGTCGGCAAATCGATTTTCCCCTGGTGGCCACGGAACCGTTATGGAGGTAGAGATGAGTTTTCAGGCGCATCCCGCTTGCCAACCGATTGGAAGATAGGCCTGGTTTAGTCTGGTTCTATGGTGTGCAGAGCCAGGAATGTCTTCACTTCGTTAATGTTCTCTCTCTCTCGCATGGGGGTGGGGGGGGGGGGGGGGGGGTGGTTATTGTGGGTGTGAATAGGTGTGACGTTCGATATGGGGAATAATTAATACCTGGTAGCACTTGGCTTTTCAAATGCGTGCGTTCCTGGGGCCTGGTGCGTACTCTCTTAGGACAACGATTGTACATAATGGACTAGACGCCTTATCAGACGTGATGTGATGCGTTGCTTACTAAAGATTAATCTGATGCTAGTGACAATCTTCTGGATGAGTTGATTTAAACATTTTTAATCCATTTTCCTTCTAGAAGATCACAGATAAGCACAATCTTATTTGGTTTTTTATCGTTAATGGCTTAACATCGCATGTTAATATGAAAAAAATTATATCCTTCACACTTATATCTATGAAATGAGTTCAGGCAAACCATTTAGAGCAAAGAAAAAGACGATTTACGTGATTTTCGAGCGAGCGAAAACACGTTTTCGTACAAAACACCATGCGTCTCCATGGACCATGCGTCTCCATCGATCTTGGTGATCGATCTTCGATCTTCAAAAGTCAAAGTTTTTTTGTGTAAATTAAACTATTAAGCTGTACTTAGGTAAAACGACGATCGGTTCTTCAGATGACGGAATATTGAGCTGGATGGGGAGTGCAACATAAAAAAGACATTCAGTTTGTCTCAAGATCCTCTCTCCCTCGTGGTCTCAAGAATTCACTCACGAATTCCCAATGATTTCGAGAGGCTGCAGAGAGACTAGCAGCTAGTCACCGAGAACACTTCTGTGCGCGTGCAAAAGAACCACTTTAATGATACGCTCATGATGATAGTGTCATGACTGCTGCTCTAATACGGTGAAAGCCAACACAACAATCTCTCTCTCTCGCACGATTCGTTCACTGGAAGCATCCAGCAGAGCTTTCCATTTGTTGATGTTCAACATCGCGGACCTCTGCGAGGACTCTCACTTCGGACTCTCTCCCATTGAATGCTTCTCTCTGCCATCGGTTATGTTGACGCGGGCCACCAGCTGTAGTGCCGAAGGATTCGTGTACACCGTGCTAGTACCGATCGTGCTAGTCGGCTTCATCCGTCTCCTTCGGTCGCACTGTCAGCAAG
>NC_064878.1:4915000-4925000 GCF_943734665.1 Anopheles aquasalis | reverse complement strand
ACAGAAAAAGAGGCAACGAAACAACTTCATCACCAATAAGGACACACATGCTGATGGGAAGCTCTCCCAGATGATGAGAGGATCGCTGCTTCCCTTCCATTTCCAGTATCGCAACTTCGAAACAAACGCCATTAACATCTTCAAACGGCATCATTACAATTTCTTATTAGGGCACTTTGGTGCTCCACGAACACACGCATGCACATAGGAAAATGGTGGAAATGGAAGCCACGGAAAAGAATGTGAGTAAAAGCTTTCTCTAGCCTTTTTTTCTGGCCCAGTATCAACACATCGTGCACTGGAGGGTGTCCTTTTCTCGACCGCGCCGCGAAAATCCCATAAAATACTACACATAATCACCGTTTCCGCGTAATTCCTCCACGCGCCGCTTCTTCCTCCTCCCTTCACACATGAGCACATCGCGCGCGACCGCGAAGGCACCTGATATGGCCACACGACGTGGCAGCAGTACGGTTCGGTACATGGTCGATAATCAGGGACGGCCGTATGTGCACGCGGGAGATAAAATTTATGCAAATGTCCCCGTAAGCCTCCTCAGTGATACCGCCATGGTGCTTGGCGACGTGTCTGTTTTGTGGCTTTTTTAGATTGTCGCTGGCGTGTTCCAGGGATCGCCAAAGGGAGGCCACAGCTCTCTTAAAGCCGGGACCAAGCGGTGGAACTTTAATCCTGAAAGGCGTAGCAGCTCCTAAGTTACTAAAGACAACGTGAAAATCGACGTGCAACGTGGTACCGCAGAGCTGATTTGCTGACCTCCGGTGCTGCCTGGTGAACTTTAATCAAACCAAGCTGACCTCTGGTCCTCTGGTCGGAAAATGGGGCCAAAATGGCACTCCATGCTCCTCCGTGGTGCACACAATTACCACAATGTCCTCGGTACATCCCGGCGACTCACTCCATAATACCAAGTTCAATTACTACCGGCCATGGCCACGCGCGCTCGTGTGTGGCGCACGGAAGCTAATTTGTTCACATAACTCACGCCAATTATCGGTGGCACTGTATTATCATTATTGCTATCATTATTGCTATTATTTGTGCAACCTCGGGTCAAGTGGCCGCGACCGTAGCAGCAGGAGCAGCTCCAGAGAGATAGCAACCAACCAACCAGCCAGTCGAGAGTGTGCATGCACGCACGCACGCACGGATGCACACATACAACTTCATGTGGCATGACATGAATGGCAATTACTTTTTATTGCATCTGACACGAACTGTATGAACGCTGGGCCAGCGGAGAGTGAGAGCGAGAGAGGTCCTTGTATGTCCTTCGCTATCGCGTAAATGAGAAACGGATTACGCCACCGGAGTCCTGCGCGGAGTGCTTCTTCGATCGCACAACGACGTCGACTACGGATGCAACCGGAACAGTACCCGGTGCCTGGATCTATTTGCACTTGCCTGATTTGTGCCCCGGACGGATTTGCAGCACAATAAAGACACCTTCACGGTGACGGCCTACAACGACGCGTGGTCTCTGGTATGGCGTGGTGATGGTAATAAAGCAATTAAACCATAAACTAACTTGTCAGACAAGGCGCGACCGAGACCAGACCGCATCAGATGCATCACAGATCACAGAATGGCTTTGCCGGTAGCTGGAAGAACCAGAACCGGAGGCAGCACACCGGGGGTTAGTTGTTTGGGTGTTCGACAAAATCAAAAGCCCATTTTATGGCGCTTTAATTGCTTTATTGTGGTTGTCGGCGGTGGATCCTAGCGTTCGTTTATGGAACGAGTGCCATGTAGGATCTATTACTTTCGTGGTTTTGTTGGTCGTTGCGTTGCTGAAGAAGCTGCTGGTAAGTGACAAATGCTTCTGAAATGTTCTACAAAGTGGCAGCCTAAGGGGCGCCCAAGGTATTTTTTTGTGAATTTCTACTATTGTGACTTTTAAACAATTGTGTCAAAGAGGCTTTTTGAGCTAGAATCGTAAAAAATCTTACCTTTTCCAACTTTAAAAATCAGTCAAAAATCGAAAAATTAGAAAATTTAACAAAAACACAACGCGGCTATCTGGATAAACTTATAATTTATTAAAAGAATAATCGATGGTATATTTTTGAAATCCATTTGTGATTATTCCTGAAACCCATTACGCAGCTAATCAAAATTCAAATCAAAAGACTCTAAGCGACGAACCCGGTTTGATCATTATTATTCAATCCGTCACCATCATAATGCGATCACTTCTACAACTTTAAAAAGCTACGAAAAATCGAAAAATAGGAAACCCAACAAAAGCTCAACTGGGATTCCTAGATGAACTTATAGTCTATGATAAAAATATTGAATTGCATATTTCAGATGACCCAAACCGCGGATTTATTGGACATTCCCTTCTAAATTTGTTACCGTGAATGAAGTTTTTAATAAACCTTCACCTAAACACAACCAAATTTTCTTGAAAAGTTGTAGTAAATTTAAATTTATAAATTCAATGGTTTCTTCGTGAAAATCTTTCATAATGAGCCATTTTTAACACGAATTAGCTTTAGGCCTCTCCTTAAATCCTTCCAAAGAGAATTGATTCAACGAACTCACAATCGAACACTCGCGTCACTCTAGATGCTTTTGCTTACTCTTATCACCTAGCATCATACCAGCCTCCGTAATCTTCTCTGTATGGTCATCACCAGAAAGTTCAGGCTTGGCACGTCCTTTGTACGCAACCGAGCAGTTAAATACCATCGAATGTAAGTGACAATCGATGGAAGCGATGCATCGCTGGACCAGAAGCGCTTCACTAATCGCATCCCACTGAAGGAATGCTGATGAGTTGAGCGGTCGTTCGCTCAGTCGGTTGGACACACAAATTAAGGCCTTCCGCACCGTTAGCCGTGACTGGCCAGTGACTGTTAATCACCGTCACCGTGCCCCGTGCACCGTGCACCTTCACCGCACAGCATCGCATTCCAAGAAACATTTCTATCCACAAACTGATGCTGATGGTCACACAATGGTCAGGACAATCATGTGCACACGTACGGTACGGGGCTAATGACGCTAGCAACAATAACGGTCAATAATTGCCATTTACCGAGCCATAGAATGTTCATGATTTGATGAACGTCATATGCCGGTTGTCTCGTCATAAGCCCCCCCAAAACCGGATGTTGTCCTGGTGACGTGCGCTGTGCTGTACGGACAGAAAGCATAATGTTTCGTTTCCGATTTGACTTCGGGGGGTTGCAGGGTGCCCCACGGTTACAGGATTTACATCCTTTACAATCGAATTTTCATCGTGTGCACTGGTGGATTCTCTGGATCCATCAACACCGAGCACCGAAGATACGGGCGCATTCATGTCCAATCAAACTTGCAGAACTAGATGGTTCATCGATGCTCCACGATGGATCTCTCTCTCTCTCTCTCTCTCTCTCTCTCTCTCTCTCTCTCTCTCTCTATCTCTCTCTTGCTCTCTGGAGCAAATTACGACGTCGAAATTCCAGAACCAAAGTGCGAATGAGCGAGAAAGAGCGTTGAATCGAGATGAAATCGATTGCAAGTCACCTGGCTGCTGATGCTGCTGCTCCCTAGCATGCAAAGCACGCAGCAGCCACATTCCGATGGTTACCAGCGGTATCTTCAATGAGCTCCCCATGCTGCTGCCAACTGCATGGTGGCAGGGTGCAAAAGAAGAATTTAATATCCTCCTCGTGCGCAGGTGAGGAGGATGAGGACCTGACTGGTGAATGTGTACTGAGCACCAGCAGGAGAGAAGCCTGTTCTCGATAGAGCTTTGTGGCCTTTAGCATAGATGATCAGGTATTAAACAGAAGCTCCACATGAGCAAGGTTTTGGTTCGAGTTAGAACGTTGGTAAGCACGAGTTTCGAGATTGTATTCGCACTCCAAGGCGTTGGAATAGCTTCTTCCCCTTTCCTCTTACTCTCTCTCGGATGCTTCTAGTACTGATTCTGACGATGAATTGACAGGTTACTAATTATCGATCGAACCCTTCTGTGAGAGAAAGAAAGAGCACGAAGGCGATGTTCTATCGGTTTTTAACACGAAACCCCATTTTCTGGTCCAGAGACTGAAAATGAAAATTGATCGGTGCCAGGTACGGGAAAGAATCTTTCTCTTCGGCAATCTAGTTTGCATTGCATTAGGCCAGGCTGGTTGCTGTGTCCGCAAAGTGGTGGCCAGTTCCTCGATGGATTATGATTGATTGTGATGCGCTGCACTTGATCCCTGGCCCAGTGCTGGCCCTTTTAATTACACTGTAAGCGATCAATTTCTATTATCTGTTCCAGCATGGGGTAGTTGGGGGGGATAATATGATTTTCATGTATTTCCCTAGTTGACACGTGTTCCCAGAGACGTGTTGCTATTTTGGGGGCAGCAAGTTCGATGATAAATTGATCTCTTTTTACTGTCAATGGTGACAATAGTTTGTTGAGCAAAGTAAAAAAGGGATTTGGATTGAAATTTTCCTTGGAAAAGTATGAAAGGACATCCACTTGTACTTCAATTTAAAAGCCAGACTCACACTTAATACGTAAAATGAAATAAGAGCCCAAATACGTACGAAATTTCATGCAAAAAACCATCTTCTTTCTGGGAAAAGTAAACGAAAAACATACTGCTCCCAGCTCCCCGAGGACATGTACTTCGGAAATCGCAATTAATTTTTCATGAAAAACTGGGAAAATCCGCATACAAACCTCACTGCTAAGCACCATTCGCAGGAACTGACTGCACCTGCAATCGATCCTCTGTTGGATGGTTTACAAAAAAACAACCAAAATGAAATCCTGTCCTATGATCTCATTCTCCCGAAATACAGAACTCCACAACAACGCATTTGACAATCGCAAAAACAAGCCGGGATCCTCAACTCAACCTCACTCGAGGGAATTCGATTTTTTTTTATTTCGATTTAAGCTCTCTCATCCCAACCCCCCAACCTCTTGCTGCCATGCATTCCCAATGCTTGTTTTAATTATCGTCCCGAAAGCAAAACATTGATCCGCCATCCACACCAGGGCCATCGTTTGGTGGCGTGCTTAGTGCTTTTCGCTTTGTTTATGCACCCGAGAGATTGTGGGAGGTGAGGAGGAGCGCGCTGTAACCAAAACATGTCCCCTCGGTGGTGGTCCTGCTGCAACAGCCAATTGGGACAAACAAACCTTCACTCGCGGGAATCGCATAAATCCTGCCGAATCCTGGCATCATAACATGGTGTCCTCTGGCGGACTCTCGTTTCTCGTAGGCCTTGAGCCCATGTATTGGCGGCGCGGAAAAGGCTCATAATCCTGTTTTGATTTCCGATCGAAACGTGCCACCGGTCGGCCACACGTCCGTGTCACTGGCCGTTGTGTGTGGTTTGGGTTTGTTTTTACCTCGAAGCGTAATCGAGCTGATCGATGCAGCTTAATGCGTGTATGTTATCAATTGAACTGTTCATAATATTGTTTGAAAGGATGAAAAGAGTGCAACAAATAACATTGAGGGAAAAAAAACAAAAAAAAAAATTTCTTCCGTATCGAGCAACACGATTGCGATTTCATGTTCGATTTGCATATTAACGCAATTATGCATTCGTTTTGTGGCTGGAAAGAAGAAGAAAATCGACTATGGCAGTGACATGGCCAGCACCATCGTCATGGTGATGATGGAAGAAAGGAAAAAAAAGGATGCTCGCTGCAGCATGATCACGGTTATGTATTACCATAACAACCTCAGCTCGCATAACAGCATCATAAAACCAATGCATCGGATTTTCCGCTCCGTTAAAGTGATGTCGGTGCGCTCGATGTGGCGCAGTAAGCGATGCCGATGCTCGCATTAAAACGTAAAAAATCTGAAAACGAAAAACAAAAAAATGCAGAAAGCATCGCGCTAATCTGTTGGAACATTAAATGTTGAACGGGAGCGCGAGCAGACACAGGTAAAGCAGGGAATGGTTGGAGCATCCCCGTTTGTGCGATCTGTTTTGTACAACTTAATCCGTTACAAGCGCCATCGTCAGTGTCCCTCGTGCGGTATTCCAAGACTGAGTTCTTGCTACTCCGACTTCAAGTCGAAGCCAAAGTGAACGACATGGTGGCAGCGGTTTTGTGTGTATGTGTTTTTTCTATTTGGCTCAGGATGCAACTGTGCAACTGGACTACGGTGGGAGCTTTGTACCGTTCAGTACCACCGCCATTATCTCGCCCACGCCCATTCGAGATGGGAGTGTGTTGCAACCGTGCAATTCTCCCACTGACCCACTTCCGGGATTCGTGGATGGCGGCGAAATGAAGGAAAGTGCAGAGTCAGCAACAAGCAGTAGCAGCAGCAGCAGCACACCGATCCAGTAAACAAAACATTGTTAGTCCGGATTCCGGGAGGCTGAGGGAGGACTCCCTGCAAGAATATGGCCAACGTCCAAAACCCTCGGCTCGCTCGGTTGGTCGCTCGGTCTATGGTTTGCTGGATGAATAATTCATTTGTTTCTATCTTGATTGCTGATGCAACTGTCGTCGTCATCGTCGTCTTGGTCGTCGGTGGTCGTCGCTATTTCTTCTCCGCTTTTTTTTCCCCCTCCACCACCACTAAAGTGCATTCCCTTACGTGTTACCGAGACACACATACATGCAATGGGATGTCCTTGCAACCACGGCGGACGAGTAGCGATAACGAGCTTCAAAGCGCTCGACCAGCGATACGCCAGAAGGGAGCCATCGCTAACCGAACTGGACCGGATGAGACACTTCTGATTCGCTACATCCGTTCGGCCAGTGCCAGTGCGGATAAGAAGCAAACAGAAGAACCTTAAGTGTGTGCCCGGTTTG
Organism: Anopheles aquasalis; assembly: GCF_943734665.1. Classification (NCBI taxonomy): domain Eukaryota; kingdom Metazoa; phylum Arthropoda; class Insecta; order Diptera; family Culicidae; genus Anopheles; species Anopheles aquasalis. The sequence goes on along the minus strand of NC_064878.1, from coordinate 4,918,198 downwards.
AGGCCGGTAACGGCAGCAGAAGCAGAGGCACACCATTTTATTTGCTTTGATGTTGTCGCAATTGAAACATCGTCACCGAGACGATGAATCGTGGATGCAGCTTGCACTCCCGTTGACGATGTTGTTGATGACGGCATTGGACTGATTGATTCCTAGTGCCCAATACCGAATCGAAATGGGGCGTTCCGGTCTCGTCCACTTTAAGAGGGTGACGTAATTAAGAAAATGGAGAACACATTTTGCGCTGCTGCTTTGATGATTGTAGAGTAAATTAGAAAGAAATATCTTGTGCAGTGCAATTGCTTCGTACGAATCGATTGATGCACTGGAGGGCGCACTCGAATGTACAATTGGAGACAGCTTGAAATTGATTGATTGAATTTAGAAGATAGAAAAAAATCGATTTCAAGACTGAACGTTGGTGACTTCAGTTGACAATCTGGTTCCCCGTGGCCTCAATCTACTTCAATCGCTCAGCTGACAATCAGAGTGCACATTGATTGCATAACAGTCCAGTCAAATACAAATCACCATCTGACAAGCATTTCTCGTCGAATGCAGCTCAATGTTTCCTTAAGCTAGCGGCCAACTGCAACCAACAGAGTGTCCAAAGCTGCCACTAAACCAATCCGCAGTTTATCCTTTTAGGAATGATCGCCTTTGGCTAACGCTTCGGCTTTGTTCACCCTTCAATTAGCTTCGCGAGAGGGCGTAGGAATCGATTTTTGTCGTCCCTTCTTTATGTCATCCCATTTTAGAGGTTAGTAGTTTGCTGCAACTTCCGCTTGCACCAGAGGCAGCGATGGCGCACCGACCTAATCGAAGTGGAAAAAGGGGAACACAGCGGGGCGGCGCGTAAATATTAAATGCAAACATAATTTTACGGGGAAGGAGAAATAAATTTTCACGAGTTAATCAATATCGAATTTATGTACTGACTTCATTTCCCTCTCCCGAGGTCACCACCGACAATCCCTTCGCCACCGAAAAAACCCGCCGTCTCGGTCGCTTAGAAAGCCCGCAGTTTTATGATCGCGGATGGGACCGGATCCGGGTTTGGTACGGGGGGCGGGGAAGCATTTTGTTTTTCCTTTGATTTTTTACTGCGTGACGTTTTACTTCGACACATATTTTCCGGGTGGAGGGGAGGGAGGGGGTTTATTTGCCACCCCCGAAGTGGTGGAACAATGTTCGTAAAATTTGCTTTATGAAGATCCTTCGGCCACGACGACCACGGACCACCAGCAACACCAGGGGCTTTTCGGTGTTGCGTTATGGACCGACACGCACTCAATATGTCATCAAGGTTGTAATCTGTGGATTGCCGTGATGGTGGAGGCGCGCAACCGAGTTTAATATTTTGTATCGCTACAAGCGTTACGATGCCGGACAGAGGAGGGAAGAGGGTTGTTTGTGACTTTCCTGGTCCTGCGATCCAACGGGGATAAGTAAGTGGATAAGGAGCGCCATGTCAATTCGCGGAGAACGGTTATCGATTGCGGCGACGCAAGAGAATGTTTGAAATTTAAGAAGACACGCGCCGTTTGACTCCTTTTCGGTTGAGATTCATCATCGATTCATTCATCGATCGCCGTAAGGATGCTACTTCAATCGATGAAAAGCGATTCGCGGAGAATGCTTTTTGATGACGCAAAAGAAAAAAAAACAATTCCTTAACGATTCCCTGGGCCACGGGGAGCTACTTAATGGCAATTTAGAGGCAGAAGCTGTCGTCTCCCTAAGACGAAGGTCCACTTTCAAACTCGCCTAAAAAGCCTTGATTTGTTGATGTTTGGCCAACAACCGAAAAAAAGAAAGAAAGATGCAAATCAAACAACCGGCCCAGGTTCCTGTCCCACTTCCACACTTCAGCGCACCATCAAAGCAAACCGTTTGAAGCGGAAGCCATCGCAAGTGCCATCGGAGACACTTGTGGGCCGACAGTTGGGATACCAAATACACACCGGCAACAGGAGGCTTTCTGTTGGAGCAAATCCCTCCGTTGAAGTATGCAAAAACACTCGACCTAAGTACTCCAGGAAGGCTGCTTACTGGCAGTTTTTTTCTTCTTCCTTAACTTCACCCAAGAAAAGGCAACGGCGAGGGAGGTCGAGGTTCAGGTGAGGCCACTTTCTGGTGACCGGCCTGAGATTGGGGCAGTGGTCGACGCAGAAGCGAAATTGTATTAACCAAACACAAAAGGTAATTAAAATTTTTAATGAATTTTCCATCTTCGTCCGCGGATTGTGAGCCCGGGGGTAGGGGGAAGGTTTTTGGTGGAGTAGCCGGCGGTCCACTTAGGGGGCCCGCACTTTCGCCGCACGAAAATGGTGGTGGTCCTGCTCATTATGGCTGTTATTGTGTTGAGAGATTGTCACCAAATCGCGGGGCGCGTCGAGCCAGTGTGGCCACTTAACTGTCCCGCGCCCAACTTGAACCAAACTCATCATCATCATCATCTTCTCCACCATCATCAGCATCATCGTCATCAACTTGACGACATGCTACCGGGCCACTTTCGAGGCGAAAATCTTTGTAAATAAAAATAACAAAACTTCCTCCGAAAGGAAGATTTTGCTTCTTCTGATTCGAAAACTCGCGCGACGTCTGTTCCCCTTCAACAATTGGGGTTGCACTTTCCCAGAGTTCCACTCCTGTTGATATGTTAAATACGCGCCCACGCCAAGCCACGCCACGAAATGAGGTCATTTGGGAACTCCGTTCCAGCGAGGGGGATTAGAGAAGATAAGGTTTTAATTTTCGGTGGAAATTTCGTATTTGAAAATATGAATTGGCCGTGAATGGGCACTCCAGTGTCTGTCCCCTCCACCAACCACTCCTCACTCCATGGCCATGAGGCCATCGCAAGACAGCAAACAAATGAGACAAATTTCGCCTCCGCCATCTTGGTCGCCCCGGGCGCTACTCTGGGTTTCCCAAAGCTCGAAAGTTGAAAATGGCACAGTAAAAGTAATTAAGCGGCAAAAATTGAATAAACAGTGTCGTGGAACAGGGACTGGCTGGCTCAGGATACCCCCCGCAGGCGTGCCTATGACTGGCTACTTGTAAGAAGTAGAAGAAGAAGTATGCAAATTGGCTATGGCCGGACGAAATGCGATTAGGACGTTGCTTGCCTTCTGCAGACTGCTGGTCTCTGCTTGACTAGGACATCTAGAAGGCTGTGTGAATCGAAGAAAT
>NC_064878.1:4880000-4907500 GCF_943734665.1 Anopheles aquasalis | reverse complement strand
TACTTTTATTTTATGCAACCAAAGTCCGCGTGAGGAAAGGAAAAATAAGAAGAGGAAAGGAAGGAAGGAAGGGAGTATGAGTGAGGTTTTAAGGGGTACCTGGAGCGCGGAACCCAAATCTCAAATAGTAACATTCTGTTATCAGCGTTTAGCACCGGACATTCGCCGGATTGTCGCAGAGTAGCTTGATCGTGTTGAAGTAGAGTCCTTGGGAGCAGGTGTACTTCCAGACACTCACGAAGACGCTGTCAGGGCGAAAGGTAACAAAAGGTTAACAAATATAACAGGTGCATGCTTTGATGCAACGGAGCTTACCCCTTGGGAATGCAACGATAGTAGACGCCACAGTTGGACGGATCGACGTAGTAGCCATTGTCTGGACAGAATTGCGGAAACGTCACGGCGGTGGTTGTTGGTGCTTTCGTTGTCGTAATCGGGATCGTCATTCGCGTAGTCGTGGTAGTGACTCTCGTAGTCGGAGTTGTCACTGGTCTCGGCGTGGTGGTGGTGGTTGTGGTGGTTGTGGTGCTTGTACTCAGCGCCTCATCACCTTCAATTTTTCTGCTGAGACCTTGATTAATGCTGCGCAGAAGCGGATAGCTACCACCACGACAGTTATTCCGTACATCATCGTTCTCAGCGTTAAACAGCGCCATTCCTCCCAGTCCACGCGACACAATGTACGATGCTTTCTGTTCCATGATGCGTGGATCATCGTACGTCATCCACTGATCACCGGCGATCACATAGTACGCCATCTGTGTGCGATCGAGTATTGGGACCCAGCCATCCTTTGCTTTCGCTTCACACAACTCCAGGTAGGATAGGAGACCTTCGGTGAGGGTATAAGGACCACCCTTGCCCCGTCCTGCTGTACGCGCACCAACTCCATTCTCCGATGCCGAAAGCAGTTTGATCGTGTTAACGTTGGCCGTAACACCGAGCAGAAGCTTTGCTGCTGGGGCACCGGACGTTAGCCACGCACTCACGATACTGTCCGTGTTCTGTTCGGCTTCGTAGGAAGTTATCTCATCACCTCGCGGATGCATCGGTGCCTGATGGCCCGTCCGGCCACTCCAGAATGCGTGCAGATCGAACGCCTGGATGCTAATGTAGTCAACGTTCTGTGCGATGCTCGGTACATCGTAACTCGACCGGAAGTAATCACTGGTTGGTGCGACAGTGAGCGACAACTCTCGGTTGTACATGTGCAAATTAGCGGTCAGTTCCTTCAGGAAGGCAACAAAATTGAAACGATCCTCCGGATTACCACCTTTCAGCACCGGATACTGCCAGTTAAAGTCCAGCCCATCGAACGGGTACTCATTCAGCAGGAAGTTCATGATGGACGAGATCGCTGCACGGCGCAACACATCGGTGCTCATCACCTTCGATATCATCTTGGAGCTTGTCTCTTCACCACCGCAACCGATCAGGAATGCCACTCCGGGGTGGCTGTTCCGAAGTGCCAGCAAACGCTGGAACCCGCCATTGGTGACATCGGTATAGCTGTCCAGCAGCTGGATCGTTCCGGTTGACGTAAGTGTAATCGCGTTGTAGACCACGTGAGTGCAGAGGGCCGGATTGATGTCATCAACCGTGACCATACCATTGCCCACACGGAATGTGGCCGCGTTGTTAAAGTAACAGAACACTTTATCTGGAATAAAAGATGGGGATCGGTTAAAGGCATTACTCACAAGAGAAGCAATGAGACAAGATGGCGGAATCCTACAACTAACGAAGCAAATTAAAAGACACACGCGAGTTGATGGCTTTGGTTTGGTTTTATTCGGAGGTAGAACGCATCATTCGAGAGATTAGCCTAACTTAGCCTAGAGAGGGTGCCAAGGCCGAGCGCACTAGCAATCAGCCTGGTAAGGGTACGTGCAGACGTTGGCCTTTGTGCTAAAGAGCAGATTCGGTGGACATTTCAGCAACCAGATGCTTTGAATGGGACTAGAAATAGAAGAGAACAACAGGCGATTGTTGAGCAGATGAAACCCTCGAAGGCACTCATTTCCTTGGTAAACTTACAGTCCCGGATAGCACTGATAGAACTGGGCGCAGTTGGTGGGATCACGGAGGAATCCGGAAGCAGGACATACCAGTTTGGTGGCCGGTGTGGTTGTAGTTATCGCCGGTCTCACTGTAGTCGTGGTTTGGCTAATCGGGGCCGTCGTTGTGATCGGTCTCGCAGTTGTTGTCGTTGTTACGATTGGTCTCGCCGTTGTCGTGGTGGTAATCGGTTTCGATGTCGTGGTGGTAGTGGCGCCCCCCGATCCAAACACCTCCTTGTACACGGTGCTAGTGATCGGATTTGCCCCTTCACCGCAAACTCCCTTCGCATCATCGGACTCGATCGACCACACCATAACGCCACCAAGTTTCATCTGCTTGGCGTACTGCACTTTGAGCGCGATCGATCTCGCATTATCGTACGAAATCCACTGGTTGCCCTTGTAAGCGTACGGTATCTGTTGCTGCTCATGCCAGGCCGTGGTGTAACCACCGGTGTTTAGTTTTTCGCAAATCTCCAGATAGGACAGCGTGCCCGGTTCCAGTGTGTACGGTCCGGCATCACCGGGCCCAACCGTGGGTGCACCGACACGCGTATCACTGGTTGAGGACAGCTTAAAGGTGTGACCGAACACCGGGACACCCAGATTCAGCTTGGCCGGATCCAATCCTCCATCAATCCATGCCCGTACGCAGTTATCCTGCGTAACAGAATGCGAATGTACTGCAACGCTTCAACCGATGGACGCTTCTTTTACTTACCACATTGAGCATACTGGTCGTGTAGCCCGTCTCCCAGGTGTTCGCGTACAGCGGAGCATTCGCCCCCGTCTGACCATCCCAGTACGCATGTATATCGTACGACATCAGGTTCACGAAGTGAACGTACTTGTTGATTTCCGGCACATTGTACGCCGATTGTAGGTAATCTTTCGTCGCGGCCGTTGCGATGGACAGCAGCAACCCTTCCTGATCGAAGCGGGCCCTCAGATCACGCAGCAGTTTTATAAAACCGACACGATCCTCGAATGCACCGCCACGCAATGTCGGATACTCCCAATCGATGTCGAACCCATCGAATCCGTACCGCTTGACGAAAGCAACGCTCGATTCAACGAAAACGGCGCGCAGCAGATCGGAGTTGGCCATGGCGGAGTAAGTGGCCGAACCCTCGCCCCAGCCACCGATCGCTATGAACAGCTTCACTGCGGGATTGCGTTGCTTCAGCTGCATGAACCGGGAGTAACCGTTGAGGCTCACATCCAGCCAGCTGTCCAGTATCTTCACATTGCCCTTTGTGTCCAGCCCGACGAACGTGTAGACTATGTGCGTGCACAGCGTCGGATCGATGTTCTCCACCTCGAACTTACCATTCCCGGTCCGATAGGTAGCCCAGCTGCCAAAGTAGCACACGACACGATCTAACGAGAGAGAAAGAGAAGGAGAGAAAGAAGAAGACACGATTGATGAATCGATCCCGGGGATGGTGTGGTATCATCTCCAGCCTCTCGAGTAGTGGCGCGCGTCGCGTCGAGTCAGTGATTGAAATGCGATCAAGCGAGTGCGAAGCGGGGACGGATTTTTTGTGTTTGGTTTCGTAGTGCACTTTCCTCAGTTCCGGTGAAATCACACGCGCACCAGGAACACTTGGGTTTAAAAAAAACACTTGCGGCGGATGATGGACACCCGGGAACGAGTTTCGATTGACAGATTGACAGAGGCCGCGCGTCGCCTCGCTAGAGGACACGCTCTTAAGGTAGGTAGACGGTGACGCTCATTACTCGCTACTCCGTACCAGTGGCCGCGTACAGGCTGGATATGCTGATCAGCAGCAATCCAGCTACCAGGAAAACCCTCATGCTTGGCGGCAATGCTGCTCCTGCTGCTGATTTCCAATCACTTTCGTTTCTTTGTCTTTCTTTCACGTTTGCTTCCTCTCTTTTAAGCGCACACACGCGCACACACTGATTCACTATAGGTGCCAAGTGGTTTTCTTTTTGCTTTGTTTGTTCACACGCTTCTGCACCTGCAAGGTCACTCCACCAGGAATTCCGGGAACGCAAGGTCTGAGTAACAACCGTCCAGTGTGGCACGGTTACAGATCATCGGTCTGCGATGGCTGCGTGAATCGTTTTTATACCTTCGATGCGCCCCCCCTCACCAAAAACCCAGGCGCTGCGTGATGCTGCGTACTGATAACGGGTCGCTAGCACCCTCCCTCTTCACCGCCACCGCCCACTGTTGTCCTAAATGATACGCAAATTGGCAACCGGGACGAGTCGGGCTGGTTTTGGCCATTCTTTTTTGGGTCTTAAACCCCCGGCCAACAAACACACCGCGTATGGTGGGGTATATGCTTGGTAAATAGTGTTATCGCGCTATCTTGGAGGGCAATTTGGGTGGCGCAAGATAAGCGCTTGGATTTGTGTGTTCTAGCTGGCTTTTGCAGAATCACCTCATCACAGGGCGGCCAATTGCTACCAACTTCTAGCCCCGGACCTGGACCGGAAGTGATGATTCTCACCTTTCTGGTGTCACAAACACAGAAAACGTGAATGTCATGGGCACAGATTGTGGCGCTACGTCACAGTTACCGGCTGCAGAATGCAATACACGACCACTTCAAAGCCTTATCCGAACCCCGTACACGGCTCGGCACAGAGACTTGGCATCGCAAATTGGAATCAAATTTGCCTCTCGAGCGTCGAGGAGACGGCGTTTACGGTGTGCGCCCGTACGGTGCCTCCGAGGCAAAACATAATCATAAAACTCACCACCAGCTGAGCCCATCCGGCTGGCCCCTTTTCTGAAGGGAGAATCTTTTTCCCTACCCCGCCGGAACCGGCGCCCTGCCCGCTAATGCCCGCTAATTGGATCCCAGGAGGGCCTGGGCGACCGTCGACCGTGGTGCGGGCAACTCCCAGGGGCACATGTTCGGCACGTGCCCTGATTAAATCGAATCCAGCCGAATTCACGTAAATTTGGATTCCAATTTGCAGTCTTCTTCTGTGTGCGTGCGTGCGCGAGTGTGTGCGTGGCTTTAAGGATGATGTATTGAAATGATTTTCCACCCCGATACATCGCTGGGTCGATAGGGAATCGATAGAGAGAAGCATCACTTGTTTTTTTTTTTTAGCTCATCAACCGTTTGGAGTTAATCGATTCTAAGCAACGATATTGTGCCTTGTCGCTGACCAAACTAAATTGCATTGTAAACAACGATCACACTTACTCATCTCTCTTTCTCTATCTCTTCCCTTGTTTCGTTTCAGGTAAGTGAATCAGAGTCTGCAAAGCATCCGGTAACCGCCAGACGGTATAAGCGCCTCATTGAAAGCGCTAAGCCATCGCCAGCCACCGGCCCGGCGGTCTACCTTCGCGTCCGTTTCCAGGAAGGCGCTTGGTTCGCTTGTTTTGCTGTTAATGCCAACCACATCAGCGACCACCACCACCATGGTCATGGTTTTGCAGATGCAGATTGTAATGTTCCGTTAAGGGGGATTCCCCGGGCCACCGTTGCTAAGCCCCTACTGTCAGCAATCATAATCCTAGTTGGCTCTTCAAGATTTGAGGCGCCGTTTCCAGGAAACCGCCAGGGGCGCTAGCTCTCTCGTAAAGAATGTGATAAGAAGGAAGCGGCCTTTAATCGGTTGGATCCACTTCTGGGCCATCCAGACGATGCACTTCCGTGCGTGCAATTGTCTCATTCTTCACTCTGGTGGCGAACGAAATGATCCCCGACCGGAAAGACAGCAGCAAAATTGAGAATCCGAAGCCGATAAGCAACGCGAAGGCGTCGCGTATGTAAATGGAACGCCTCGACGCCTCTTTCTCGCCCGTTGCTCGCAGAAGAAACTTGCGAGACAGACTGCCCCTCCCCCCGTTGCTGTGAGGTACAGGGCGCATCATATTTCAAACTTTTACCCCACCAATCGGCTTCCATGCGCCATTCCAGTGGGCCCCTTGTTGCATATCTGGAGAACTTGTTTTGCGGTTCGGATCGGTGTGAGTGCGACATGAAAGTCTGACAAACAGCTCTCCCACACAACCAGAGGGGAAAAAAAAGGGGAAATAAGGTGTGTTGCGGTCTGGAATAAACAATCAGACCCACACTACGGGTTGCCTGGTGGACGCAGCAACACCAAACGGCCAACTTTCGCACCAATTTGTCGCCTCGACATCTCGCACCACCCCGCGGGTGGGGGGATTTCTTGGAGGGCAAGGGCGCTAGAGTGAAGTTTTGTGAAAACGGGTTGAGTGATATGCCAGCGCAGGAGCGTAGGATCGTGGAATTGGTCGTGTGTATCTGCTCTGCCTTCCTGTCTCTGTCTCTGTGTGGTGGCCATTTCTCGCATCGTGAAAAACTCCTACTCCAAGCCGATGCCGGTGGCCTCAAACCAATGCCTTATCATTGCCAGTGGGTGGTGCTGAAGGAGAAGCCAGAGTTAGGGAAATTTTTAAGTTTTTCCAATCCCAGGCACATCCCGCAGGGTGTTCCACGGTGTCTTGTCTGCGTGTGGATCATGGGCACAACTTGTTGGTTGTAACGAGTTTTGAAGTTTTGTCGCATAGTTGTTATGCTCGGTTGTGACTCGTCCTGCTCACCTGCTCCTTCAGATCACCACGATCGAGATCGAGCCTGTGGTGGTGGTGTCTCCCACAGTGCTCGTCGTTTGGCGCATACATATCGCACATCTTTCGTGCGCTATCGTGTATCCCGTCGTGTTATGAATTTTCGAGATTGTTCGAGATGAGGCGACGCTTTGTTTGTTGGGATCGCTGTTGCTGCTGCTGCTGCTTCAGTCATCTATACCATCGGAAGCAAGTTTTGCCACGACATGAGTGGATTGCGAGGAATCCCCGCGGTTTTGTTTTTCTCGAATGATAAGTTAGGTGAAGTAGTTACGTGCGGTCTGGGTTAGCCATGGCATGATAAGACGCTATCTGTTGGTATGAGTAAACAACGCACCATTCGTTTGAGGGTGTTTCGATAGCAGGGGAGCATTGTCGCGTCGCAACTCAGGTCTAAAATTAGAAACATCACTGAATGAAGAATGTAAAAGATATAAAAAACCACGTTCCTTACAGATGGTCAAACATTACCGCATCTTCCGTAAACGAATAACAAAATCCAAGTAACGATGATATTCCACGTCAATAGATTGACCATCCGCCAGTTACAACAGGGTTAGGCATCCAGCGTGTCTCATGATTTGGGTCAACGCACCCCCAGGGCAACCGAATGCACGGAAGCGACCACTGCAGATGGCATATTTAGGTCCCAAAAGTTCATCCGCATAAAGTTTTCTCCCCCACAGAAGGGAAAAAAAATCGCTCTTTCCCTTGTGCCATCGGCTGCTGCAAGTGGCACCCGCGCGTGTATTTTCCAGCTCCGAAAGTTGCTGCTGTAACTGGAGCATTGATGCTGGAGGGACAAAGTTGTGCTGCGGAATATTCTTTAATTTTTGTTTCCACGGAAAAAGTGGACATTCAAATCCGTGGCCGACAACCGAAACTCATCGATGGTAATTGTGCGCGCACCACCAACACGCCATCATGGCCACTGACAATGGGCCACAGTGCCGTGATTTGGCAAATGTTTGCGACTCGGGCGGCGAGCAAATCGAATTTCCTGCTCGCTGAGGAATGCCCCTCGGGGGAAGCGGGGTGCGATGGAGAATGTCCTTATGCATGAAGTCCTCGAGAGTGAAGTCGGGCCCCGAACTGGGAAAAATTGTGAAATTTCTTGGCGGAACGGCAGGGATAGTGGAGGTGCTGGTCCTTGATGGCATTTTCCTCGTGGATGGTATGGCGTGGTGAAGAAGATGAAAACTAATTGAGGCGTGAAATTGATACCGAGGCGATACCGTGTGTCACTTGGCTGCCATGTGGCCATGAGTTGACCAAGAGCACCCAGCTATAGCGGAGGCCTATTAAAGCTGGATTTCATGAACTTTTAAAGAGAGTTACATAAAGAAAAGAATGTAAGAAGTTAAGGAAAATACTGATAAAGAGTTTTCTTCACTTTTTATACGCTTGCAGCCACTATTCCTGTGAGATCGCTTGAGAAAGAATTGCCCCCGTGGAAGAGAAATGCTCGATCGCTTTGCCAATCGATAAAAGAAGGACGCTCCAGGCATTCTCGAACGACCGGGACGCCAGCATGCGATGAGGAATGTGTTTTTCGCTCTTCGATCAATTTAACGTAGAACGCCTGGCGCTCCAGTGTTCCGGTTGGCCAACCGAGCGCGTACGACGAGCGTCCATTGTATGCGTCGGTATGTGCATTGAGCAGCAACCAGTTCTCCCTCCCTCCACCCTCAGCACAATCTCATACAATCACGGTGGGCGTGCAGGAAAGAACCCTCGAGGATTCGATGTCACCAACACTGCTGCTCGGTTGTTGTTGTTGTTGTTGTGGCTCCTGGTGCAGGGCTGTCGAATGGCCCGAAAGTTTGTCAATCATCCCTCTACACGTCCCCTCGGCGTGTTCCATATTTACATTCATAACTAAATTACGAAATGATTTGCCGTTTTGCGTTCTCTTTTCGAATCCGCTCGGAATGCTCTTCTTCTGTGAGGCCCAGGCCGGTTGCTGCTGGTGCCGGTGCCGGTGCCGGGAACTTAGAGCCCGGAGGGCGATGGCGAAAGCGATTTATTCAAATTTTACGAACCTTTTCCTTCAGCTCCTCCCGGGTCCAGGGGTGTGGGGTCCAAGTGCTAGTGTGTATCCTTTTTAAGGATGTGCTGGGGAGCGAGGGAGGGGGAATAGAACCCGTTACCACACACAACAACACACACAAATACAGAGGAGACACACATGGAACTGCGCGTGGATGCGTTGGAACGAGTGAAGATTTGCAAATTTATCAAATTTTCGAGCGAAGGAAAATTGAAAATTCGTTGTTATCGTCGTCGTCGTCGTCGTCGGCGTCCTCGTCAAGGCCTTGAGGTTAAATCTACAGAGTGGAGAGGAGAGAGAGAGTGTGTGAAGTGTCTATTCTTGGAAAATCGTGCATCAGGGAAGGGGTTTAGGATGTGCAAGTCGAGACGAGCTGTCAATCAGTGCAATGTGCGGAAGCCGTAGCAGAGAATGCATGACAGAATGGAAGTGATATTTGTTTTGAGCTCCTGAACAGTGCTGAAATGATGATTCGTATTTGTATAACACTTTCGAAGAATTTCCACATTGATTCCGTAGTATTAGCAGCGCATCAATCAATCGGCAATAGCTCAGATGAATGCTCTCGTACAACTAAAGAAAAATCCTCAAGAGAACTGACTGTCCTTGCTCAAGTGGACGATAGAAAAAAGAATCAACCCGCAAAAAGGACATTAAAATTGCGTAATCGTCTGCTGCTGAGTTAGCATAAACCAACGGCAAATTCAACGAGAAGCAATTCCATTCCCCCAAAACGATGAATATTAACTGAACCGAAAAGTCACTTTTACTGTAATGAATTGCCCAGCCCCGGCCACCTAGAGTGAGGTATTAGCATTCTGGTATGCGCTAAGCACCGCACACATACATACCCTCGAAATGAAATCTTGACACCCTCCGAGGTCTGTCTTGGAAGGCAGAGAAGGTTGAGAGAAGAGAGCCGCAAGATTCTGCTGACACTGCACCGGGGGCAGCGGGAGCGCGGGAATGTAATCAATTTTAAATGTGAAATGATTCCTCCGGCGACGAGGGTGTCCCCTTACGGTGATTGCGTAGCCACCTCGTCGCCTAAATGTAGCTAATCTCTCTCTCCGAGCGCTCTGATAACGCACAGAACGACGCTGCGCCAGGGCAGGATGATTAATGAGCCGGAGGACAAACAGCTGAGCAGGCCAAAAACGGTGACGCCCTTCCTCCCCAGTTGGCGTGATTTTTGGCCCAAGACGCCGTTCCTTCTCCCTAGAGACGACTCCTCGCTGGCGTTTATTACGCGGACCGTGGCCATCACGCGGTTTTGACGCACCATCTTCTTCGGCAGCGGAAGGAAAGCATCCTCTAATTCGCCTTACTGCCGCCCTGGAGGGGATGATGGATCGGTGATGGAGCGGTTAAGCGCGCTGACACGTCATTACACGTGGCGGCGGCTGGCGTGGGGCCCAGGACAACAACGAAATTAGCATCCGGAATGGACCAACTTACGGTCTGCTGTGGTGTTGCGAGATAAGAAATACGTCGCGAAGAATTCGAAAGCGAAATGGTGGTCCTCCTCTTAATAACATCCAAGTTGGCCGGCCTTCCAATTGGTTTACAGCCTCTAATTGAGTTCGAGTCCATGCGAAGCCTATTTTTAAAGTGTTCTCGAGAGCTGTGTCCTGTGGTGCGTCACTTGAGCGCACCACTCGGAACCCATTCCGCCCGGGGGGCACCTGGGGGATGGTGATGACTAATTTGTCCGAGGACCCTCACGGAACACTCCGGGCTCAACTCCGGAGTCCTTATGTATGCGCCATCCTGCCATCGTTCACACCATCGACATTCGTGGCGCGTGATTCTCCCTCAGTTCCACTCAATCTATCAATCACCGGGCACGACGAGAGGGTAGAACAGCAGTTTAGAGCCAGTGCAGGGCAACAAAAATGAGAAAAAAAAAGAACAGGGAACCGTTCTAAACTGCGAAAGGGGTGCGCTACCGGGTCGAGTCGTGACATATTCGCGCAATATGCGTGTGCGAAACCAGTGTGGCCACGTGGTGCGCCTAGGCTACCCCGAGGAGGTTCCCGAAAATGGTTCCGGTTATTTGCGAAATCACGTTCGCCGACCGTGAAAATTGAACCTGTCAGCCACTTGAGTAGAGGAGGGCACTAGCAGCAGCAGCAGCAGCACGGCGCGTTTCTAACAACCAATCAGGCTTGTACTTCCGTTCCGTTTAAAATTTCGGCACCAGAGGAAGAGGAGAGGACATTCCGGAGGGCCTCCTCACACACGAAGCGTACAGTTCCGTTGCTGTTGTGGCGTTTGCGAAAATATTAATAACGAATCCAACTATCGCTTCGAATCAGTTGATTGAAATTTCACCAGCAGTTCCATTCCGCGACGTGACAGCTCAACCCTCCTCTCTCTTCTTTCCACTCTTCTCCTTCAAAGTGAGGAACCAGGTTCGATTAAACGCAAACTGATTGATTTCGCGTCGAGCTGCGACGACGCTAACAACCGTCACGTGTCCTAGTTGGACGGGAAGCATACCGGAAGCAAGTAGTTAGTACGTACGGGAGCGAACCAAAAATTGTCTCAAAACTTTCCGACGGACATTCCTGGTCCCGGGTTGCGCCGTCCACAACACAAAGTTGCAGAAGAAGAAACTGTAAATGTTTCTATATAATATAGATTGTTGCCGTTGAGTTAATAAAACTGTAATGAATACCACACCGTGGCCGCACAGAAGCCACAACGGCCGCTGCCAGAAGCCCGTTTGTAGACCACCAAGGAACAATGTAGCCGCTCGCTAGTAAATACTTTTGACCGATACGCTGGCGCGGGAAAAACATGCGGAAAGAGAAAGAAAAGATGCGGGGAAAACTTTTTCCCCGTCTCTAATTTGACGTTAGTTGTCCGAAAAATGAGCTAGCACCGGGATGGGTGCGGAAAGCACGATGAGGACGGTAAATGCTGTGTTGTTGCTGCTGGCCACCGAGCTTCCGAGCGAGCTAGCCAGTGTCTGCACTGCACCACCCTGCTGGTACCACACTGCAGCGAGCGCGCGCGCTATTGAACGCGTCCCGGAGCATTGCGGCAAGCCATAAAAGTAATGTAGAAATGTTAGTTACATTTTATTGGATTGGATACTTTCTTCTGCAGCTTCCGCCGTGGCCAGTGGTGGAGCTACACGAGTGAGGGTAAAATTTTATTGGATTCGGTTTTTCCGCTAGCTAGGAAAATGTGTTCAGCGCAAGAAAAAGAGAGACGAAGAGACTGAGAGAGCGAGAGCTAAAGGTTTTTGTTCCATTACAAGGCGCCTCCTGAAAGTTGTTGCACTTTTGTTGTTGTGCAGTTACCGTCTCGGATGTCGGTGGAAAGGATCCGTCCGGAAAACTTCCCGGACAGAAACCAGCGTCCAATCGCGCCGGTACGGGGGATCCTGCTTCAGGTTTTCATCCTATTACTTGGTGACTGACTCTTTTCCCTTTTTTTGTCCTTTTTTTCTGTTGTACCCTGAAAGTGTAGGTACCAGCAGGACCAACGGTGGCTCTCGCTGGGAATCTTGGACACTTGGGACGATATTTAGTTAACCATTCCTCTCTCTTTATCTCTGTTTCGCTTACCTTGCTCTCTTGTCCAAGTTTTTCCCGATTTTTGACGTTTAGTCCATGGACCCCCCCATCTATCGAACGAAGGATTGATTTCTGTTGTTCCGATCCGAGACACAAGGAGCGGTGTAATGAGATAATAGAGAGCTCTCGATAGCTTCGCTAATTACCGCTTTTGGCTGCTTAAATCAAACTTGGACTTTGTGCTGTCAACTTTCCCGGTCCCGGTCCGGGTCCCGGGATTCACGATGGCGATACTGAAACCAATCAAGGAACAACTTATCGGGACATCATATCCTTGGCATGCTGTGCTGTATAGCCATAAACTGCAGACGACAGTGGCGCTGACGTCTGCCAGAAAGTAAATCCCAAAAAGTAATCCAGCGAAACCCCACCAAAAAAAAAAAAAGAAGCGAAGAGAAGAAATCTCAAAATCCGATAGTTCGTTCGCGACGTTCGCTGGAGTTTTTGCTGCTTCTCGCCATCTTCACCTTTATGTCGCTACCGTATCGTGGTGGCTGTCGGTCGTGGTGCCGTCGAGTCCGGAATTTCCTTTTTTACTTTTTCTCTCGACTCGATCATAATGAAATGGACTTCGACTTGGGCGGTTGGCGACAGCGTTCGGTGGCGAACTCAATGAACTCTTCCGGAAGTTCCCTCCCTTAAAATGATCTTCGATGAGAAATTCCCCGGTGGGGCTACGGGGTCAGTCTGGACAAAACAGACGGGATATTTCCGGGTTTTGTCCGAATGTCGCGATGCATTTTGCGCGACGCAATACCGTTGCAGTGATGCAATCGCTCGAGACATCGCTGCATCCGGTATTCGGCTCGGAACAAAAAGAATTCCTGCTGCCAATTCCTGGGGCCATCTGGTCATTCCCTCGATTCGTTGTAACCTTTCAAAACTGCCAGGGGAATCGATTTTGGGGTTTTGTTACACAACGTAATGCACGCCACCGGCTGGCGACATAAAACATTGCTTATGCGATGCGAATTCATTGGACGCAGTTCCGCAAAACTTGGCGCGATAGAACGCGTGCAGTTTTTGGGGGAGCGTTTTTGCCGCCGAGAATCCCCGGGATTGAGTAATTGAGAAGTTGAACGAAAGAATGCAGCTTTTTCCTTCCTTCCTTCCATCCCAGTCGCAGTCGATTCGGTTTTCATATTTATTGCATGCCACAATCCCCGGCAAAAAAGGTGTCTCCGACGGGCGAACTGTGCAAACAGAAGCAGAGGAGCGACATGTTTCGACGTGTCTTTTCCCGATTTTGTTCAGCCTGGTGCTCTCGATCGATCGGGCCACCACAAAGCATGGGACACAAATAACGGAGCCACTCGACAGCGCTCATATTTCCAGCACTCCACCTTCTACATCCCAAAACCAACCCAAAAGAGAGGGAGCCGTACCGGTAGGAACCGGATATCGACGTCGCACCGTCAGTGAACCAGTGAGCCATTGAGAGCGTCAATTTTATTTATTTGGCTCATTTGTTTACCAATCAGCGCTCAATCTCCGTAGCCATCCAGCCACACCAAACCGTTGGTCGGTGAGTCAGGAAGTGCCGGAGAAATGGGTGAATAAATACACAATAAACTATCGCCACAAACGCACACACAGAAACAGTTTACTTGGCGACAGAAAGGGAACCCCCCGGAAAAAAGGGGTGAT
This sequence comes from Anopheles aquasalis, assembly GCF_943734665.1. Classification (NCBI taxonomy): domain Eukaryota; kingdom Metazoa; phylum Arthropoda; class Insecta; order Diptera; family Culicidae; genus Anopheles; species Anopheles aquasalis. The sequence goes on along the minus strand of NC_064878.1, from coordinate 4,893,565 downwards.
CACTCCGGAAAGGGAAAAAAGAGCAAAATATGTCCCGGGAGCCACCGCGAGTGCGAATGAGAAGAAGCATCGTATGGTCGCTATGGCGCTATGGTCCTCCCTGCCTGACATTGACAATCATTATTCAACGCTAATGGTGCCTGCCCTTGATCCTTGCCAGCTGGAATCCTGCGAGGCAGGAAGTAGGTTACCGTGGCTCGCGGTCCACGACGACACCAACGACGACGACGACGACGCAAAAGGAAATCCATGGGAAATAACCATGGATATGGTTGAGTTAAATGAATGGAATCGCTTGATGGTGGTGGTATTGTGAAGCGAGTGACATAACTATCGGCCTGTCCTTTCCCTTCTCCTTTCCACGTGGATCCTTTTAGCATAAAATGGCCACCGCCTGGGAGGTGATTGAAACGATAAGATCATTATTGCAGGTACTTGGCCGAATTGATGTCGAAGGCAGCAGCAGGATTTACGGTCACCGGTGTGCGGATGACGCACAATTTTTGGGCGCCGTTCGCTATCTGGGTGGGAAAATCTTGATGCTGATGCTGACGATGATGATGATGAGGTGGGCCATACCGGCGTAGATGATGGGAATTAATTTATCAGTCCAAGCGATGCGATCGATTTTATTGCGTAGGTTCTTTGTTGGATCAGATTTCATTTGAGTAAAATAAAGGTTTTTGTTATGTGACTTAAAGAATATCGATCCCCTATCTTTAAAGATGTCCCTGCTCACTCTTTCTCAGAATTTATCACTTAAGTCTCACTTCTTTACTCAATTATTACACCAGCAACACACGATGCAGTTTCCGTTTCACTTGGATGCACAAACAAATGCTGCAAAATCCCGTTTTTCTATTGATTCCTGATCAATCATTCATAACATAACGGGCAATTTGTATCAATACGGGTAGCGCTTTCAATTCCTCCCCATTCCTCCATTTGTAATCGCAGCACCATCAGCAGCAGCATGCACGCTGTCGAGCACACGGAATAGCATGAGTGTCACTCAACAGGACACCAGTTGCTGTTAAACCTTTAAACAAATACTGCATAATACATGACCATGTCCTGGGGGCCACCAGCAATATGTTTCATGTCTCCGCGTGTCCGGACAAGAATCCGATCCGATCCGACGTAACGACGTCATACGTCCGACTTTGGAATGGAATCATAAATTTTTATTGATTTCTGCGGAAAATTTCCCCACGAGCGCTCCACCGGTGAGGAGCACGGCGAAGATGCTCCGGATGTAGCGCAGGTCCTGGGTCAGTCCTTTTAATTCCCTTCGCATCGGCAGCAGCAGCAGCATCAGGAGAGGAGCTGGAGCAGATTGAATGGAGCATGGTCTTTTCGTTAGCTTTTCCGGTTGGTTGGCTGGTCAGCCGGCGCGATCTGGACGTAACGAAGGTACCTGAACACACACATACAGGGCTCAAGCTGGACGTTCTTTTATTTGTGTATCGAATTTATCGTCCACCTAAGTCCGGAAGGTCGATTGGATGCTGATGCCGGTTGCAAGAGCAGCACATTCTTGAGCTCCAGCGCCCGTATTGGATAATATGTAAAATCTCCAAGGATCTTCCTCCCCATCTTCAAGGCGTTCGCAATTGAATCTGGATTCCCGGGGATTCCGTCCGTCCTGTCCGTCTGTCCGGCTGGATCCCTCTGGTCCAAAGTGGCGACGTTCGGGCACCGGACTTTTTGTTGTGAGTCCTCGCAGATCGGTCCACTGGTTGTAGGATTTATTACATCTCGTTTGTGGGTCTGCTAGGACCGACCATTGCCGACCACAAAACCTACGCGGCGCGGTCCCTTGGTTCGCTGTGGTTTCGAGTGGTCCGCGAAGTTCGAACCACCGCGGCTGCTGGTCAACAAGGGAACTAATATTTTCCCTTGTGCCTAGTGTCGACCATTGGGACACGCTACCAGTCGTCCGCTACCATTATCGGGCAGCCAAGAAAACAAATCAAACAAAACGGCATCGCAGCCCCGAAGGAGGTGCAATGGTGAGACGGAACCTCGGGACCGGTAGCTGTTTCCACTTGTTGGCCTGGCCTGGTAAGAGAGAGAGAGAGAAGCGACGAGAAGTTAAACAGGAAAGCTGCCAACCAGCGCCCGTCAAGATTTATCAAACTCGGCCAACAATATTATCCGCAAATATTTGCGCGAGCTTTTCGCCTCGGACACGAACGGGTCCACCAAGAGCGAGCTTTTTGCTGCTGCTGTTGCTGCTGCTGCTAGTGTTTCGGTTGAGTTCGGTTTGTGTAACGATACATTTCGCGACATGTTCACATGAGTGTTCCGGCAACAGTGTTTGGCTCTTTTGTTTCTCTTCTTGTTCGTTTGGAGTAGAGTCAACTGGTCGTCAGCTTTTGCTTTGGTATAGTAACTTGTGAACCGTTTTTTTGGGAAAGAAGAGAGCCTTTGTACCTACGCAAGGGAAAGGATAGTGAATAAAATAGCTAAGTAAAATATGGGGTAATGTTTATGGTGGATTAATGAATCACGTTCTTTGCGTTTATTGCATTCTGCATTAACTCTTGGACTTGAAAAGGAAAGGAAATTGATATTTTACCTTAAGCTAAAGCAAAGCAGTTTGAATTTTCAATAGAAACTATACGAAATTGACGATTTTTTTTTATCCTATAGATATATTCCAACTTACCAATTGTTAAATTAGAAAAGGCCCAATGCAATATAAAGGCGCACAAGAAACAAACACGTTAAATTACGCTTTAGATGATTTATAGATCAATCATAAAAAATCCAGCTGTCTAAATTGATGCGAATAGTGTCCAAACCTTCAATTGATAATTGATATAAAATTAAAACATTTTATAACTCTAGATCAATAATGACGCACTAGTAACAGCTGCAGCAAGTGCAACTATTCAAAATCATTCCCTAACACAACTAAAGACAACCACAAACATAGCTTACTACACTGTATTACATTCCTTAAAATGAAATCCACCCAAACTATGCCCTCAACCCCGGAGGGGGAGGATTAGCTACATGACATAATCGATAAATCGAGAGCTAACCCCTTCACACCTTTACTGTACCTCTCTTTGACTGACGACTACTCCCACTCTCCGCAAGGAGAAGCCTGTCAGAAGCAGCATGATCGACACCTAAAACGGGGGACCATGCTAAATCGAACTTTCTCCCCGCGGAACCAACGACTCTAAGGACTCACAGCGCGACAATGTAAGCCCGAAATAACTGGCTGGCTTCCTTCCAGAATCACAAACTGCGTGCGAGGGGGGGTCTGTGTCGCTTCATCGTCATCGTCATCATCGTCGTCGTCGTTCAATCGACCAATTTAGTGTCCTGACAGTTCAATTCCTTTGATACCTTCTTTGACTTTCGCGGAATTGTCTTCACCCCAAGCGCCTCTCCCCAATGACGATGATGACGTTGATTGGCCGTAGCTGGGCAAGAGGCGGATGGGGAGGAACTCGGTAACTCGTTTTGGGAATTGCTTGCCGGTGGTGTGTAACTCACCTTTTACCGCGCACCGCGGTGGTTGCAGAGAACGCAAGCACTAACGAGAAAGGATATGAAACGGTCTGCAAAAGGGTTGAAAGGAAAATTACCCTACCGTCCGTCCTGCTCCTTTTCTACCTTGAAGGTGGTGTCTTCCTCCCGGGGTGGCGTGGCTCATGCCATCCATCCTCATGCCTTCGATTCCCTCCCCGGTCCGGGTTGGCACGGCTGGCACGGCAGCCAGAACGTCCTTGTACGCAATGTGTGACATGTAAATGATTAATGATTTTATTTCGTCGACGAGCAAAATGATCTCCCTTTCCTTCCCTTCTGTTATATCACTCGCTTTTCTCCTTTTGGGAGCAAACCGTTTATGCTAACAATGCAGCAAAGCACTTTCGCCACTTCCTCAGCCTCAACACAAACACAAGGACACGCACACCGGCATGACCCGATTGTTGGTGTTGGATGCTTCAGCACATTCTGACACTCCCGGGAAGCCAGCCGGTATTGCTGATGATCAACAATCAACGCTCGCTCGCTCGGTGAACGGCCGGAAGATACGTACCGAGCAAGGCCTACTCCGGAAGACACACGAATGGAGGCAAAAGTTCCTCTCCGTTTTCTCTCCAGCCGATGCGAGACTAAATCACTTCCTCCTCACATCCCACACGTCCCGGGAAGCATACTGGCCGATTCAGCAGTAAATCAAGCCACCGGGGGGAGGGCGGAACAAGCGCCAGTCAGCCGCCCGGCAGCTCGGGCGCGGTTACACGGCTGGTTGTCCAGATTTGCGGATGTAGCGCTGTGGCTTCTGTTGGCCTGCTACGCCCTGTCTGTGACACGTTCCATGGCCGGGGATAAGACACACTAACGATCTCTTGCACGCTTGCTCGTTCCAGAGGCGCCACATATGTTGCGCCTTCACTTTTGACGCTGACGCGGAATGGGAGTGGGAAATGTAAAACATTCACGCTTTCCGGCGACCTCACAGCCCAAGGCTTGATTGACAGGGTTGGTGGTGTGCCAGTCCTCGAAACAGGAGCCAGCAGGAGGGGGGGGGGGGGGCTATTGGATTGGAATTATTAAAGAGCCCCCGGGACCGAACGCGGGGGGATATCGAGGAGTAGCGCTGAGCCCGTTATAAAGTACCGTGATTTATGTTTATGATCCTCCCCTTTCCTCACGAGTCCTTTTCCATTTCTACCTGGTTGTGACGTACTTTCGCTATTTGGAAGGACTCGTAAGTCAACTCCGTACTAGTGTTCCGTGGTGTGGTGTGGAGTGGCGATGGAGTGAACTAAATGAAACCATAAACATAATGCGTTACCAGTAATGTGCACCAGTGCACGACCCAGCGCGCACACTAATCTTATTGAGTGCTCAATCCTATTTCAATGATTTTTACGATCACGCATAAACCCCTTTTTTCCGGTGGTGGTCGATGGTCGCCACTCGGTGTCTCCCTCGGAAAGGGGTTGCGTTTGGTAGTTGGTATGGAAGAGGTGTACAAATAAGGGGACCTGCTCTCCATCCGTCTCGATTGGCTCGTCTATTATCGATTGGCTTTTTTTTTTCTTCTACTTTTCCCCCATCTGAACAGCAAGCATTACAGTCCCATTACAGTCTTGATTTCATCGAATGACTGGAGATAGAAGTACCTTCAGTGAGCATTAGATTGGATGTTATGGACCTATGCAACTAATGTGTTTAATGGTAAACGATCAAAAAGCTATTTAATAGCTGGGAAAAAAATCTAATCGAATTAACAACTCGATCATCACTTGGATGTACCTCATAAAACACTGACTACATCCGTAAAATACATCCTCGTGTATCCTCCACCATCATACAGGGCTGTAGCCATGGAATTAGCCATCGCTCACAGCTCCACTGAGGTGTTCAGGTGCGAAAACTATCATTCAAATAACACTCTCTGGTTTTTACTCGATTCCTGGAAGCTCTAAACACATGTAACACTCCATCAGAGCATGCTGGAACTAAACACCGGCTCGTAGTACCACCAGCATCCACAGTAGCAAAGGCTCCCGATTTACAACGGAACATTTCGGTTGTTTTTGTTGCTCTTTCCAGCGTTTGTAGAATGGTTACGCTGCGGTGTACAGCTCAGTAGCAGCTTTTCGGTGAAAGTTATTGCCGGTGCATCGTCCTGGGTGGTTGCATTCCTGGCTCCCACCAACAGGAACTCCTGTTGGTGCATCGGTGATTACAGATTCATTGCCAGTGCGGGCGAGAGATTTTTCTCCTCCCGCGATGGTTGTGGTTTAGAGCTACCAGTAAACCAGCACAGACGTGTCTAGCGGATCTCTCAATATTGGGTGTCTATTGCTCTGTTACAGCAATCCAATTTTGGAGGTTCCAGGGGCTGCTGGTGGGATGGCCACACCTAATAAAAAGAGATTCATGCCCAACGAACAGCCATATCGTTCATTTCGCTTATTGTTCGCGGGTGCGTTCGCTTCTTGTAACACATTTTTTTTCACCTTTCTTCACAAATCCGCTTAAAGCGTCAGCGACCATTGCAATGGATCCTCCACTTTAACACGCCATGCAAATGCCGAGGGAGCGTGGGCAAAGTGCACTGATTACACTTATAAATCATGTTGCTTAGCCGCTGCCTTCGGTATCTCGGTAGCGGCACGAAATGTGATCACTATCCGTTATGCGTTCCACTCATGCAATCATGACCCCTTAACTAGCTTACTGCCCTGGTCCATGGCTGACCAGGCCCACGGGGAAGGATCGGAACCAAGCCGAGAAACCATACAACAGAGCGAGACTCCACACCGCTACATGATCCTTTCACATATCGATCGTCAGGGCCCGGCGGCTGGTGCGTTTCTAAAATTAACACTTGTACACTTGTGAATTATAAAATAAGTGGCTTCCGGTTTTCCGTTGGCCACCACCACCGCCACCGTCCACTCGGTTTTTCGATTGCTTCATTTCAGTGTAAAGGCGCGACCAAATTGCACCGTTGGTCCCGTGTGCTGCGTTTCGTGTTTCGGTAACGGGGAAACCGTGAACCCGGGTTCCAGTTACGCCTGCCTGGCTGCTTTGCATGGCTTAAGACGTGTAATTTACACTTGCACCACGTACTTTTGCTGTGACTGTGGCGGAGGTCTATTGAACCAACATTATGCTGCCATCGCAACACGTGCGCATATCGAGACGGCATTCGACGGTGAAAGAGGAGAGATTAAAAGCCCCCGGTACGTTGGGAGAGCGTCGTTTCCTTTCCAAACGTTTTCATGTAACAAATTGCAATCATCAGCGAAAGGAAATTGCCTTGTTACTTGTGATAAATGGTTTCGCTTCCGTTTGGTGTGCAGCAGGAACTTGCAGGACAACAAATGCACGGAAAAATACCGAAAGGCAATAGAAAGAAGGATGCAGTTTCTGTTCGCAATCTCTGAAACAATCCGATGCGTGTGGACTTTGAAGCGAAATTTTATGCAAACCTAATCTCGAAGCTCTTGAAAGGAAAAGGCTGACACAGAAACTGCATGCAGCATAAATGCATCATTGTGTACTATCACCGTTTGATCGTGGCGCATGATTGAAATTCAAACTGCAACAAAAACGAGGATACGGAACCCAACAGCGTGCCAGCAGCTGACGCAAACTAGTGACGCACCGAAGCCAATTTTACGCTGTAATCGATTACAGATGTGACCCTACGTAACTGACACTGAGAGACTGTCGTAGGCGTCGTAGCATCAGTGAAAGAGAGAAAGGGAGAAAGAGGATTTTGATTTGAACCTTATAACATATTTAGAGGCGTTCTGTCAATCGCTTTCACACTCGAAGACCGATTACCGTATTCATTGATTTATGTTGCAGGCAACGAGAGCAAACGTTTGTGTTGGTGGTGTGTGGGAGAGTGGGCGCCATATGTTGGAACATCCAACCCACGATCAACCGACCGACCGACCGACATGGGGATTTAAATATTGATTTTCAAAATTAAAAATGATGCTGGCATATTAAACATGGCGTCGCTGTCAGGCTCAGGTGCTGAATGTTTAATATCAAACCAAACCACTCCCTTCGTCAATTCGGAACTGCTGTTACCCTTCCGACAACCGCTGCTTTCATCCGCAAGGACCACATTTGCAAAAGAGAGCAGCAAACTCCAGGCAGAAAAGGAATCAAAAGGATCAAGGACAACCCAGTTGGAGTAGAAATATGAGTCCTCGTGTCCAACGACAGCATGAAATTCTATGAAAAATCCGTTTGCAAACAGCGGATATACCAGTGGCTACTTTGTCGCAAACCATGCGACAACAAAAAAAAAACAGAGAAACTCCTCGTCGGCCACGAAGGACATGAAACATTGGCCCGTAATTTGTCTCGAAATCAAAGCACTCCTTCCTCATCAAGTATCCAAATATTTCCCTTGGATCGCACGACGACAAGGATGGCGCACACTCGTGTCATTCCTTTTTGGCGGAATCGACATCTCCCCGGGTGATTGTCTAGACACCGCGTGTGGGCGATGCAGGGGCCAAACGAAAGCAAACCGTAAAAAAAATGCCAGAATCTCGTAAACTGAAGCTAGAAAAAAGGAAAAACAGTTGCGGCCAAAATCACATACACCAAGCCACGCCATCACGTTACAAATGGCGGCGAAAAGAAGGAACGGCGTCTGGAATGCCCTGAAGTGGAATGGCAAAAGGACGGCCGAGACGCGTCCTTTCCCTTCTGCCGTGTTGAGTAGCGAAATATTTACATAGACGGGTCATTAATAACAAGTGCAGTCCTGTTCCCGTCGGAGACGGAGAGCGCCGAGAGCGAGCGAACAAGTTAAGCTTCGGACACATCGACACTTCCTCCACTCCACGAGATGTCGATTTCCTGATTTTTCTATCTTTTTTGTTGTTGCTGCTTTCTGACCTCCCCACCTCCCCCCCCCCGGGGGGAATTCTTTCCTTTATGCTTTCCTGTCGATTCGTTTTACGAGTCCGGGACATGCTTCTGGTAGCGATTCCGTTACTTTTTTCCCACTTTTCCGGTTCCTCGTGCTGGAATGTGTGGGTCTTCCGTGGGGAAACATTTTTTATCCTGCCGGTAGGAGAACGGAGAGGAACTGATGGGGCGCGTGGCGAGACCATCTTAATGACCCTAAGTATTCGATGTCATCCTTGATTTGTGTCGCTTTGGTGCCGCCAGATACGCCAGACGATGCTCCGTGGCGTTCGAGGTGAAGTGATGAATATTTCCCGACATTAAAGTGACTCCCTTGTAATTGCTTCGTCAGGTACCTTCCCCCTTTTAAACATTTGCAATCGATCGATGGTACTCTTATTTCGAGTAGTTTGTTCTTTTTTTTAGTCATTTCCACAATCGAACATTACTAACCCTCATCTCAGCTACAATCGGAGCAGCGGAGAGGGCTATTGATTAATAGTCCCTGTCCATTACGCCCAATTCTCGCTTTCGCTCGCACGTCTGAAAGGTATGCAATCGGTTGAGCACCGACCGGGAGCACCTCCGTTGGCCCATTATCTCGTGTGGAGCAGGCCCGGAAGGAGTGGGAATCCTGGGGCCACCCTCTCTTCATCATGAGGGCAATTTGGGCTGAACTCCCGACTCTTCTGTCCTGTCACAGCATGCTGTGCGCAAGTGTCCTTCCCAGAAGGACATCCACACACCCGGACCAGGAAGAAGGGATCCTCATCAAAGGGACAACCACTGGGTCGAGAAGCGCGCGCCCAACCGCTGCCAACGCTATAGATCACTTTATTGTAATTCATTTCCCATCTCTTCGGGTGGTATGCATGCATGTGGGTGGGTGTCGGATGAGCTGAGACGGTTAGCGCACCACCCGGGGGATGGTCCGGTTTCACGCTGAGTTGGAGAGTTTTTTTTTGTGTTCGCACTCTTCCGGCGATCCAGGTGGCCAAGGCGACCGTCCGGTACACGTCCACGGGAAGTCTGAAAATAATGAGGATGTCAAGCAGGGGAGATATATTAACTGGAAATTATTTCCTGACACTTTTGTGCTGCCCAGTATCCCTCGGTGAGCGCTGGAGACGTTCTGTGTGATGTCCTGCTGGTGGCACGGTGCTACCGTGTTGCCTTTCACACGATGACGAATTGTTGAGAAAAGGGAATAGCAAGGACAAAGAGAGTAAATACAATGCATGCTACATACTGTAACATCCTTATGATACAACAAAAAAAAGGAAAACCTTTCGGAACGTCCTAACTTATTCCCGATCCCGTTCTCTAACCAGATTATCCACGCTACTGCTGGCCACAATCACCGAACGAAAGCAAAGTACAAACAGCTCATAATCTAAAATAGAACGACTGTTTCAATCTGTACCAAGGGAGCAGCTCTCTCCACCAAAAGTCTCTCGAGCATAGAACAATCCAAACAGAGTTCTGCAGAGTTCTCATATTCCGCCGCTTGGACACTATTGACAGCCACCACCTCGCCATCAACCTCGAACACAACAGGCTATTTAGTATTCATATTCCACCGAGACACAAGCATTCCTACGGAACTCTCCGGACCACAACCTGGCTGCCACACGAGTTTTCCTTCAGCAAAAAAGCAAGGCAACACCTTCTCCTCCCACCCCGCGGGGCAAAATGTAACAAATTTAGCCAAATCACGCGAGATGATTGTTTTAATTCGCTTGGTAAATAACAGAAGCAACCGACCGACCGAACCGAACCGCACCGAACCATTGCCACATTGCCGCTGCTACACCTCTCTAGCCTCCAGGTGGCTCGTTACCTCGTATGCGGAATTGCTTTTGGGATTTTCCAAAATAAAAGGAGAAGTATCGAAGCAAAAAAAACCAAAAAAACCGGAACAACATTGTAGGTGGTTTTTCGGCGGTGGTGGTGCTGACCTACAATCTAGTGTGCTTCCGTGTGGTATGCTGGCACTCCGGTTTGGTGGTACTTTTAGTTCCCGGGGCTTTTACATACCAACACTTCCGGGAGCAGCGTGGCAGCAGCACGATGGCAGTGATTTTCCGTTGGCGGCATGAATCCGAGGTTCGACGCCACTTCTAGCTGTTGATTTTATGGACATTCTTTGTATTTTTGGTTGATTTTAAGCATTTGGCCCGGGTTGTGTCACACGATTTTGGCATGGAATGGGCGCGAAAAGTACGGCAATAGTTGGAATCCATGAAATAATGTTGTTGACCTGTAGAATCGTGATTGCTTTCTTCGATGGTGAGTTGTCGTGAAACCGAGAAGCGATGTCTGCACGGCACGAATGTCAGCTCACTTGGATTGATTCATAATGGTTAACCATTTGCCATCGAGTTAGCCATGCTTGGATCGACTTTTAACAGGTGGCGAGCAGTTGATGGGCAATTGAAGTTGAAAGCAACAAATCAATTGAAAGGTGAGCAACGACGTCATCGATAGAATGTTTAATTTGAAGAAGAGAGCAGACCGCCCTCTCCCTTTACCATTCCGTTCTTATTCTATTTTCTATCATACCACTAGTGGCACGAGGCGCAATGATGAAGCAAAAGAAAATGACGAATAATAGGCAAATATTTTCCTTTCTATCAAATGAATCTTCATCTTGGTGGGATGAAAAGAATTCGCTCGCAATCATCCCTTAGCCCCTCCCGGGAAAATCATCCTGGATGATAAAAAGAAATAAAAGCAATTGGGGGACATGTGGAAGGGCGGAAAGAAATGGAAAAAACTACATGCCCATTTTCACCTCATTTCTATTCAATTTCTCTCCCGCCCTAGTATTGGAACGGGAAAATAGAAAGAACGACGCATAAGAGTATTCATTCGTTCCCCACTTTTTGTCCCAAAATGATGCTCTATCTCTCTGCTCTTCGTCGATTCCGTAAAGCGAGTCCTGGGATCATGCACTACTATCTACAACCCCGCAAAGACGTAGAATAAAATCTTCCAAGCATCCATATGTGTGCGTGGTACTCCCCCTGGTCGGTAGGTGGCATAATTTGTTCACATTTGCAGTCGACAAAGAACCAGCAGTTCCTCCTTCGCCCCCTTTTTGGGGTTGATCCTGCGCGTTAATCCTCTTCGGTTAACGGTGCGCCTAGTGCCAGTCTTTCCTCCCAGTGGTGGTGGAAATAGGGGGGGAGCCGTTTCACGCTTGCAGAACTCAAAATAATGATGTCTTTAACCAAAACAGACGTTCGATTTATTTCGTATCAATGCACAGCCACTGCGCGTGGCCGGGAAAAACGGATGTGGTATCGGGAGCGCGGTCGCTCAGAACCGGAATTCTCGCCACCAACCGGGAGCAGGGCAATTGTGTGCGTTAGTTGGGAAAAGGAGAGAGAGTTGGGGATACAAATTGTTAGCGTCGTTCTGGCAGAACTCTGGAACATTTGGACGATAATAGAGCAGAACGAGAACGGGTCTCGCTTCGCTATTGATCATTACGAGGAGCCGTTCTGGGGGATCAAACGAAATGCAATCGGAAAGGGGAAGCCGAGACTCTGTTGTGGGACAATCGTGAGGGGGCAACCATTTAGTGACGAAGACGAAGACGATGTTGTTGTTAATGGAATCTTCATCTGCTGTTCCTTCTGTTGTTGGTTTTGAAATTCTCGCCATTCCCAGCTCAAGAGGATCTCTTTTTTCCCGGTCCTATCTCGCCAGTACAGTGCAACATGCGCTGCGAAACGGTAAATCAACGTCAGGTCATTGCAGACACCGCTTTTTATGGCACTCCTCTACCACTACTGCTCTGTCACCTGACCAAATACAGGATGCTTTCCTTGCTTCCTTCCAAGATTTATCATCTTCGGAGCGGGAAAACGGAGATCCGGAAGAGTCGGGGATGGGCGTTGGGCAGTGAGTGGCGCGCAAAGTATGGAAATCCCATCACCGGAAGCAACTCTTTTGCGCTGTCATTTCGCATTTCCCTAAGACCACCCCGCCCCCGGGGGTGGATGGTGGGTGGTTTCGGACCCCTTTGTTCTTCCAGAGCGCAGCCAAAGTGCGCAATTTTTTTCTCTCTTTTTCTCGCTCTCTCTTTTTTTCATTATCCTCACCTTGGTCCTGGAGGTCCCCCGGATTGCGCGTTCGAAAGTCACGACGCAAGGCGAAGGCGAAGAACTCTTCCACCTAGAGCAGCGAAAGAGGGGACCCGGGGACTCGGATGAAAAGTTTTTCTTTCACCTTTTAATGAATATTAATGGAGTGTGCAGTGGCACCGCGGTGCCAGGAGCCAGGTGAGTGGCAGGACCGACCAGCGAGAGAACGGAAGTGCGGAACTGTGGTTTTTTTTGGGGGGGTTTGGGGAGGTGCAATTTGCCTGCATCAGTGCACCGGCACAAAAGACGCCGGAACACCGGAACACCGGAGTGTACGCATCTCCCCTAACCCACGGATCTCGGATGGATCGCTTCACTTCCTTCCATCGCCACCTTCTCCATCGGCCTTGCTGTTGCCGTGATTTTTCCCGCTTCCCCTTTTCTACAACGACGACAAACCGAACCAAGGGTGTCCTGCGGGACCGAAGAGCAGTGGTCAGAAAGGTGTTCGCCTTTAAGTCTGACCAGCCAGCCAAACCAGAGAGACACTTCCGCTACCCTCTGCGGTCAGCTGACGGTGATGATGGTGGGATGCTGATCCTCGGTTTCCCATTTCTGACTTCTTGCTGCTGCTTTGCGTTCTTAGCCAGAGCCTCTAAGCCGAGCAGTCGACATCCAGGGCTGGCCAGTGACAGGTCGTTGCTGCGGGCGAGCTCTAGCGATGCACTCGCGCTACTTGCCACTGGTGTGCTTCGAGGGGAAAAGAACTTTTAACCCTTCCAGCCACTCGGTTAACCACAAAGAAAAGTCGAATGTGTCTGTCAGGAACGTCAGGTGCAGCAGCAGCAGCACAGTTTGGAGCGAGTGAATCATTTTCTACCTTTATTTGGTTCCAGGAATTGCAAACTCCACTGGGAGCTACTGACTCAAGATAGACGAGCTCGAAGGGGAGGATTTTAGGACGAAATCTTACTTTTAGATATGGCAATTTGAAACTCTCGAGTTCTTTAAGAAACTTGGTTGATGCTGCGCAAGGCCAAAGGCAAACAA
>NC_064878.1:4872500-4875000 GCF_943734665.1 Anopheles aquasalis | reverse complement strand
CGGTTATTGCGAGAAGCCACGGATCGGGCACAGGAACCACCGAATGAACCGGGGTGCGCACCGTGGTTTAAGCCGTGAAAATCCGGAACCTTATCCGAAGAAAGGGCACGAAAGACTAGCTGGTAGTTCCGGTTGAGGTCGGTGTGGTGCATTATTGAAGGATTGGAACCGCAACACGCGCTCGCGGTAGTTCGCGCGCGCGGTACAAAAACCATCGGCCAATGGTGACTTGGGTCGGATCGGTCTTGGTGCATCATCGCTATGCTCTGCTTAGGCCACCAGGCAACGGGAGCTCTCGCTTGTGGTTAGCGGATGTGTTTTCTGACATTTTCGCGCACAAAGCCGCAACTCCGCGGTGGTTCCGGGATTCTGCTTTTTGCATTCCAAGGCAATGAACTTACCGCAGGGGGGGAAATTCCGTTGGATTACTCGTTTGATCTCGGTGGTTCGGTGGTTTCGTGAATTTTGATGGATCGTTGAGCTGGAGAAACGTATTCGTATTTGTAAACTTAATTATCGGTTGCATAAAACTAAAATATTTTCATTATTTTTCTCATTTCAGGTAAGAATTGATGTCCTTTTCCATTAGTTAAGGTATGACTTCACCAATAATTTACATCTTATCAAACTCGACAACAAAAGTTCTTCCAAAAGTTGTTTCCAAATGGAATATTTCTTTGAAAGAAAACACTCGCAAAGAAAATGGTGGAAACTGTGCACTTATATAATAGATTCCCAGCCAAAAAAAGGAACAGCAAAACCAGGATATCACCTTCTGCGACAGAAACACGCACCACACGCGGCCAGGGCTCCGGCAACCCCGTAACCGAATCTGGGTCGTAATGCCGTCACGCAAACATATCACTTACCGCCCCAAAAAACCTGACCACGGCTAAAAGCATCGCGTGGCCTCAAATTATCGTCGCCGCGCTTCAGGTGAAGTGCTTATAGTGCTATATGCCGGCTTGTGTGCTCCTTCTCGGCACTTTTTTCCGTTCCTGTGCGCCTCTCTCTCTCTCTCTCTCTCTGTGAAACTCAATACCCAACGCAGTAAGGCGTGTGGTGTGGCGGGGGGGCCACGAGAACTGCTAACCCAACATGAATAGTGTAAAAGCTTTTACTTTTCGCTCGATTCACAAACTCAGGTGCACAGTACACGGGGTGGCGCACCTCAAGAAAACGACACCCGCGCGGAACACTGTTCTCTTCCTCTTCCTGTTCCTGTTTCGTACCACATTTTTGCTGCATTGGTTTGGTGAAGTTTCGTGTGAAGCTCGATATGTTCGGAGGACACAAAGTGGGCCACAGGCACCAGCTGACTCCCTGGGGGGATGGGGAGGGGTGCGCGAGAGAATGCATCCATGCAAAATGGTTCCACGACCGTCCGTTCCCGTCACCGGTGACTAATGTTATGTGAATGCTCGCCTAGGAAATCTTGTTTGGAGTGGAATGTTTGTGGAACCGGGACCGGGTGGTGCTAGGTAGAAAATGGTCGGGAAAACTCGCTGAAAGTTTAATGCTCCGGTAAGTAGCTGCTTTCTACTGCTACCGCTGTGCTCACGGGTAACAGCTGCACAGCCAGTCCGGGCGTCTTATCGCCAAGGTGCCACCACCTCCAACCGGGAGGTTCAACCAACATCTTGAGCTGTTCCCAAGGTGCATCTTCACCAGAGCGTCGGTCGCGGTTTTTTTTTGTGCTTGCATTTGAAGTGATGTTGCTGCTGCTGCTGCTGCTGATAGAAGTCATCATCGACGTGGTGTTTACGTGGTGGCCAACCGTCCTTCAGCATCCTTCTTCCGAAGAAGTGTACGCATCCATACCCTCTTACTGGAGAAGGAAACGAAACCAACGGTGCGGAAAATGCGCGGTGCTTAGCTCGCTCTGCAAACTCGTCTCGGCAGCATGTTGGTCCACAAACATCTCAACTCTCGGTGAGGATCACATCACAGGAGGATCAGGTGCACTGCTGCTTGTGGGTGAAAAATACCAGGAAACTTTGCACTGCGTGGATTGTGACTTTTCGCTCAAAATGTGTCTGTGTCTTGTGGACAGTGAAATGATGGCCGAGTGTCAGGCGCCTCCATCACGGCACTGCGGGCGTTAGTTTTGGGCGGGTTTTAGTGTATTTCGATGAGAATTCTATTGAAACCGTCCAAAACTGAGGCCGGCAAAGGTCGTACGCAGCCAGAGCGGTGTCTTCTCGTCTCGTCCCGTCCATGAATCTCGTACAGCATGCCGAAGTAACAACGAATTCATGACCATTACCAGCACATCTTGTCGACGTAATTACACCATCTCCACCTCGAACTGATGGCACACCCCGCTCATGCTCTGGATAATGTTTAATCAAAAGTTGATTAAACTGTTTCCTACGCCAGAAAAAGGGGCCAAGAGGATGCGAGTCCTGCTGGTCCAAATTGCTCCCCTGTAAGTATGGCGTGGCGTGTATGTGAGTGTGATGGGACGTATAATATGGCATCCTGCTTAGCAAATGCTCCT
>NC_064878.1:4855000-4867500 GCF_943734665.1 Anopheles aquasalis | reverse complement strand
GACATTTCTTTGATAGTTTATCAGTTAGTCCAGGAAGTCTCATCAAATATTTGTTGACATTCCTAATTTTCGATTTTTGGCAGCATTTTGTAAAAAGTGATAATTTTGTGATCAAACGGGGTTCGTCGCATAAACTGGCAAGTCTTTTGATTTTAAGCTAAAACGATGCCCATCGTAGCTGCGTGATGGATCATTAGAAAAATATAAAATAATATTCTTTTGATAGATTAAAAGTTTTTCCAGGTAGCCCATCGAGTTGTTGTTGAATTGCCTATTTTTCAATTTTTTGCCGATTTTTTAAGCTGGAAAAGGTGATGCTTTTTGCGATGTTACCTAAAAACGTACCTTTTTCGTAATTGTTATAAAAAGAATCAACAACATTCCATCAAGTTGAGAACTAAATTTAGCTTAAAGATCACTTAAAACCTACTTATCGCTATTCTATATAAGAAGGAAACTCCTTAAGAGTTTGCTGCAAATACTAATTCTAGTGATACCCTGACTCAACTACTCTAGGTTTCACGTCGAAGCATCTTTTTTCATATGCCGACAGTCTAATTGAATGTAATTAATGTGCAACTTTGCAAGTTCAATTTGTGCAAACCACTGTGCTATGCTGTGGCTTCCCGTTCGCTCTTGCTTAATCCACATCAAACCTCCTGTTTGTTGCACCTTCCATACCGGTAAGCCATACCGTGAATATCGTTCCTTGATGGTCGCCTAACGTATGATATGCACCATCACCAGACTTCAGACTCCGGCAGACCACCACCACCATCATTGAATGGAAAAGTTTAGCCTGCGTGGCTACCTTTCCAAAGGCTGCTGAGACTGGGGCTTCTTGGAAGAAATGATTCGATTTTGCTCTTCACCACACAGCATCAACAGAAAAAAAGATGGAGAAGCAAAAAGAAAAACCGACGAGGAAACATCCGACAAAATGAAATGCTGATCTCGCTGGTTTTACTCACCTTCCACTGCTGCTGCTGCTGCTGCTTCCACCAGTTTGACCACTTTCATCTTCCGGCTAGCATCATGTGCCGGGGCAGGATCCGTCCGGATGGCTGCCAAAGCTGTCAAGTTTTGCAGCATTTTCTGGTAGTTTTCTGCTAGCACCCTCTCTGCTTCTGCTTCCGCTGCTGCTGCTGCTGCTGTTGCCGTTGGGATTCATCAGCTGCATCACAACTTTTTCGCAAGATCGTACCATTCTCGTGGCAGTGGATGTGCCTTGGCGCCGGGTTCACACTCATGGCTTCGGCTCCCAGGGCGTCGTTCGGTGGTTTTGAGCTGCCAGTGCTACTGCATCCGGACTAGCAGAAGCTTTAAGCACCAACAGCAGCACTAGCATAAACTAACATTGCACGAAAGTGATGGAAAAGCATTTTCCTGTACGACGAGCTGTTGCTGCAGTGCTGGGAAGACGACCAAAGCGAAGAGCGGTCTGGTGGTAGAAACATGCAAAAGATGGCAGCTTTCACTATCTTTTGCAAATGAAATTTGGTTTGTCAGGCAACAGAAGCGTGTTAACCGGCGCAGAAGGGAACGAAATGATGAAAAACTTTTCGAGAGGGGCGCGAGGCGAGAAAAACTCTCCCTTTACTAACCAGAAAATTAAAATATTTTGTTGTTTTGTACCTAAAGGGGAGGAGGCGGGCTGCAAATTGGTCTGAAGTGTTTGATCCATTTCCAGCGATCCTTTCTCTGGAGCCCACCCATAAAGGGTTCACATTATCTGTCCTTAAATGTACGGCTTTCAGGTCGTTTTGTGTTTTTTGTTTTGGGGGAAAATGAGAAGCAAAAGCGCAGAGCAGCTGTCGATCCAGCATCCTTCAACGTGTCGATGCTTTTAATTTTCGGTTTCTCCTTCCACCTTCCTTCCTTCCGTGGATCCCATTATCACGCACACACGCATCTCCCCTTCACATTGTTTGGGATTCGTTTGGGTTTTTGGGATAATGCGGTAACCCTTGGATTCCCCGGAAAGATCAGGCCGGAAAATAGTTGGAGGTTTTTTCGGTGGCGGTTAAAACCCGTCCCCACCCGAGGTCTGGGGTCCTTTTGTCCCCCGGAAGCCAGTTCCGGTCCCGTAATGAGTAGTATTTGGTCAGAGTAACCATCAAAAAATGACATTTTGATGTAAATGACCACCAGGCGCGACACAGGAGATGTTGGCGGGGGGGGGGGGGGGGGGGATGTCGAGTTGAGAGTTTTTCGGGAAGAGAGATCCTTCAGATCCAGTTCAGGATCAAAGCCGTGCGAGTTCCGGTGAGGAAAAATATGAAATGATAAGCAACTCTCTGGTACGACATTTTCTCGGATTTTTTTTTTCGCTTTTTTCCTCGTTGTAGATGTCAATTTTGGATCCAAAAATCTTTCCTCCTTTAGGGGAAAAAATGGATTTTCATACCAATGGCAAGAGGCAGAGGGATCAAAGGCGGTGGCCTACCACACAGACACAACCACGACTTCTTGAACCAACCGAAAGGATCCCGTTACCTGCTGGCTTCTGGTGGGGCATCTACAGAGTTCGCCAGACTGTGACGATGATGATGATGATGATGGTGCTGGTTGCACAAACCATTTCTCCGTTTTTCCACCAGACTCTGGCTACGGCCAGTCTCTCTTGCCTTTCTGTCTGGTCTGGCAACAAAGTACTCAGCCCTCTGGCCGCTCCATTCATCGATACTCGAACGGTTCGACTCTCGCTGGAGTTGCTTCCGCGCGTGAAGCCGCAAGTTGGACGCAGAAAAAAACAGGCGCATTGGCCTGGTCTAAAGTGGAGTAGCGCGCGGTACGTGCGGTAGAGTTAGTCGAGGACGGTATTTGGATTCAGAACCAGTGAACCAGTGCAGTGAGTTGAAGCATTACGAAGCGAATCGAACGAAAAGCTGCAAAAAACCATTGACTCCTTCAAAACGCGGGAGCCTCCGTTCCCTGAAGGAATCCCGTTCACGGCCACCGGCGGCAAAGGTGAGCCAGCCATTTTCACATTTTCATTCACACTTTCGGTCCACCGCGCCCTTCAACCGGACGGTCCCGTGTTTTATTAGTTTGTTTTCACTCGTTCCGTTCTCGTACCAGAACCGAACGATCGACCAAGGACCGACCCGAGTTCTAGCTTCGATTCCGTTCATTCCGATGGTGAAATGTGAACCATGGTCCCGGACCCATACTGTGGAGTGTTTTTCCATCCATCAGGCCCGGTTCTGGTACACCAACAAGCGGAGAGAGATGAGAAAAAGAAGAAGCGAATGGGTGGCGCACCTTTATCCCGATGAATCGACCGGGCCGAGCTTGGATCGGAATCGAATTCACCCCCGGGATGCACCTATTGAATTACTTATTGCGAAAACAGATGGCCCCAATTCGATGGTGGCCGCTTCCCGCACACACAAAACCCACGGTCCACGGTTTCGATTTTAATGGATGAAGCTGGGCTTCTCGCTTCATCGATTTTCACGATCCAAGCAACGATTGTAACGATGGAATTGTGGGCGGGGGGGGGGGGGGTGGGGGTGAGCTCGGATTGCATGGATTTGGTTATTGATTAAAGCGCTCTCTCCGATTCGCTCGCTTCTTTTT
Organism: Anopheles aquasalis; assembly: GCF_943734665.1. Taxonomy (NCBI): domain Eukaryota; kingdom Metazoa; phylum Arthropoda; class Insecta; order Diptera; family Culicidae; genus Anopheles; species Anopheles aquasalis. The sequence continues at coordinate 4,863,918 of NC_064878.1, read as the reverse complement.
GGTTTAGAATTTAATGTTCAACCAAACTCATTTCGCGCTGGAATGCATTCCGAAACCGAATTCGTGGTAAACCGATCCGGTGGGCAAAAAATGCGCATTTTTCAAATTACAAACTGTGGTTGCTGCGATTGGCATCCTGGCGTTCCTGGATGGGATTTCCGATTAGTAGTCGTAGTGTTGCTAATGGTGATACTTTAAAGGTGCTCCCTAGATTTTGTTGCAATTTCCAGGCCATGCCGCTGACCATGTGTCAGTCGCAAATTAATGGCATTTACCCCCGCGCGGGGGGCTCCCCTGAAGTGACCAGTTTATTAGGGCGCGAGGTCATCTCGGTGGTTAATGAAGTGCCACACATACAGCCATAAGCAGGATTCCACGGACACAAAGGCCAGGAATTCCTGAATGTAATTGCTGCATTCAAGTGGCTTACAGGCGTTCTGGGCGCCGAGGGTAATGCTTCAAACCGAGCACAATGCTGTTGGTGATGCCGAAGCGAAGGTGTTTGAAATCGAATTCATTAGATCACGTTCCGTGGTGCCCTCCTTCCATTCCGGGTTCCATCAATTTGTTGCGCAAAATTGAAAATCCCTTCAAGTACTGTGGAAAACGCACCTTAGAACGCTGGCATGCCCGCTCCGTGGTGGCCATATTAACGGCCATTTTATCCTTCCACGCAGTAGCTTGGAACAGGAATTCGCGGCTTCCTGGTGTGCGGATGATGGCTCATAGCGGCAACAATATTTTAAGAGCTACCGCGCGGTCGTCCATAAAACACTCCCGCATCCTCCGCCACAAATCGCGATTGATCTCGGTGGAAATCGGCATCCAATTCGACGGAACACTCGATGCCTCGCACTCGATGACTCGTAAAAAAGGGGAACATTCCGTGCTGAGACCCCAAGAAATACCGAACCGAAAAACCGTAAAACTCGCGTCTTTTAAGCGATTTACAACCGGTTTCAATCGTCCGTCAAGCAGCTTTGCGATGGATACCTTTTTGCCAACAATAAAAGGCCCCGCACTGGATCCATTTAATAAGAGACTCCCGATTGCTCGAACGAAGATGTGATGCGTTGCGCAATTGTATCGTGCCACTCGCATCGAGCGCTGATTTCGATCGAATTTGGAAATTGTAGCAGGATCCCCTGGAGAATCATAAATTAATAATGAATCATTTCACGATCGGAGCACAGGGTTTCCGCTCGATTTCCGTATTTCAAGCTCCAGTGAGTGAAGGGAACTAATCACAAGCTCACAAGTAATCGATTAACAAGAACGGGAATAGTGTACGAGAAGGTTCTACCATCATGTCCTGTCACCCTTCGCTAACATACCGAGCCAATTACCAGCGATGACGACGACAACGATGGTGACGAACTTGCAACGAAACAGAAGGAAAGCCGTTGAGCAAAAACGATTAGAAAAATGATAACCCATTTAGGGGTTAAAGTCGACCTTTTAATTGCTTTAAATTATACCACTTCCACTATCGCCTATCGCTATCCTCGCTCGGCTCGCACTGGCATGGAATGGCAAGGACATCCCTTATCGTTCCACCACTTTCCAGCATTCCCAGTGGAGCCCATTGGGGGAGGGAAAGTGCTACGGCGCGATATATCACTTCCTTAACTCCAGCGGGCGGACAAGCTTTGCCTGCGCCAAGGGAAGGATATAATGAAAATGTCACTAAAAGAAATTAGAAATGAAAACGAGCAGCGTCGACGGCGTTGAAGGGCAGGGGATTGTCTGGCTGGGAGAGGTGTGTGTTCGGGGGTAAAGTAAACGCGATCATCGCAACCCGTGACGACGCTGGAATCGCTGGCAAGTGCTGGAAAATCGCGGAATCGCAATCGGAACACCAGAGAAAGAGGAAAGGAGCGTTGGTGCCAGGACCACACCTGGAATATGGCACTCGGTTCCACCACTAGCCTGACGCCCTTTCCCATTTCCGGTGTTCCAATTAAAGAAGAAGCCGAAGAAGGAGAAGAAGAAGAGTAAAAAGAACCATTTTCACCGAAGCTACATGGCATGAGGCTACATGGCACTGTGTTTCGCAATCGCAACGACGTCGCAGAAGGATATTTTATCCTCGTCGTCCTCGTGAACTTCCAACACTCGCGAGGTTGATAAAGGACACCCAGCAACCCCACTCCCCGTGGCTGGAGAACCGGAGATAGAGCGAACGCCGAAGGCAGTAACCGATAAGTCACATCACCGCAAGGATCCGAACGGCGCTTGGCGCTCAACCGTCAAATCGAATCGATGCAACGTACGGTTTGATATGTGTGCGTGCGGGGGAGCAAGATTGGAAATAGAAATTGGAATTCATTAGACTCATAATTACATTCTAATTTTACCGCGTTTGCCTCTCACGACGATAAGGGCCCGTTGCTCCAAGAAGTCAATTTGTTTATCAGCTCAGAACCTTCCCTTGGGACGGGTGGAAAAGGACATCCCCAGGGGCTTCTCCCTATAGAGTGGCACAAAACACAGTCGCGACAATAAATCACCTTAAACGAATTCAGTCACTCGCGTTCACGTCGTATCGCGTCGTTTGTCGCTCGCGCTGCGACTCTCGATCTGAAGCTGTAGGCATCAACTGGCGTAATGAGGACATTTTTTATCTTCTCCCAGTGCTCTTAGGAACGTGTGGATAAGGCAGTGTTGCTGTGGAACAACAGCACGAGGCGCCTCCATCGAGGATTACAGGATTTTTGCGTTTGCGAATGAGCAGTCGTTCTTCACTTTTGATTTGGTTTTGTGTCCTTTTTGGGAAGGTGGAGAGTAGAACCGAATTGCAATCGATAACGATTGAACCAATTCGAAGTGACAGTGAGTACAGGAGAGATATTCCGTCGATATATTCACAGCTTTCCCCAGGAAAAGGAATTCTATTTTGGATCACAAAGACCACAAGGTCTTCTACTACCAAATGAGCAGCACAAGAGCTCATTTATGGAGGGATGCTCTATTCCGGAATATTCCCCACAACAGACACATCCTGGGCCCGCGAGGAGTTCCACCATTCAGAGCAGAGCAGCAGCACAAAACTCATAAAATAATGGCTCGTCATGGCAGCCGGAAGCCGTCCGCCTCCGTCGGTCCATTCCGTTTTCCCCCCACCCCCGGCGTTGGTGCGTTCGTTTGCATTACCAATGGTGCTCCAGCCGGGCCCCGGTTGCGACCTCATCATTTCCTCCGGTACAAACCACCGGGAGAAGGAGTTAGAGCGAGCGAACGAGCGAGTGATGGTGGACGAAGACGGTTTCCCTTTTGCACGACGATCACCGCATTAGCGCCACTTTCTTAATGCCGAGGTGCTGCGTCGCGGCTCCCCGCGGCCGCCGGTAGTGCTGCGTCTTAATTATATGCCACCGGGAAATGGAAATGCAAAAAATACCATTAGCAGAGTAAACAAAAGGAAAAGTGCTCGCTCCGGGGCTCCGGGAGGAATTCTTCGCGTTTTGTGCTCGAGCTCGCTGACGTCTCTGTTGGATTTATTTCCATTCATCGTCCGGCCACTGTGGTGCGATGGTATTTCGTATTCTATGCTGAAAAAGTATGCGACAGAGAGAGCACTCTCTTCCTCAATGGAAGTGACTATTTTGTACGAGACGAACGAACGAATCTTTATGAAGTGAGTTATGCGGGTCATAAGTTCGAAATTCTTATATTCCTCAGTATGTGAACTCGATGACAAAGACATTCGTTAACGGGTACGCGAATGCAACATCCCGGCAACCCAATTATGCCGTCGTGCACGCTTGAAATTGAACGGAAGTGGATCTACTCCACCATAAGAACTGGCACTCCAGCCAGACCTTACGCAACCCAAGAATGGAAAGTGTTTGTGCGCCCTTGGAGCTGCTGCTTTTCATATTTTTGGGGCATTTTCATCTTACGAGCAAAGGCGATTTGCAGTGAAGCGCACCGCGTGCGTACGGATTTGCTCCGTTTGGTTTCTCTCGATCTGGCTTCCTCGGCCCCCGGGTTCAGTTGGTTGGAAAATCCGAATTTTCCTTTTCCCCTTTGAAGCACCGCAGAAGGGAAAAAACCCTTTTTACTGGCCTTTAAGGATTTCCACAAGAACGATTACGACGACGACGACGAACAGGACGATGACGAAAGAAAGCATCCTTAGCAGTAATGCGGAAGTGAAGTGCTTAGGAAAAGGCGATTCCCTTCCGACCTGACCTGGAAGGTGCGCATCGATAAGAAACGATTAAGAGACGTTTTGGAGAAGAAGCTGGACACCGAAAGCTGGATTCATCCAAGCAGGAGAATTATGATTTTCGTTTTCCGGTTCGGTTAAGCTCTGTGCCAACCATTTCCAAGTGAGCACATCCGACACCTTCGGAAAGAGTGTAGATTTCACAGCGAGAGAGACGAGTGTCACTATCTGTCAAAATGTCCTTTTGGACTCACGCTACAATCGTCACAATAAATCATACGAACAACTCGCCCTGCACAACGAACCGTTCCGTTGTGTGTCCTTCCGTTGAACGATCGCTTCAAATTCATCAAATCAAACGAAGCAAGCAACAGAGACTGAGTCCAAAACTACATCCCAAGAACGGGTCGAGAAATAATCTGATGCCAATCTGAGGGAATAATAGGCCGGCAGCAATCGGCTTCCTTCACTGCCTTCGCCGGAAAAGGAAGAAACTAATAAAATGCCCTCGACTAATAGGCGGCAAAAGGAGGAGGAATGGAGGGAGAATTGAAACGACCGAACCGTTATTGTCCTTCCACGTGCACGTGTATCCAATCATCTTCCGATGGATCATTTCATTTCGATCTACAAACTTTTTCCCAAGAAGTAGATGGAGCAGAACCTATGATGAGGTGACGCGCCTGCCTTGGGAGACGGGACTGGTGCCCAATTTTTCACCCAGCAACCCCGTCTTCCACCCTCGGGTTGGGGATGAAGATGGTTATCACCTGGATCGGAGAAAATCAAATACTAACGGCTCGCTTGGGAGAAAGTTTTTGTCGCTGTCTCCCCCCTCGACGGTCGATGTCTGCAATCTATTCTCGGCTCCATGTCTTGGAAAGGGCGGCTCCGGGTTTCGGAGTCCGTAAATGGGCTTAAAGTGGTTGGGAAAGAAAATTGAAGTTTCCTCCTCGAGGAAGCCAAGCCATTTTCCTTCGTTTAACGGAGCGACCAACAATGCGGGCTGCGATAGCTGGGTCCAGGCAAAAGCTACTCAGCCAAAAGGGGTATCGCCTTATGATATCGCGTTAAGGTTGGAGGATTTTCTAAATTTCCCTTCCGAATATTCTTGGCCACCAGGAAAAGAAAACAAAAAGGAAAAATGCGGAATCATGCACAGGATTGAGGTTGAGTAATGAAAATGATAGGCAAAGGTGAACCAACCCTCGGACCAACGGCCTGATAGCGCAACGGTGTGCTAATGAACAAATGACGTGAAAAAAAAAAACAAACCGAAATGGATCGGATCGGCCCCCTCTTTTTGTTTTTCCAGCTCTCGCTGGAATGAAAGGTGTGGTCGTAGTTCATTTCTTCCCGAACTTTCTCCTGGAAATGAAGAACGAACGAAAGAACAAACTCAAAGAAGAGAAGTCAAGGAGGGAGCGCGATAAGGAGTGAAAAATCTTCGGCGCAATTTAACACGCTATTGCTTATCGGTGGCAACGCGGGCAACCGAGCATGAAAATGATTTTAAGAAGCGTTCCCTCCCTCTTGCCAGTTGGCCACTGCTTACCGAAATTGACATCCGGAATTGAGCCCCCACCCGGGCACCGTTGGGTTCCGGGGATTACGCGTAATGTTATAATTTAGCAACGAAAATCGAGAGGTCGATTCGAATTCGTTCCGTTAACATCGTGATGTGAAGTGTGATCGAAACGAGCTAGCGAACCTCCCTTCTAGTGACTGGCCATTACGGAGACGAGCTGTGGTGTCACTACGAGGGAAAAAGTTTTCTCCGAAACATCATCCAATCACTCCATTTATGGAGAGAAACTTTCGTTTTCGTTTTCTTTTTTTTTTAACGGAGCTTCTCTCATGGCGTTGATAACGTGCCCAGTGCCTCGCTTGGTCGACCATTACTACCACTGCGTCGCCTGCTTGGTTAACCAGAAAAGGCAAAGCTTAGCACGCCACCGAGTAACCACTGGACGACGGCGACACAAACCAGCCAAGGCGCAACTTGCCACAAAATCACCAAAACGAAAACTGAAAATGACACCAACCAGCCTGTGGCTGGAAGGGGCCGGAGAACGAAACTATAAAATCACTTCCAGGCCCCCCTCCAGACTCCCCCGTCACCTCTTCGAATGAGAAAAGTCATAAAAAAATGGCGGGAAAATTGGAGGCAACTGACAGAGTCGAGCAGAGCCCATAAGCAGATCATGGAGTAGGGGCCACTGTCACGTGATGGGTAAGAAGAAGGTGATGAAAGTTTTCTTGCATGGCCCCCCTGGAGGCGCCTCAATCGCCACCGGTTGTCGAGTTTTGTTGGACACATTTCCCCGGAGAAGCGTGCCAGTAAGCGTGAGCTCTCCGGTGGTGGCCAAGGATTGACTTTTAGACCTTTAGATTAGACCACACCTGCTGCTGTGTAACTTCGGGTTTCGGGGTGGTCGGTGGCTGCTGAAGTGAACGCCGACGGTTTCCCTAAATCCTCCAATTGGTCCACCGGTGTTCCGATTACACGAATTTGCATATTCAACGAGCACTCCATTCCGGATGATGAATTTACTGGCTCGTGTAGACGAGTTTACTTGGTTACATGCAACCGAAGGAATGGCTTTGTAGATAACGAACTAACTTCTTGCGAGTGTATGCTAATATGCGTCTCCATTTGTATCTTTATCGCTGAACTCTTTAAGTATATTCTACAAACAATTTACTTAACTCAAGAACCATTTGTAACAAACACTTTTTTCCTTTACATTTTTCCTCTCTTTCTAGGTATGTTCCCCTTCAAATTTGATGTTGGATCGAGAGAACGAGAAGTGAGTTTATGAGTTGCGGGACAAACAGCTCCAATTCAATTGCAATTCCATCGATAACATTCCATCCGTGTTCCGAAAATCAGATTGATAATCGGTTCGCTAAATGATGGTTTTGATATGCTAATCGGCGCTACGACCAGTTACCGTCAACTGTAACGCAAATACTACATTATGCTCCACACATACACTCACTGCGCGGTCCGTGGACCAATGTCAACTTCATTGTTCCGTCGTCACCAATGTTTTCGTCAAAACGGGTTCCAAATTCCGATCAACCCAACACGCGCTCCTCCGCCCTCCAGTTGGTAGTGCCGAACGAACCGCACCACATGGAACGTGGCGAGAACTATCAAAACCCTTGGCCGTGCGGTCACTGTTTTGTCGGTTGCGACGTTGATCAAAATTCTGTCAGCATGTTTCGAACACAGCAACAGCATTTACTCAAGCTTTGCCAAACATTTGCATTGGCTTCTGGTCACCATTTGCGAACCCGTGGACCGTTCTCGCTGGAGTTTCTGAAGCTTCGCCACCGTGCCATCACGACACGATGCGCGGCCTTTTGCCGCGGTACTCAAGCCATAGCGCCATGGCGCGAACGCTAGCGAGAGTTAGTATCCCCCGGAGCACGGAGCCAGTGAACAAGGGCTCCTCCATGCTGATGGTGGTTGCACCCGGTTGCGGTGCTGCGTCCGAAGGAGGGCTAAGGAGATTGACCAGCTTGTTGACAACCGTCTGACAGCCGTACAGCGGTCAAGCGGACTAAACTAGCGTCAGCCGCGGCCGCCTGTTCCGCGTGGCACAATGGGCATGAATCGCGCGCACGCTGGTGGTTTATTTGGTGGAAAATGGAAACAATTTTCCCCTTTTTTTTGGATACTGGAAGTGCAGATTTTGAGCTACTACTGAGGCCTTTCTCTCGATAACAGTTTCTAAATTACTTATTCGTTCTGTTTCGTCCATAAAATGGTTGATCTTTACATTAACAACGCAACCCAATGTTAAACGCGGCTCAAAGTGAATGGAAGCCCAGTTTCCTTTAGCAGGAACAAACGAACGCGAACGCCAGCAGTGGCGTTGTTTGAGGCCACTGCTCTCAGACCTGACCTGATGACGACACTACCGCACCGCGCACCGAATGTTCATCATCGTGGCGTGGCGCGCGCGCGTATTGCAAACTGTTTACCGAAAAACTTTTCCGGCAAACTCCATTTTCCCACCAGAATAGTTTCCTCAAAAACACCCACACCCCGTCAGCGAACTGACGCGGAATGGTGCGTGTGGGGGAGTGAGTTGCATTAGCTTTTCGGCCTCGGATTTTGGGGGAATTCCGTGGCCTCGATTCTGCAAACCGATTGTGAAAACTCGCGCAAGAGAAAGAGGTGGCATTTTCATTGGGAAACTTTTCAAATACACCAACCACCGATCCGGGGGCACCGTGTGCGGTTGATCGATCGGCCAGCTACCACTAGTGCTGGCTGGCAATTTCATCGAGTGCGAGTCCGAGCGTTGCCTCGATCACCACGAAATCAATCGTCGGTTCCTTGTTCCAGCACTAGCAGCAGCAGCAGCAGTGACCGCATGATGTGCTGATGCCAGCTGACGTCCACTCGCAAACACTCAACTCAACTCAGCTGCAGTTGGTGAAAGGCGAAAGGTCTCACCTTTGCGCTGCTGCTGCGCCGTGTCCAGCGACATGACCTGGACCGTTGCCGCCTGGGACCCCTGGATCACCAAGTGAACCGTGAAAACTCGCCTCGGACTCGCCTCGTGGTTGATCGACAGCGAAATATGGTACGCACCAGCGGCGTCTGGAGTGAGGTTGTAAAGTCAGGTCAGTCAGCCAACTCCCCTAGAACCACCTAAGGGATGTTGGAGGATTTTCGGGGAGGGAACAAAAAAAAAAACAACTTTTCGCGCCACCTCTCCGAGGACTCGTT
>NC_064878.1:4845000-4850000 GCF_943734665.1 Anopheles aquasalis | reverse complement strand
GCTTTTAAGAGTTAACAAGCGAGATAACGATTGAATCCTCATAAAGTATGATAAAAAAATAAAAGAATCTAGAAGATAACAGAAACTTATCTGCTGCCTGGTTGTTAACTATTGTAGAAACCATTTCAATGAATCAAACGAAACCAAAACACTACCATTTTGGCGTCATTTCCATCCAAACAGCCGCTTAAACTGACCAACAATCCAAACACCCATCGCGAAATGGCAACTTACTACTACCTAGCTACCTGGCTCTGACTCTGACTCTGACGCAATTATGTGGAAGTCCTGTGGCCAGCAAATACGAAACAATCCCCTCTTCTACTCTGCGCCCTTCCGCGAAAGGCCGCATTTTAGTTGCCGAATTCGATTTCGGAAAGGATTTAGCTGCGTCCTGGCCGCTTTGTGGCTGGTGGTGGTGGTGCCGATGGTGGTGGTTTTTGGGCTCAGTCGCCCTTTTGTTCGCTCACACACAGCCTGGTCGCAATCGACTTTGGTGCCGGGATTAATTAACGGAAATAAAGGGCGAAGGCATCAGCAGCAGCAGCAGCAGTAGCGGTAGTGCCGCCTTTAGCGCGCTAAGCGGATTATCATAATTGTTATCGATTGCTGGTGGACCTTTAATCGTGTCGCGCGGCTCGGTTTGGAAAATCCCTTCCGCTTCCTTCTTACGCCGCTTCCTCAAAGTGCCACGAACACTCATCGGCACTACCGTTGAAGATAACGATGGAAATGATTAACGCACACGAGCTCGAACTGGTCGATGATTGATTCGATTAAAGGATCACGTACGCCAACGAGATACCATCGGGACGCTCCGCACCCGCCGGGCAAATCAACGCACCAGATGTTCCTCTGTCAAAGCCGATACACGATGCATTGGCCGGTGCAGGTTGCAAAGGCCCCGGGATCACACTAAATAGACGTAATTCAATTTCATTCACCACTGAGGAGGAGGAGGAGGAGGATTGCGTTGTTTGCAGCTTAAAGTAAGTGGTCGATGGACGAATCAAACTGGTTTTTTGTGTTGCTTCGAGAATTCAGTTTTTTTTCTTCTTGTTTTGTTCCAAGAATCAAGCTGCTGCTGCTCACGGGACATTCATGGACAATCCTTGTGTGCGGCATGTGTGGGCTTCGGTAAATGGTAATTGAATTTTGTGGGCAAAAGGCAGCCGAAAGCCGAATCAAATCTTATTGATGTCGCCAAGATTAAATCACTTTCGGCCTACCACGGTCCGAACAATCGGGCAAATATTCCATCCTGCGTTCTTCCCCTCCGTTGGCCATCCGTCCGTTACGTCGGACGCATACACTCCCTCATATTAAGGTTCGATTAAATCTTCGATTCTCGTCTCGGAGCGTCACTGAGCGGCACCTTCCAGAGAGAGAGAGAGGAAAAAAGAAATAAATCGAATCCTCCAGCCCCTGTTTGGTGGTCCGGAACCTTCATTCGTCGTCACCCAACCCTACAAGGATTCGATATTATGATAATAGAAATTTATTATTTGATGAAAGAACTGGACCCCCGGCACCTCGGTGCAGTGCAGACCATTGTTAAGGGTTGCTGTGGCCAAAGCTAATCCTCTCCCCAATCTGTAGGCCATAGAAAGGGAGTGATGTAATTCCTAATCGACCTCGATATTTTCCCGCCGTCCCCCAAAAACGAAATTGGATCCATCGCACTAGACACGAGGGGGGACCGGAAAGGCTACGCCACAATGCACAACGCGCTGGCACGCATATTTGTTGATTGAGCAAAATTGCAATCGATTGCAGGGCAGGGTGATTGCACGATAGCGCCAGTTACGCATCAGGTCATTTGGAGCGTAACTTATAATTAAATGACGGCCAGTAAATTAATACCGTTATTGGGATGTCGAAATTGGTGGCCGATTTGGAGGCCAGCGCAGTGTCAGTAGCACTCGTTATCGGAGTACTTCGCTCACTCTCTTTCTGTTGAATATACTTTCTTCCTGGAGCCGTAATTTAATGCAGCAACCATCGCACTCGCTTCTGACGTCGATCTTCTCTGATCAACGCGAATCCTGTATCGCGATTCTGTTCCACCTCACTGCGCTCCAGCAATCGATTCGTTCCGGCCAGAGCCAGTTTCCTGTTCCCGGTTGCCACGTATCTGGAATTGAATGCAGAACGCCTTCAAACGCAGCAGCCATAGACGAAGAAGAAGTGCTCCAACCGGTCGTCGGCACCACACGTTATCGACTACTTGGATCTGCTTTCGTTCACCCCGTTTTTTCTATTTACTCACTGGGCGGTACCACTTGGGTTCGAGGGGGACTGGCCAGCCCGGGAAAATTCCTGGAGGAAAAACTCGACTCTCCACGAGCACAGCTGAGGCTGGACAGTGAGTGCACTAGGCGAGCACTACACTTTTGGGCGCACTAAGTGTGATTGCTACACGGTACACGCCCTGCAATCCGAGGGAATGGTCCACCAAACTCAAGTCCCTTTGCCCCCCCGGGGGAGGAGTCACCTCTCCTCGGAGTCTATTTTCGGCGTCTATCGATTCGAGCGGCAATGGAAAACGAAAGTTTGTCTTATGTTTTATGCATTTTATGGCCCCAAGAAAAACACACAGAACGGGGGCGGGCTTCTTGCGGGATGGGATCCTAATGGGAATGGGACTCTGGTCGGGCGATGGGACGTGAAAGGGTTCTCCAGCCGGTTTGCTCTGGATGTCATAAGAGAAGAGATGGCAATCGTTGTCGTCGTCTCTATAGCGAAATGGATGCTAGAGACTACATCGGTGGCCACCGATAAGTAGGGACTGTATTGGGACCTTATCGAGCGTACATTCAATGCCCTCCCCAAACGAAATGCTGCCTCTCTTCGGAAGTGAAATCCTGGCCATGATTTCTATCGAATTAGTCCATTTAGCAAAGGAATGAAGAAACCGAATAGAAGAAAACCTTTTGAAAGCCTTTTTGTAGCTTGAATCCGACTCTTCTACGGCTTCTTGGGTCCCTAGTTCTAGTCTTCGATTGCCATAAAATTGCTCCTCAACACCAAACCAGCATCTTTCCGTCGACGTCGACTTAATTCCCAGACAAATCATTCCCGGGCCCAATCATTTTTCATCACTTTTCGCGTCATGCGTATACCTTTCAGTTACGGCGAAGGGAGCTCGTGACAATTCCACAGAGAAATCTTGGCCGAAAATTGGAAGCCAGCGAAACGGCAGCGAAATGGCGCACGCCAATCAACGGGCGATCAAAATAATCATGCAAAATTTCCCGCCTTTTCTCTGTTACTCCTCTGTTGGGCCATGAGTCTCGTGAGAGAACTTGAGGCGTACGGATCTGCAGACATAGCGATGTCGGTTGGACGGTTGTGTACGTGTTTATTTTATTCCATCTTCAATTTCCGCCCCGGACGCGTAACGGCGTGGCAGGATTTACGGCGGCGTTTCGGGTAGCCCTGTCATTGCTAGCACAATCACGATTATCTCCCCGGCCTCCCGACACAATCATCATCATCATCATCGCATCCTGATCGGCCGCAGGATTTTGGAGCTGTATCGCCAGAACCGCTCACAATCGCGCGCCCGTGCCAGAATATTTATTGTCTTCGATCGATTCCGCAAGAAAAAAGCCTCGCCCGGGCTCGTTCGCTGATACCGCGGTTTACCTTTCGCGCCGGGATCCCGGGAACCAATTTTGAAAGCGGCTCAACGCGTACTTCGATGGAAATTCCCTGCGAATTTTCTCCGAGAACAGAAGGCCCCCCCCCCCGCCCGGATTCGTCGTCGTTTATTTGAGGATGATGTTTTATGTCAACGGCAATAGCGATTATTGTGTGATCCGGACACAATACCGGGGACGGTGGACGGACGGGTGCCCACCCTTTTCCTCCATTCTACAAACCATTTCACGGCGCTTCAAGTGTTTTTTCGCGAAACTCAACGGTCGCGTTTGTGTTATCCCTTTTTGCATGCGGGATTGTGTCGTGGGTTCGCGGCGATAAAAACCACCAGAAAACCCGAACAAGGCGCCACCGGTCTCGGAGGAGATAGGTCCCTTTCCCGATTCAGAAAAGAAAATAAGAAGAAAGACCCCAGGAGTTTGACGAACATATCACACACCCGGTTTGTAGCGATGATCATAAATTTAGATTGAAAATTGTCACTCCGTTCCAGGACCGTCCTGCCTGTTCCTTCTCCACCAGTCACCGTCAACCGGGAGGCATTAAAATGTGTGACAATGGCAACGGCGACAACCGCTTTTACCGCGTTATAAATCTTTAAACTCTGGAGAAAGCGTTGGAGCGATTCCTGGGGTCGCCGTGTTCGGTGTCGAAGGCACAGTTGAGCTCCGTGTTAAACAACGCAATCATATCCCCACCGATTGTATGTCGTAAACTGTTTGTCTGTATTGTTGGATGTTCGGCATTAAGTTGGCCGGCTAACACGCGTGATCTGATTGAGAAAATCCATTTTATCCGCCAACCGTTTTTTCGTGTATTTCGAGTGCTGCTGGAACATAAAGGATGTTCCTTTTTTAAAGACATAAACCATTATCAACACATAACCTCAAACTCATGCCACGCAAACAGCCACACAGCTTAAGATCCACTGTTACTTGGATGCAATGCCACGGAGTCGCCATTTAATTCAATCGGAATAGTAGATCCACTTAACGTCTCCCTAAATGGGCTACTACGATGCAACCGTCAGTGCACCGTTGCTGGATTGGAAATGGTGTGATTATGTGACATCGGCGACAATTGGAAACCGAAACCATCTACTGCTCCACCTCTTCAATCGAGGAGGACGAAAAAGGATTTTATGCTACATGCCAGCGAGTCGATCGAGTGTCAGTGAAAGTGATTATGATATCCTGCCGGGCTTCGGTCACTCTTTCCATATTAAACGTGACGTAGCGGAGAGAACCAGCGTGGGAGTGCAATCGTGACCGCACCCGACTGCTGCTGATGATAATGATGATGATGGTGATGATGCTGATTGGTAAAACCGGGTGCTA
>NC_064878.1:4835000-4837500 GCF_943734665.1 Anopheles aquasalis | reverse complement strand
AAGTTGGACCTTTGGGCCAGCATAACGGAGGGAACAAAGGGACATGTCCTGATGTATAAAAAAAAACCGGAGGGAAACAGAGAAAACCCCGTAATGAATGGTGGTGATAGGCGAGGCGCATTTTCGTCGCGGCCATGGTCGACGATAATTATTACTTGACGGAGTGTCACGTGTCGTACGGGGTGTGTGGTGCGTGATTTCGGCAACGTGACGATCATTGAGTCGTTGGTGCTGTAATTGCTTCATTAATGAAATATGATGCGTGATTGTGTGTCTGCAAGGTGCAAGTTGCTGCTGCTGCTGCTGCTGCTAGAGAGGTGCTAAACATACGCTGTCGTACGAGAGATCAAATAAGAAGTTAAATGAAACGGAATGGCGTCGCAGTATCGACACTATTTCCACGAAATGAATCCACATTTCCCTCCGCTGTAGCTACAACGCATGCTAATGTGGTGATGTTTTGCGGAATTTAGTACGAATAATGAACACAAATTTGCGTTTCGCAAACTAACAGTTCGCTGCACCAAAAACACGCTGAAAAATGGCTGAAAAAACAGCTGGAAAATGGAAAAATCTGAACCAGTACGCGTCATCTCGTCCACCGGAACGCTCTCCCACGGAGCTTGCATTTTTATTGATTAACATAAATTGGATAAATATTTGATGAGCGTAATCCAATTGGTGCGCATATCTCTCTGTCCATCGGCTTTACGTTCGCTCGCGTCCTCACTCGCATTATTGATGATTTACGGGACGTGGGTGACGTCGCGCGCCCGGTTCGGCGGAAAAGCCGATGATCGAACGAAACGCAGAGACGACCACTCTGTCACCGATGGACGATGTCCTTCGGGCATTCCCTCAAGCGAGGTCGAAAGTCGTGCAAAAAAATCCTCCAATCCCACATCTGCACTGCACTTGACCGTACTTTGGCGTGGGGGGGAGGCTCGTCGGGATTTCGCTTTCGAATGAATTTCCATTTTTTTTCTCCCACCATCATCGATGGGCTCAGTTTGCACTGGGGGGGTTGTCGATATTCCATTACTGATGCTGCACCAGTGCAGATCGAAAAAAAAAACGGGAACGAACAAGCAAGGACTTTGTGGAAAAGTTGCTGGAAAAAGCCTCGAAATGGAATGTGACTGGTCGCGGGGTTGGTTGTGACCGGAATTGTGAGCTTAATCATTTAAATATGACGCTGTTTGAAATGCATCGTAGCGGTTCTATCCGGTCCAATCGTTTTTTTTTTTGCCGATAGGTTTTTGAAAGGAACTGAAAATGGAAATTCAATCTCTCGACCTCTGTGGCTCAGTCTATTCCTTCAATTCCTGCGAGCCAGCAGTTAGATGCTGATGGTGATGATAACACTTTCGCCTGACAATCTGCTCCCCGGCAATGGTCACCGATTTGTCGTTTTGACGCGCTCTCGATAAACATTTCAAAGACACTCGTTCGCTCGTCGCTCATGCATCCAAGCTACCATTGTGTCGGTCAATTGCGATGCAATTGAATGTTCCGTTACTCCCTTGACTCTACTCTACTCCCCAGGAGCAGTTTATGCGAATGTGATTTGAGTTTATTGCCGTGGTTCATAAATTAAGCACGATTTATGGCGTGGCTTGCGTGGCTGGCTCTGCAGGAGACACAGGGAATCACACCACAATGTTACACCATCAATAACAACATGCCGCCAGCTAGCACGGGACCAGGGGGCACCACACTGCACATCATCATCATCATCATCACATACACGTGACAAATGTGCAGCAAATGGCGCCGCGAGACGAGAATTTAATTTGTTCCATCCTGTCATCGGCCACTAGGCATTCCAAAGGGATGAGAAAGGGATGCAGAGTTGCAGCCAGATACCGATTTCGAATGTTTTGAAGTCACTTATTTGGATAAGTTTAAATCCATAAAATGAGATCAATAAGTTATCGCGAAAAATCTTTCTCCAATCAGCTCGATCTGCTATCAACCATCCGTGGAGGCAGTAACGACCATCAATTTCCTTCTCCACCGTTCCTGCACGATCATAAATTGAGACACAAATAAGTTCGTTACACGAGCTCAGAGCTCACTGGCAAAAGTTCTAATTTTCCAACTCGTTTTAAAGTCAATTTATGCCAACCATACTGCTGCACACATATCCTGAGACGAATGCAGCCTGCGAGGCACAGCGGAACGTGACCGGAAGAAAGATCGACGACTTCTGCATGGCATGCATCGCAGCGCGTCCACGCGGGCACGCGGAATCGAAAGTCATTCTGCGTCCTAGTCCTGGGGAGGGGGGCGAGGACCAAAGAGATTTAGTCCCGGGGACGTTTTCGCAGCAGCAGAAGCGCACACTGACGCGAATCCGTGCAGCACAGATAATGGCCGTGATTCGTTATACGGAGGGTAACTCCTCTTTTGAACTTTTCGGTGCCCACGCAGCCAGCCGCGTAGTCCGCGTAGGTGATCCTAAAACACACCCTCGCTCGCCGCGTCTGCGACCGGACCG
>NC_064878.1:4820000-4832500 GCF_943734665.1 Anopheles aquasalis | reverse complement strand
TGCATTTGCGCTGCACTTAGCCGAAAGTGCCCCTTGACGTTAAAAACACAAATGTAGTGCCGTGTGTGCCGCTCGGCTCTGACGTTTGCCGAAGCCCCCGGAGAAGGAATCCTAGCGAACAGAGTTTTGCACTAAATTCGAGTAAAGAACTCCCGGAACCAGCGAAAGCGAACTTGAAAGTGTAGCTGCTCCCAGGAAGTCAGCACTTGCAAATTAATGCAAATTCAGCAGCAGCAGCAGCAATAGTGCTGGAGTGCAGTTTTGCAACTTGCTACTGACGAAGAGAAGCACCTAAGCAAATGCACCTCTCTCGAATTGATCAGTTCTCGAAGGTTAGACTACTTGAAGTTATTCAAATATTTGGAAATACTCTCCGATATGGCATTGGCACTTGGCAACTTCTGGCACTGAAATGTAAGTTCCGACTCCTCTTCTTTAAAAGCCTCCCACACACCTTGACGCTCCCACACGGTAGCTGTCCCGGGGACGGACGGGGAAACATGATTTATTCAGCTCAGGCCTCAGACTGTCAGGAGCTCTCCTCCCTCGGAAAAAGAGAGGAAGACAAATATGGTTGCTGCACTTTACTCTCGGTTTTGCACTCCTTGTTTCGAGTTTTTGGACAGTGACAATCTTCAAAGACAAATTTCCTAAAAACGACACCTGGCAGCCAGCACATCCAGAGCCCGATGATCCATGGCGCACGCGGTGATCTCTGTGCCGCTCATGCGTTTCAATCCAAACCAAACAGCGTGGCAGCGCTCCTGGCGCCAGCAAACCATTTATCATCTTCACGTCGTTCGTACCATCTATCCCGGTTCCAGTTCAAAACACGTTCCTTCTTCACCATGCACTTTACGCCTCGCTGTGCTCATGCATCCGTTCGTGCTTTCGCCACCTCGAAGGATTTTCCACCTTGCAGATACCATTTTCCCTCCAAAGGGAGCACACAACAAAGTGGTGGTGGTGGTGGTGGTAATCATAATAAACGAAAATAAATTGTAATCGTCATGCATATGTAATTTATTCATCTTTCTTCTTTTGCCACATTTCCCGTTTTCTGTGGGTTCCCTCTTCCCTTTCCGGGTTGGGAGGGGGTTCAAAGGATCTAGCGCAACTCCCGGTTGGTGGTTTTCGATTGTTACATTTTGTTGTAATATCTGTAGAGCTGCAAAGAGGAAGAAAGATGAGCTCTGCTTTCTGCTTCTTCAGCTTAATTTTCATGCAAAATATATATTTCCTTCAAACATTTTCTCGCTCTCTTTCTCCGAGAAAAAAAAGGAAAACTCTCCCGAATCCCTCATATATTTATATTCTCCTGGAAGGGTCTAGGTACACACGTTAGACGACCTTTCCCCAACCGACCGATCCCTCATTCTCAGCCTCATTTTATTAATATGCATTTTTCAATAAAAATGATCATAAATACATTTTCCACTTGAAGCGATCTGCTCTCAGCAAGCGACACAGGAACACCAAGAGCGTTGCAGCAGCAGTACCAGCAGCATCGCAGTGTCTTCCGCGTTTGCTCTCTGGTGGGCGCGAAAAGTGGCAAGGCGTTTATGGTTTCCATGCCGTGGGTCGTGGGTTGGACTTTTCGGTTCCTCTGTCTTTCCCAGGGGCAGACATCGCCGTGGCCGTGTTTCCAGCGCGCAAGTTGCACAATTGGCGCTCCAACAGGAGGAACAGGGAAGTAGTAATAGGGTGCAATTCAAATAAAATATCCCTCCGTGGGTTGCGCGTTCCGTGGTAGCGAAGTGATGACGACGCTCGCCCGCTCACTCGTTCGGTGAAGTGTGCAAAATGGTGGCTGGCGCGTGTCTTGAGGAACGGAGAGGAGCATTTTCTTTGTGATCATTACCACCCTTCTCCTGGGAGGGGTCTTCCCGGTGGATATTTTTGCATTTTCGTCTGCCCCATCCATCGTTAACCTTCGGTCTTTGTGGGCGCTCGCATTTCTTTGATAAGCTCTGCCTTCGTTATATCCTTTTCGTCCTCGAGTTTCGAGTACCGTAGTGTGGAAAACTGCAATTCATTTGTGGCGTTCCAACCTGTATTGAGGGAAAGCAAGTGTTGCAGACACCAACCGACGGTGAAAAACGTTTTATGCTTCGAGCAATTCCTCTCTACCCTCTGTCTCTTCGCTACTTCGCGCGAAATCATTCCAATTGTACCGAGTTCATGCGAAAGAAAAATGCCGTTTTCCCTTCTTTCATTGACAATTGGCAGCAATGGTGTCTCCTGGACACCCAGGAAGGTCTTGTTGGAATGGTGAAAAGGAGGCCAAGAATTTATTTGTTTCTGATGTGACGATAAGAATTTTGATTATATTCCCTCGACACGACTCCACTCGGCTTGGCTCGGTGTGGTGTCACGTGGTCCATGACATGACTTTCGATCCTGCATAAACATCGACCGTCTAGGCCATTTTTTATGTTCTCTCTCTCTCGGCCTTGTTGTCTCATTTCTCACCTCTTTGCATACCGGGCCCACCGTTTGAGAGGACAGCACATAAGATACTATACGTTTCCGGATGTTTTCGTCGAGAAAGGTTCACTTTTTCTTCTTTCTTGTTCCATCTGGAATTGGAAATGCCAGCGGCTAAGGAGGAGCGAGGGAAAACAAACACACGCCCAATTCAAATAGCGGAAAGGAAACGATAAATTTGATTCACAGGCACACACGGGGCTCGATATCGACCTCCGGTTACTCCGGGCTTACCTAAGCGGTCGCCAGAGACATCCAGAACCGGCCAACCGACTCATAACGTTCTCCCGCACTGCAAAGAAAAACAATCGGCAAAAGGATCGTCCATTTTGTTCCTTCTTTTTTTCGCTGGTTCTCCAGGAACCTCCCAGAAACCGAACCCCAGAAAGTCAGAAAGATGAACCAGGAGCGCGGTCCCGGACCGGCTATTATTATTCCAGCGATCCTTTCTGACCACCCCACGCCAAAAAAGGACTCACGACTGCCGGGACTGGGACTTCTCGAGTTTGCAAATTTATTCAATTCGATACGCTCGTTATTTGATCGATGTGATTTCGTTGTGAGGTGGAGGACGAGATTATCGAACTATTGTTTTTTTTTCTGAGGGGGACGCAGGAGTGCTCGATTTCCTGATAAGTAATAGGCCAGGCCACGATGTAATAAACCAGAATGGGGCAGAATATGCAGATCAGGAGCAGGATCATAAACGCTGGAGGCAATGAAGAATCCACTGACCGGCATAAAAAGGTTCCCCATTAGTTTTTTTTTTTTATTACGATTCGTACATCCCATGGGAGCTCTTTATCGAATGCTGCTGTAACTCAGATAACGCCCGTACACCATTACGTGACATTTTTATCTAATTTCTCTCTGGAAACACCATACCAGAGCATTTTCGAAAAGAAAAAACGATTTTCTCGATTCCGAAATCAATTCGAAATCGATGCAACGAGCTACCCGTCTCAGAAAGTCCGACGCAGTTGCTCTGCATTCAGATCCACCACCGAAATCCCACCAAAAATGTTCAAGAATGTCAAGTAGCTTGAGGAGAGACCGGGCATCAAAAGCTCCTCGGTGGCCAACCGGTTACCTCAAACCTCCTCCATCTTATTCCCCTTGAATCCTTTCGTTGACATTGGATGTCAGAATCCCTGGCCAACGGCTGAGGCATCACCTAAAGTCCTAGATAATCATTAAACTCTCATCACGTAATTCCTTACCAGGGGCCCCTTCCACGACCTTATGCATGATTGCACAGCCACAGCAACCGAGCACTGTCCGTGGTGGTACCGTGGTGCAACTGCAAATGCCAAACATTCCTGGAACGTCCCACAATGGGCGGAATGGACGAATTTGGTCAAACACGATAGGCTGCTGGTGCACAGCTGGCCGGAGCATCCCAATAATGCGCTCCGGCACTTCATCGCCTCTCTTCTTGCCCTTCCCTGACGGCGCCATTAGTCTGTGTCCAGGACGATGTTCCTCCACCCCCTGCGGAGAGAGAAAGAGTTTTTCTTTTCTGTTTGCTTCACTCATAAATGTGCTGCTCGCTAGTGCTTCTCCATTTTATTACTTCAACATCGTGCAGCGTAGTATCGTGGTGGTTTTTGTGTCGAGTAACGCCATCATCGTGCAATGTAGTGTACTGTTCGACGACGACGACGACGATACATTATGTTGAGTGATGAAAGTTACCAACCGGGTGGGCCCAGAGCTGGAGAACATCGCCCTCAGCACAGGGAGGAAAGTCATCCGACGAGGTAGTTACATAGTTAGCTGCTGGTGATGTACTGGAATTAATTACACGATAAAGCGACCCACCAGCCGAAGGGGGAGGGGGGGATGTAATGGGTTACAGTACAAGTCATCGTTGGTTTTAAGGCTTCCCTCGCAAACCTCGCTCGTCTCGCTCGCTGGTCAGAGTTTTAAGATTTAAGTTCGTGACGAGAGAAACGAGCTGGAAATCGAAAGGAAAATTCGAGGGGTGGCGATGGTATGAATCAACAATTTTCGGTGAAGAAACACTTGCCACCCTCTTCCTGCGGGCTTCCTAATGTGGTTTTCCATAAATCGGCTTCCTGGAGTGCGAGAGAGAGAGAGAGCGCCACACATGTTGCCTGACTGACTACTTCGATGCTCCGATGCTGCTGGTGTTGGCGCTTCCAAATCGCTCCCCGATGGCACATTTGATGATGACGGTAATGATGACGTCGGCACAACCACACGAAGGAAAACTGCATTCGATTGCGCTTTCCTTGCGAGCGGCGAGGTTGACGGATGATGACGGGCGCCGGGTGGAAAATCCCTTGATTCCGTTGCGATCGTTGCGTGGAAAATCTTTCGCTGGGGGAAGTCGTGTGCTCGTTGATCATGTGTATGTGGTGAATGGCGATGCTTGGAGAATGACGATGCAGACGACGATGCCGTATCTTTACAGTAACGAACACACAGTAGTTGGCAGTTGTTTGTGATTCTACAGGACATTGTAAACCACAACCAGCAGGTGGTACCATAACTCCCAAACAAATTACATTCTGTTACAAAGGGATTTCCTTTTTTCCAGCACACAATTGTAGTCACTGTATCCCTACAAAAAGGAAGCAAGAAGATTCGAATGCGTCCAAAAATGATGAGTGATGAGCGATGCTGATCATGATACCGACGTTGTCTGATGCTGAGTCCTGTCTGGCCCTGTCTGGTCCGTCTGATTGCCGAAGGGACCAACCGCCACCAACTGCTGAGGGAATTTCCATTCACTTTTTTCTTTGTTTGTCTCGCCACACCACGCCACGCCATCAAAGTGCCGGCAGTTGTGGAGACACAAACAAATAAGAACCGAAACGTGCGGCTCATCCATCGCGTCGTCCGTCTTCATCGGGCAGCAACAATGGAGTGGAGCCGTTTTATTGGCGAATATTCATCAACAACTAAATTACCGGCAACGGCAGCAGCGCAATTTACTGCTTGAGGAGAAGGAGGAGGACGAGAAGTTGCTCAAGATGCATCACACAACCTACGTCAGACGGATCAGACGAAGTACGGCGTAGTCGAGGGCCCAAGATTGCCCTCAGGTGATCAGCGTACAGCTCTGGAGAGACTCCCTCTACGTGTGTTGGGGTTGTGTGTTCGTTGGGATTGCTCCTTTCCATCCATTCCATAATTGGTCCCACGAGGGCTGCTGCATCCGAAGTGGCATACGAGAAATCAGACGGAGATCATCATCGCGTTGGTTGGCTTTGGGGTAGAGAATGTTACGAGAGGGGGTTGAATTTTCCGAGTTCCAACCAGTTAAACTGGAAGGTGTTGCCCATGATGGATGGCTGAAAGGTTTCTACCTTTCGGTACCTGGCACCTCTCTTCCTTTTGGCACTGCAGAAAGGGGCCCGAGTTTTTAGCTCTAGCTGGAATGACTTTTATGAACCGAATTTCAAGTTGCGCATATTCATTGTTAGTTCCCCCGCCTGTTTGCTAGTTCTCTGTTCGTGGTTTATGCCTTTAACATAGTAACCATAGTGTTTTTATGTGACTTTTGTTTTTAAATTGAATAATCTTGTATTTCAGAGATACTTTTTCCGTTTTTAATGCTTTCTATTAAGTTTTTTTATGGTTTGATCCCTTGTTGCCACTTTTTATTACATTTAATTAGCTAAATTGTATATTTTTACGATTTGTAAGATCATTAAAAGAAAACATAATTTATTTTATAATTATTCTTGGAAAAAAAGAAATTAAAAAATGCTATGTCGATCCTCTGCGTTCAGTCCGGTCCATCAAGATGCTAATGCAGATCGATAGATCATGAATTCCAACACCATTCGATAGCTACTGAAAAGGGGAAATAATGTAAAAAGATATTATCTAAAAAGAACACTAGCCTTGAACTTTTTTTTCTCACTCACAGAACGCACATCCCTCTCATCCTTCTGCACCATCCTTGCCTTACGCCATCAACTTCCCTCTTGCCAAAAAAGTTTGCACACTCGAAATCCATCCACCAAGTCGTCCTGCCTAATAAATGCATATCTCTTGCTCTCTCTCTCTGTGTTCGGTGTCACTGCTTCACCTCCGGGTGTCACGACGACCCACCGAAAGACGGAATGATTAATGTGTCCATCTATTATATCTTTTCCGACGCGTTCAAAATCACCACACTCCCATGGCATGCCATCGACGACCAACATGGCCAACAGGGAGCAAAAGTTTCGCGTGACAGGAAGTTTTTAGGACGACGAAGATTTCAATAAGTAGTGCTTCCGCTTTCGTTTAGCTGCAACACAGTTGGAGGAAAGTGGAGGAAGGTGCTGGGTCCTTGGTGATCTATCCCATTAGTATAGGCTAGGCCAAGGGGTTCCAAGGCTTGACAGGAACGGTCAAGACACACCAGCCACACTGTCTACACTGCAGTGAAATGGAAGACACTTTCTTTTCCACTTTCACTTTGTCGTCGTCGTCGCAGTCGTCCTTTCGAGTCCTTCGTCAACGATACATTACCCCTTACCCTCCCGTAGATTCTAGGCAAATTCCTCTATCCGTGCGCCTCTTGTTTGGTGACCGTGCACCAATCTCACACCGATACTGATCATGATGTATTAGGGGCCATTTCGTAGCGAACCCTCCTGCGTTAGGCCTGTGTCGGCCGGATTGCGTGTTCCGCATTCATCGCCAACGTTGAAGAGGACACGTCGTAGTAGTGACTCGCCTGGCGCCTAGCGCCTCAGCAATCAGAATGAGAGAGGTGTATGTGATGATCCATTTTCCTGCCACCATCGCCCGCCCTCCACCGGCAGGTAGCGCCACCGATTTGCCACCGATTTTTCCAACCAGATACCGTGCCACAGTGTCATTTGGATGTCGTTCGGCCTCTGTCTGTTTGCTTATTCATCGAGTCGAATGGGCCCTCGATATACTCACCCCAGGAGTTTAACCTTGAAAATGCATTTTCCGCGCGCGTTGTTTGACAAACATTTCCGGAAAGAAAGGCACAATGGAAATCGATATGGATGGACTGCAATGCCCGCGTAGTGCCAGCGCAAATGCAGATGAATTCCCTCTCTACGCGATGAGTCGATCGAACTCAAATGGATCCCGGACTGCAGACTCACAGGGCCGAGGTGTCAATGCTGCTACCGTTGTCCGATGTCGTCGACGTTGATGATGTTGTTAACGCCAGGAGATGACGCTGAGCGACGAGGGGCCGCTTGACGGTGCACTGCCATTCTTCATCATCATCGGCCACATCACATCATACCCCATTATAGCGAATCCAGATTAGAAACTGTCGGAGCAGCAGCAGCAGACATCATTAGCTGTCACAGTTTTCGGGTGCGTCATCCCCTCGGAGCCCTCGGGGGAACGAATTGAATGAAGGGATTGTGTTCTGGTGCGCGTGCCAGAACGAACTCCGACTGCGACAGGGGAACACCGACGTCACCCTGTGACGGATCTCCGGTGACCTGCGAACCCGGTCTGGTGACGTGTCAACCCGGGGCTAATGAGTGGTCATATTTTAAATGCGTTCCTGACAATGGAATAATTACAAATGACGTGTTACTCCCCGTTCCTGTGACACTTTCCCTTCCCTTTTTTGTACCGGAACCTCTCTCTCTCTCGGTCTCGCTCGCTTATGTTGACTTCTGCTTCGGTCTGAAAGGCACCTCTTCTGGGCTAGAGCCCTTTGGGATCCCGGAGCCAAATCAATCCGTAAATGTTTGATAAAGTTCTTAGGAACAACAGCGACATCGGTGACCCCTCGGGGGCACACAAGGACCTCGACGTGATACGCGTGATGACAGGCCGCATTCATCAAACACAACAAACGCAGAGAGAAGTAACGTCGGCTTCGGCACCCAAAAACCAGCCTTAGCCAAACAATCGAGAAAGGGACACCCTCGACGTTGTCATCGATGATCGACCTTCGATTCGGTCGTGGGCCAAACGAATCGCACCGAGTGTGCTGGAAAGGACGATATGGGGGATCCAGAAAATGATGTTTGCATTTTTGCGGTGTCAAGAGCGATGGGACCGTGGACCGGGCCCCCGGGAGGTGTTGTTTCGGTTGTTCGTCGTCAAGTGCATCGTTGGAGTGTGCAAGGATCAGATCCATCCAGGCTTTTGACGGACTGGCTGTTCCTGGAGATTCAAGTAGAGAACTGAGAGCTGGCAGGAGTTTGCATGTTTACTCAGTCTCCCTGGACTGTCGCCATTTCGATACGTTGATGTGTTTTTTGAAGCACATGCTCTCGGTCTCGGTCTCGGCCTGCGGTCCCTGACTGATTATTTGTTTAGGGGGATGAACCATGAGCAGATAGGAGAGACATGATTGGAATCATTAAAACAACTCAGGAATAGCAAACGCTCACGCAGGGGCTCGTGTGTGACAACTGGCTTCGCTTGTTTGCGGAACTGTTACCCAGAAATGTTTTCCTCTATTTAGATTGTGCTCTGCGTGTGTCCGGCCCGGCCGGTGTTTGTGTTATTGATTTGCGATAAATTATGCGCAGATTCAGGAGACGTTAAGTAAGACATTTCTGTCGCCGAGCGAACGAGCGTCGTGAGAGAGTGTGTGCGTCAACCTAATAAAGCCATAATGGTCATCAATATTCATCGATTGGTTGGTCATCCAGCGGGAACAAGATGGCGAGAATAATTTAAAACACCCTTAAAAAATGCAACAATCGATATGCACTTACCAGTTTACAGCCCATGGCGTGGCCACCACATGTTGCCCAGTGCTCGTTTAGGACAGAGAACGACAGTACATTTTGTCCTCGTTTGAATTCCCCGGGAATTCCGCGACCTGACCCGGGCGTTGCAGACATGAAAAAGGACAGAGCCATCAAATATCACGGAACCGCAACATGCAATCATGGCATGCTACCGCTCGTCGTCCTAACCACCACCACCACCACTAGCACTGGTGGCGTTTGAAGCGAAAAGTCAGTGTCCTGCGTGCCCGTGTGTCGCATCAGAATCGCAAAACGGACTGACTCCTGGGCCGTGTGGACCGCTGGCTGGAACGTGCTCGATGCTTGACCACCGTCCCCGGGCGAAGGCCACCCTGACTGACAGCGACATGAAGCGTAACATGACAGCGCAAATTAAATGTGTTTGATTTTTAACCACCAACGCTGCCGCTGGGGATGACGCCACGATGGCCGCTGTCGGTATTGGTGGATGCTTAGAAACGGAAACGGAATCCATCATTATTGCAGCAGCAACAGCAACAGCAGCAGTGAGCTCGATCTCAATGGCCGTACCGGACTAACGAGGAAGCATTTTGATGTGTTTCTAGCGAACCATCAGCGCGACTAGCGGTCAGTTTACCGATGGCTTCGGTTGTCAAACCTACGGACACATCCCAACAGAAACAAGCAACGGTGTGGCTCTCGTTGGTCGCTAGAGGATTACATTTATGACACAATTGCATACCAGCAATGGCTCGTCGTGGCCAGAGGCACACATAATTAATGCATTTTGAATCGACTTGCCAACGGCACAGCATACTTTGCTTAGATCGGATCGGATCGGTGCGTTATCGGTCTGAATTGTCCAGGGGAGTTTGTCACGGCAAATGGTACTCTCATTAGGACGTACTTGGTCACCTCATTTTGCAGGGGGAAGTGTCCGTCCGGGGTGTAAATGAGAGCTAATCATCGTTACGTAGTCCCTGTGGAGGGGGTTTTTTGTTTTTAGGAATTCCAGAGGACGGTAACGGAATGAGGCCAAGGATGTAGGAAGGGCAAATGACTTTGACTCTCTCCTTTTCTGAAATTCAAGGAATTATTTGCCTTCTCTGGGATGTAATTTACGCCTTTTGCGTACCGTAGACCATCCGTCCACT
Organism: Anopheles aquasalis; assembly: GCF_943734665.1. Taxonomy (NCBI): domain Eukaryota; kingdom Metazoa; phylum Arthropoda; class Insecta; order Diptera; family Culicidae; genus Anopheles; species Anopheles aquasalis. The sequence continues at coordinate 4,822,173 of NC_064878.1, read as the reverse complement.
GGAATCTTCTTCTGGGCGCCATCGTTTGAATGTTTTCCCTTCATCATCACCATCGTAATCCTCGTGGATTCCTTAGGGGATTAAGTTCTATTGCCAGTGCAGGATATGAAATTATTTTTATCACAAAAAACATGCTCAGTAAATCTAAGCAAGGAGTGATAATAATATTAATTATTACAGGAAATTGAACACTAACGCATCAGTTGTAACAGCAGACTGCGAAACAGTTGCCTTTTCCTTCTTAAAACAATTAGCAATAATATATTTCCTAGCGTCAAGCGTCACATTCCTTCCACGGCATTCCACTATCTGGTGTAAATTACTCAAACTTAACCTCAAATTCCCGCGAAGCGACCGTACGCCGAGTGACAGAAACGCAAATTAATGAACCTTTGTCGACCGACCGAGACGCGCCATTACTCTTCTCGTGTGTCAATGTTTGGGAAAGAGGAGACGTTTGTTTGCTGCATAATGTGCACGTATTAGTCAGGAGACTGAGTGAAGTCCCTAACCAGCGCTGCTCTTGCTGGCCTCAAAAGCCTATCGCAACCAACCGCGTTGGGTATTCAGCGGCATCTTGCACAAACAATGCAAGCGAACAGCGCATGATCTTAAGATCTAAGCCCCATTGTAAGAGCCACCATATGCACAACTTCAAAACAATGTCAATCGCAACTCGGCAGCACAACAACGAAAAAGAGGACAAAAAAGGCTGGATGGAAGGTTTACTCCGGGATTACCGCACGGTTTTGTAGGTCAAAGAGCGAGGCTCCCGAGAAAAGAAAGAGAAATAGAAAAAAGAAAAAACACAACCCCGATCGATCGTCAGCAAGAGGACATGTGTGCGTCTTGCGAGCCGCGCTCGCTGTAGAAAATGATTGATTTCCAAAGGAGCGAAAGGACACCGGCAGCGTCTGTAGATGCATGACGCTGGTGCCTGGTGACCGCAGTGATGTATAGCGAAGAGATCGGATTACAATCTTGGGATTACTTTTGCCGGGCGCTGCATGGGAGGTAAGGGGCAGTGGGTTCCGAAAGCTTCCGAAATCCGATAGACATCTTAATGCACAACATATGTCGTGGTGTGAAAGGACACCGTGGAAGCCTCTCCGATCCCATTGCCTCTTTCGCTCTCTCTCTCCTTTCCTTTTGATGTCCTTTCTTTCTTCTCCACAAAAAGGACATGTTTCTCGTTGTGCCAGTGCTGCATTGTAATGCAATCCTTAGGAGAAACGCATTTTCGGTTTGGTAATACGTCGTCACTGGGCACATTGTATGTATGGGACCGACGGGTACCGTTACCGTTCCCGAAAAGACGGCATTGTTTCCCTTTACCTTTGGGCCCTCGGTTCTGGTTTCACTCATGTGTGTGCGCCCTGCTCGTCCTTAGTCGATCGATCGAAACCATTCGATAGCTGGAATGTCGGCGCTCGGGAGTTCTCGGGAGAGCTTCGATCGCAATACGGATGGTTTCGGATGATCGCTAAGAACCCGTCGCTACTCGAACCGGATTCCGTACGTTTGGGAGTTCTTCTTTTGGTGGACGATCCGGTAGGTGGTTAGGAACGGAGACCATATGATACGCCCTTGCACTTATCGTCGACGTCTTCGTTCGCGATGCGATGCGCGTTCATTGATTTCGATCTCCACGGACCGATTCTTCATTGGTGCGGAGGTATTTTCTTTACCTTGGCAAAGGTCGTGAGATGCAAGCAAGACGCAGACCTTCGCAGGATTTTGGAGCGGATTCCTTGGGGATCTGTTTCCGTTTCGTGAGAACTTGATATGGCGGATAAGGAGCAAAGAGCAGACACGGTTCTTACGTTCGATTGCATCAAAATGTCTTTTCTTGAAGAACAAACTCGAGCGAAAGGGAAATCCTACAAGTGATGATCATTGTAAATATAATATTGTCGACTTGTGTTTGATAAAAAGAACGTGAAACTTATCCAGCTTTATTTTTTTATGTTTTCAAGTAAACACTCGCCAGTAGCAGCAGAAGTAGATTATAATTTCTTGGAAACCAGAGACCGCAGCGATTTCATTGCGGGCGAATCTGAACAAACACTGACCGGATTGCGCTCGGACCTCGGAAAGGCCCACTTTCGCCCCCCCCCCCCCTGGCAAATTATGGCTTAGAGTTAATAAGCTTAACCACCCCGAAAACCGATGC
>NC_064878.1:4805000-4815000 GCF_943734665.1 Anopheles aquasalis | reverse complement strand
TATGATAAATAAATAAATCACATCGCGCATAAAGGGTGTGGAACTTTACCTGCGTAATTTACGTGTGGCACATTCTCGGTTTCTCGCAGAACCCCCCGCTCGGAATGTGCGTTTCCGGAATTGTCTAGCCGGAGTTTTTTTTTTAAAGGATAAAAATCATAAAAAAAACAGGGACGTAATCGTGCGAGTCCGAATTCTTCGCCCATCACTTTATACATTCCGGGGTGTTGTATGCTAATTCTATAGTCAGAAAAGGGAAGAATTTTCAACAGTGTTCCTACTGCACTGTCTCAATGTGAGTTATGGTCCTCGGGGTGTCTTTCCGTTGGAATGGAAATGCACAGAACAACGATTAGGATCAAACTTTCCCGCATTAATCGGCGCTCGATATGAGTGTAAACGATCCACTGGGAGTGATCAGAGGATTTTAGTTTGTGGAAAATTCGAATTTTCATCCATTTTTCTCCTTTGAATTTTTTACTCAAGAGAAGCGTCCATTTTCATGTTGGTTCCATACTGTGATCGCTGCTTGCTTAGATTCCAAGAATCCAACTGACGTGCAATTGTTCCTCGACACATCCTCGTGAAAACCAAAACAAACCAGAAGGATCGAAAGGAAACGGCCACCGATGGTTGCACTTTTGCACAAACGATTCAAATCGATAAAGGACGAATCACGAAGAATCTGCCACACCACAAAAAGAGGGAACCTTCCCTTCAGCTAGCCAGACAAGGGGGGGCCTTTTTCCCTCCAAATTTCCCGCTTTTCCCTCAGACCATATGGCCGATGAACGCTGACGAACGGACGTAACCAAAACGGAACGAAAACAACGTTCTCGCGCGCGCACCTCCCCAACGGTTAAAGATTAATTGCACCCACTCCCGGGAACCGGGGTTGATGGTCCATGGAGAGGCGCGGGGGCTGGGCCATAAATTTTGAATTTCCCAACCGAGGAGCGCCAGGGAACCGGGATTCTCCAGCATTTTTCCAGTTTTTGTTTTTGTTTGCGCCCTGGACGGGCCGGTTGGCTGGCTGGCTGGCTGGCAGATTTGCTGATCCGAGGGTCGTCCTGGAGCCTGGAACCCTTGGCTGGAGTTGAGTTTATATGTCCATGTGTCCGCGTGTGCCGGCGTGTGTGTCGACAATCCCCATGGGGCAAGGATCCTATGGGGTCCAGTAACGAGTGGGCCTCCGCCCTCGAAGTGCATGTAATTGTGTTCGCTCCGACATTGTATGAAGTGGTCGCTCTGGACCGATTGACGATGGACCTATCGACCACGGACTCGGCCCCCTCCCGGGGATCCATCCAACAATGGCATTCCAAGGGAAAGGAGACAGACATACCGAGACCGTAACAACGGAGTGGACGACCCTAACGACCAAGGGCACCACCCGGTTGGGAGAAGGGATGAAGTGGCCGCATATCGAGAACGAGGATTAATTGCTGCGGTGGAATTTTTCACGCGGTTTTTTTTCCCTTCACCGTTCCTTTCGCCTCACTCCACGGTGGAAAGGTGGCGCCGATACGACGATTGATTGGTGTCCCCTGGATCCCCTCCCCCCGGGGAGTGACCAGGCATCAGGCGACCATATTGATGGTGACCATGGCGCGTGAGTTTGTCCGACCATTTGCGATTGGGATTTTTTTGCTCTCTCCTGTGGTCAGAAAGGAAACGAGAATAACGAGGAAGGAAGGAAGAAAGAACGCAGAATATTTGCCAATACATCACGCCATCGAAGTGAAGCCGAGGACGACTCGTCTTTGTCGTTGTCTTTGGTGAGTGCTCTTTGCGATTGGGGCTTCAGAGGACAATGTGAATTTGAATTTACAATCAGGATCATCTCAAATGGGTTAAGCAGAGACTGGTAAGGACTCGGTAAAAGCGATCCAGACCAATCGCCTTGATGATTCCAAGGAATAATTCCAAGAGAATATTCGTGGAATCGAATGAAAAGAGAGGCAACATGTTTAACGATTCCGTTCATGGGGAAGAGTGAATTAAGAATAGTTCAATTACACTCGATAGTCACTGCTTTGAATACAACATCCCGTAGCCAAAAGCCCGTCAAATGTAATCAAAGCTTTCCCATCCAACCTTCCAACCTGCCACCGAGCAAAACGAATGAAAACCATTAAATCACTCCAAACAGGGAAATGCTTCAAACGCTGCTGTAAACAAGCACACAGCCACAGAGAGCACGTTAATAATGAATACTCCATTTTGCTGCAATTTAGTTGTGCTTGCGCGCTTCCCATCTCGCCCCTCCGGAATTGTCACATTTATCTTTGCATTCCGTCTCTTCCTCGGGAAGCAGAAGCGCGACCGCGAATCACACCTCGCCATGAAGTGCCCAGCGGGGCCACGGGGCAGAAGGAGATATCAGAGTTTGTCGCTAGTGGCAGTGCCAGTAGCAGTGAGTGAGCATTTCCGCTCAGTAACATCTTATCATCCGCTTCCTGTTTCTGTTTTTCTTTCCCGCACACAGCACATCACAGCACAACTTTCGCGTCGTCGTCGTTGTCGTAGTTCGATGGTTCGTTTGATTCTCGCTGCTGTCGTTTTTTTTTCCGCCGTCGAACAGCGACTCCTTTCTTAGGAAGGGCTTCTGCTTCCTCTTGGTCAACTCTTGACAGTGATTCTGCGTTGCCTTGGTGTGACTGGCGCTCCGCAAAACGGATGCGGTCACGATACGCCGTTACCGACTTTGTGCAACGTTATGCACTTCCGGAGGAAGGTCCTTGCAGAGCAGTGCAGTGCAGTGATACTGTGGGAAGCAATGGGAAGGCATCTTCTTCCTCCCGCGGTCACCTTCTAGCCAACAAATGATAATAAATGAATGTGACTTGGCTGAAAAATGGTGGAAAAACTTAAGGCGCCTCGAGGTCGATCGTTTTCCTCCCAGTAGTAGTTTGTGTCTCACTTTTGCACTATCGAGCAACTTGGTTGGTTCATAAAACAAGGAAACGGTTTTTGTCACAACCCGCGCTCGCTCGCGGTGTCCTTATCGACCTCATTCTCTGACTTTCTTGCGCGCACGCCCTTTTGGCAGGTAAGAGATGATGGAATCCATTAGGAAAATTACTCCGCGCTGTGTGTGCCTGTGTGTTTGGGGAAGGAAATGGAAAGGCAGGAGCAAAAAACTATCCCTTATCATCACAAGTGTGATGAAGGATCGATCACTTGGCCGTTTGAAAGATAGGAGGTGCGGAGCATTTAGATGCTGGCGCCAGATTGCTTTGGTGATTGAACTTTCGAGTTCCAGTAAAAAGCATCGAACCTCCATTTGACGTACGTACACATCCAAGGAAGCTCTGGGTTCCGAGTTTCTCGTTCTTCGTATTGTCTTTCCATGTTCCGGTTCAAACTTCACGTGGCACACAATGGCGCACTGGCCCACTTCCTGAGAAGGTTCTCTTTTTGTGCCGATCAATCGACATGGTTCTGCTGATGGTGAAAACTCATTCTTTGAACTACCATTTTCCAGCAGCATTTCTGACGTAACAAACTTTCATCACAATGGAAAAAGAGAGATAGAAAAGTGAACTCAGCTCATGTGTAATCAAAGGATTATTCCTTCAGCTCCGAGATTTCCGATTGCCATCGCCGAGTATTCCACTTGTTGGATCCGAACCAACATGGTCGCTCTTTGAACGATTGTCAAATAATGACGTAGATCATTAGAGAGGACTTAACAAATGGGCATTAAATCTTCGCTCCTTTTCCGATGGTTTCTTTTCGTAATTTGAGCTTTAAAAAGTCGAGAATCTTGATCTTTCTTCCGTGAGAGTTAGAAGTTCCATTGCCGCGATCCTTCTCCAATGTATACAGTCTCACATTGTCTCGTTTCACATTCACCTTCTCCATTTCACATTACTGACGATCCGGAATCCGGAGAGAGGGCTGGTTGGAACAGATTTTTACTATCACTCCACTTAAAGCAGCTTTCTAGGGATCTGCCGCCGTTGGTGCCGCGTGATGCCTCAAGACAAACCCCAGATGTAATCGCCCCCCGGTAGCAGTAGCAGCAGCAATCCGGTTGTGAACAGAGAAAGTACTTGTACTGTGAACGCCCGAACCAAAACCGACTGTCAAGTGCCATCTTTACTTCCACTCCCTCACATACCGTGCTGTAACCCGAAACCCCGTTCCCTATCTGCCCGAAACCTTCCCCTAAGATTGACTGCTCAAGCTGCGGCTACAAACCGACCGACCGACCGACCGTCCGACCGACCGTCCGATCTCCTCCCCACGAATGTGTTATCCTTCGAGACAGCATTGTGCCCGGGGAACACCCAGGATGTCACTGACGAAATATTTATTGCCCTTCGCGTGCTCGCCGTCGCGTATGTTCCAGCAATGGCGGCAGCGGCGAGATGTTTATTGTCGAGCTCACCAGCTTGGTGGTCTCGGAGAGTTTAGCGCGCCCTGCCAGCCTGCCAGCCGGCCAACAACTACACCAAGTGTGTATTTGTCTATCTAGCGAGCAGATATAGTTAACTGGATGCTAGTAGTGTGTTGCCTCTCGGCAATCGGTGTGGAGTTTGTTGCAAGTTGTTCCGCTCTGTGGTGACACACCTCTTTGCCAGGTCAGGACACACCAATATCTTCATCCTGCGCTTGCTTAAAGGTGTCTGAATCCTCGATAAGCCCTTCTGTTAAGGTTGTTTAATCTATTCCACGCACAAGCTGGCAGCGATGCTCAAGGCACATTGATTGATTTGCATCTCGATTCAACGTTGTCCTTGTCGGAGAACCCTCATCGCGTTGGTGCAAAGGGTGTTACAACATCAACGAACAGCTGTAGCCCCCGTGGTGGTGTAAATCTTTCACCTAGCTAGCCTTACGCGTGATGACAGCAGGAAGATGCCTCCCTGGAGGACACAAATCCCTCTCGAACGACAACAAAGAGAGACAGAGCGAGAGAGGGTTCCGTGGCCATGGTTCGATCCTCGAAAATGAAGTCATCCGATGGGTTGCAACATAAAGAAGCGATTAGAGTCCTTCGCACCTTCGCCTCTATCTCGGCGTCGGTCTTCGCTTCCGATTGTACGTTGAGATGCCCTGCACCCTTCTTTGAGTCATTTTTCAATTCTGAACCAAACCGAACGGGATCGAATTTCTCCGGTCTCGGCCTATCGTTTCCGCTCCGACCACGGGCACAGGGAAAACCTTTGCCGATCGGAAAACCTACCGTCAGCCAGCTGGCGCACACCCCGAGGGGCCGCCAAGATCCGGCAAAGGAGAGGATGCGTTTCTCTCTGGCTCTCGCGGTCGCGGTCCCTTCCGGCTTGAGCCCTTTCACCGCAAGCGGATACGGGATTATATGGTCGCTCGCTGCAATTTATCATTTTTTATTGCATCCCGCAACCACCTTTCACCGGTCGCCCGGCCTCGCAAACGATCCCTTCGGGCGTTTGATGCCGGGAAGATGATATCAACCCTCAGGAGCCGCGGTGATGGTGCTCGGAATATACCAAGTGTCAGGACCTGTACGCATCGTGGCAGTTTAAGGTTGCGTACGTGACCGTGTGAGGTCGGTGGTGGCTCAACAACCCGCACACACCCACTACAGCACACGATGCACTCTATTAAGCTGGGTTGATGCAATTAGTGCAACACCATTTCGAGCTGTTCACTTTTTTTGCGAACATTTTCATGACCACGGCACGGCCGGAAGAGTCTGAGGTGGTTGCATGCTGCATTTTTGTGGTTGTCTCCGGTCCAGAACTAGCGGCAGACAGCCAGTGGGTGGCCACCATAATGTGGCTGATGGTGGTTGCGAGGGAAATAGTTTGCAATTTTTGAGTCGCCGTCCTTGCTGGATGGTTTTATGAAATTTCGTTTCAATCAGCGGAATCAACGTGAAAAGGGTTTTGAACTATATTTTATTATCTGAACATAACTCACTGAGGTTATTTCAAAGACGTATTTAAGCGGGAGCTAAGGATAAATTGGGTCCAAAAAAGGTTCAATTGTAACCATTTTTTGTGTAGAAACCATTGCGTTTGTTTTTGTTAAGTGAATTTCAAGTGAAGTTGTAAAACTGATCACACTATTTTTTTTTTTTTTAGAACAACCATTTATTAACCTAAACGGTCTCCGGCCCTCTGCCACACCAACGGCAATCCGTTCCTTTTCAGGCTAATCCGCTGGTGCAGCCGGCCCTCCCACTCACTCCCACCACTGAACTCTTCGCACTGCTCCTCTCAGAGCGGGCGAGAGCCCATTACGCCGCGTTAGCGACAGGAACCGGGCGTCCTATCGCTTCCCTTGGCTGTTGTTGCAGGAGCCGACGCCGAAATCGCCTCTCCACTGCGAGGATCGCTGCTTCTTCGTCGACAGCTCGTCGACAGCGCTCGACCTCCTCCAAGTTCTCCGATGTCAGGGCTGCGCGGAGCTCGTCCTGTGCTCGTCGTAGGCGGAGTCGTGCCTCCACCACTTGCCGTTTCGTCGGATCAGCCTCTATCGTCCTGGCTGCTCTCCGATCCCGTGCTCGTGCGTTGCGCTGCTGCCGTTGCAGGGCGACGCGCTGCCCTGCCTCCGATGAAGATGAGAGCTGACGTCTCTCTGCTCGTCGTCGACGCTGTGCCGCGTTGTACCGTAAACGGCGCGTTTCGATGATTGCGGCCGCTAGGGCGGGAGCTGCCGCTGCCTCAAGTCGTGCTACTCTGGCCTGCTCCTCGGCCCATTCACGTTGCAGTTGAGAGGTGATGTCCCGGGCGGCTCGACTCACGTTGTCCCATTCGTGTGTCCCCTGGAGCATGTGCTCCAAAAGCGCTTCCGGCGTCAGAATCGTGCCTCCCTCCGTCAGGCATTGATCCCGAACAGCGCTGAACCGAGGACATTCGAACAACACATGTTCCGGGGTCTCTGGCACTCCGTGACAGTTGGTGCAGTCTGGGGACCGAGTAAACCCTCTGCCGTGCAGATATTCACGGAAGAAGCCGTGGCCGGAAAGAATCTGCGACAGGTGAAAGTTTACTTGTCCATGGTTCCTGTTGAACCACCGCTCCACATCCGGGATAACGCGACGAATCCACCGACTGTGAAGGCTCGCCGTCCTGTCGTCCTTCTCCTTGTCCCATTCCTGTTGCCAGGCCTGGAACGTTGCGGCGCGCTCGCGCTTCCTGATTGTCAGAGCGCAGGCCTGGTGTTCGCGGGTGGCCCTGTAGCAGCGGGCATCTTCGTTCAGACGTAGGCATATTGGGACAAGCCTAGCCAGGAGTACCGCCGACCAGTAACTAGCGGTGCGGAAGGTGCTGGCGACGCTTTTCGCCATTTCGCGTTGCACTCGTTGCAGGATGCGCCGGTTACATTGCAGATTCGTCGCTTGCTCTGCCCATATGGGGGCAGCGTAGCACAGTGTCGAGTCGATGACGCTGGCTATGATCTTCCGGGACTGGCTCGACGGTCCGCCGTGGTTCCGCATGGCAAACCGGAGAGCCTGGACCTGCTTCATTGCCTTCTCCGCTATGAACTGAACGTGTGGCCCCCACTGGAGGCGCTCTTGCAGCATCACGCCCAAGTATCGGATGCTTCTCGATACGCTGAGTGCCTGTCCATCCATCTCGTAAGCCGTGACCCTGTCTTTCCTCATCGACGTGAAGACTAGGGTCTCCGTCTTCTCTGTAGCCAGCTTCAAGTCGTGAGCAATCATCCATCCCCGCACCGCATCGACTGCCTCTGTTGCTAGCTCAATCGCCAGTGCTGGTGTTGTTGCGAGAGCCGTGATTATGACGTCGTCTGCGTATGCGTAGATGCTGCAGTCCGGTGGAAGCTGGACGGCCAGCACACTGTCGTACAAGATGTTCCACAGGGTTGGCCCGAGAATCGACCCTTGTGGAACTCCAGCTGTGACCGCTCTCGACAGAATCCCCTGAGATGTCTGGTACTGCAGTATTCTGCCCCGGAAGTACTGGCCGATTATTCGCAGCAGGGGCTCTGGAACGGCCATACGGTTGAGGGCTTGGCCGATCCGCGTCCAGCTCGCGGAGTTAAAGGCGTTGCGAACGTCAAGTGCAACGACAGCACAACATCGCTTGTTTCGCCCATTGCTTACGCCGAAAGATAGAGCGTGCTTAGCATGATCCAGGACTGCCTCTATCGCACTGATCGTCGATCTCCCCTTCCGGAAGCCAAATTGCCTGGTCGAGAGTCGCGCGCCGTCCGTTGCGTGCTCAACGTAGTCATTGAGTCGACTCAGCAAGACTCGCTCGAATACCTTGCCGACGGTATTCAGCAGGCAGAGCGGCCGGTAGGAGGACGCACTTCCGGGTTGCTTACCCGGCTTGGGAAGGAGAACCAAGCGCTGCACCTTCCATTCTGTCGGGAACTCGCAGTTGTTCAGCAGTTCCTGGAACAGTTGGCGGTAGACTGCCGGATACTTCGCCATAGATGTTGCTACGGCCACGTTCGGTATCCCGTCGGGTCCTGGAGCTTTCTTGGTGGCCAGCCGGGCCGCAATGTCCAGAAGCTCGCTGTCAGTCACTTCTCGGAGAGATTGCGCATTGTGGCTGAGGGTTCTAGCAGGCCACTCCATGGGATCGTGGTGGGGGAACAGCACACTGATTATCTGCAACAGGACCACCGGGTCCATTTCCTGTGGTGTTCGTCCGCCACGCATCCACCCCATTGCCAGCTGGAACGCATTCCCCCACGGGTTGTCATCAAGAGAGATGGCAAGCTCCGCGATTTTCGACTGATCACACTATGATGGTGACGGATTGATCAATGATCAAACAGGGTTCATCGCTTAGCGATCAAGTCTTTTGATTCGAACCAAAAATCAAGAACCGCGTCGCTTCGTGACGGGTTATCAGAAAAATACTAATGAATATTCTTTTAATAAATTATAAGTTTATCCAGGTAGTTTCGAAGAGTTTTTCATGATTTTTCAATTTTTCGATTTTCGGTATTTTTTTTTTAAGTGATGCTTTTTGCGATTGTGCCTAAAACCAGGAGATTTTCGTAATAGTTTAAGAAAAGTATCAACAATTTTCATGGAAACTCGACGGGGCTAGTCAGAAAACAGTTTTTTTTTATTCCTGTACTCATTTTTGCCTTTTTTATTTCTAACTACAAAATACTTGACAATCATTTCCGATTAATAATATAATCGATACACGATTGTTGTAGAGTCTTTCACTCGATTGGATACCATTACTTAGTCCTAGCCAATCTGCTGAAGCATTTTCCGAAATCGTTTGAGTCTTTATTTTTCGCAACAATCCAAATAAACAAATTTAAACAACAGTTTATGACGCTTCTGTCCATAAATCGGACTCCATTATTGCCTCACGCATACTTCGCGTGCCCACCCATTATCGGTGCCCATCGGTGAACCGGGATTGTTTAATTTTGCAGAACAAAAATTTGTAACAAAAATACGATAATTAATTGCTCTTTACACCACCAGCACGACCGTCAAGCTTTTGCCAGCTAATTAATTGCCCGAATAGCACGGCGCAACGATACCGCTACACACCCAGTCGACCACGTGGAGCGAAAATCTTTCCGCGAAAAACCAAACCGATCAAACAAAAAACTCAAAAATAAAAAAAAAGAATGACAAAACCCCACTAACCGACAACAACGTTGCAGTCCGGTTGGGGGTGGTGGTGGGAACCGAGCATTACCACATGACCGCTTGACGGTTGAAATTTATGCTAATTTGCGCACCCGCCACACACAGCAGCACCAGCACCGGCGGCATTGGTGAAAAATGGATGTTGGAAACGGGTGTGTGCCAACAGTGAAGTCAATGACCATCGAAAAATCGGTGGAAAACCGCGCCAACGAGCTTCGTTTCGCTTCTGTGTGCCTTTGCTTTTTTGTCGCGCCATCCCGTTTCGATCGATCGTGACCGCGATAGCGAGGACGAAGGACGGACCAAGGAAAGGACGCAATGCAATGACGATTTAATTAGCCTCATTTACCACCCCGTGCGAGTGTGTGCGGTCACCGTTCGATCGAACCGGGGGGGCTGCGCGATCGATCG
>NC_064878.1:4785000-4795000 GCF_943734665.1 Anopheles aquasalis | reverse complement strand
CTCTGCTGCTGCTGCTGCTGCTGCCGATGTGGCATCTGATTTCTGTCTTCCTCATCGTCACCATGACTTTCACACCATTCCGAGCCCTCCCCCAGGGGAGGGGGGGGTGGATGCCTTTTTGTCTTTCCCATTCATTATCGGCGCAAAGCAGGATAGCAACCGAGAACCGAGGGGGAAAGCGAGGTGGTGATGGGAAACCACACTGCCACTGACACTGCCACGTTGTCGATCTTTGACGGCTACGGGCTCTTATCACGCCATGGAAAGCCGTCCTTCGCTCGAACTGATGTGGAAAAATGTCCTACGACACTCGCTTCTCGTTACGCTCAAACTATGCTGCTTCTCTCCTCCAGAAGAGTATGCTTTTCGAGATAGTTTAGCTCATTTCAATAATGGAAAGCTTTGGCTGTGTAGCAAATGTGCAATTGATAAAATTATGTTGATTATGTTTTATGCAGGCATCATATCGTGGGCGAGTCTTCAGGTGATAGTAGAGAGCCCCAGCTATACAACCAACCTCACAATCATTCCAGGCTCTTGATGATTTTCCATTTTAATTTCATCAAAGCTTTTCCTTTCGGCACTAAATCAAGTTGCTCGAGGGGGAAAATCCATCCTGGCCGCGTTACGCACTTCACTTCATGCTGCTTTTCATGTTTTCATCAGCTTTTCATCTGCGTTGCAACGTAATGCATTTTGAAGAGCAGGAAAAAAACGCAAAAAAAATCCCGTTTCAACCGACCGAGTGGGAAAAAGTTCCGATTTTTCATTAGAGTGCATCGAGAACAAGCGATTAAAATCAACGGAACGCTGTGCAGAGCTTTGCAGCCCTGTGGGATTGTGCTTAAGCAGCAACTAAATTGAATTTTTGCTCCACTGCCCGGTGCGCGCCCGAGTCCAGCAGCTGCTGTTGCTTACCCTCAATTCCCTCTACATCATACCAAGAGATAGCCGAGAGGAAGAGGATATAGAGGGAGTGAAGAAATGCCACGAATGTTGTTTCGAAAATTCATTTCCTCCAACAATACAAACGCAAGATAACATCAACAAGCGCCAATGCTCGATCGGTCACAGGCTCCTCGTGGCGCCGTGCTCCGACAAACAATTGTCACCCAATCGAGGAAACCGGAGCACCCGTGGAACAGTTGGAATTTTCCCCGAAAAAAGCTTGCAAAACGTGGCACGCGGCAGAGAGCAGTTGGAGTGCAATTGCAGCCCAGGGAATGGAATGGAATTTGCATTTCCACCTCCCGTGGCCCAACCCGGCTGGAACGCCAAACGTCCTTTCGAAATGGCATTTTTTTGTTGTTGAAGAGACCGCTGCCTTTCATCGTCCCCTCGTGGCCATCGGGACCGGATGGAAATGAAACAAATATTTTTACAAGAGACCAATCGATGGCTTTCGATGGATGGCACTGCCTAGGATGCCGTTGATGACGGTGATGACGGTGATGATCTAACGAATGAATGTGTTGTTGTGTACGCTGACGAGGACGATTTTCCCTATTGTTTACGATCCTCGGGCCATCCTGCAGCAGAGCAGAGAGGGAGACACGAATTTTCATTACGTTCCCCATTCACGTCCGGTGGCCAGAGGTGTGCCAGTGTGTGTTACGAGGATGTGGCCACGAACCATCACACCGACCACCAGCACCAGCCAGTGGGACCATTTTCGCATTGGCAGATTGTAATACGCAAACAACAATAAAATAATCAGTAAAACAATAAACATTCATCAACCGAAATGACCGTTCCCGATGGTCGGTACCAGGATGTGGCAAAAACAAAAGGCAAAAAAGTGGTAGCGGTGGCGGAAAAACCAATCTCTCTCTCTCTCTCTCTCTCTCTCTCTCTCTCTCTCTCTCTCTCTCTCTCTCTCTCTCTCTCTCTCTCTCTCTCGCTCTCTCTCTCTCTCTCTCTGGCTCTCCCTACGCTCCCAGCGCTTTCGATGCTTAATTGCGAAAACGCCTCGGAATCCTTGGTGCTCCCCAAAAACCAACAACAACCGGCTGGCTGCTCGCCCATTTCCTCTCACAAAAAGCGCCCTGACGTTCGATTGAACTTTTTGTTTTTCCTCGGAATTTTCCGTGGGCTTCCCCATCCCCACCTTTAGCTGGCTTTTTCCCTCTATTATTGTCCATTTCGGGAAAGAGAGGAACAAATACAGGGCGCTAGGAGTAGTGTTCGCGCTCCCTCGAAAATGGTTGGTCAACCTTTTAGCACCATTTTCCACTCGGATTGCGAGCACGCTTTCCATGGCAGAAAGGGTAGGAGAAGGGGTGGCTAAAAGGAGGGGCATTTAGTCACACACCAACACAAAAAAAAATCAAGCCTTCATTAGGGCGGGCTGGATGGGGCGCGATGGCATAAAAATCAAGCCGGATGCCGTCGTAACGAGGCGAACCTCACATCACCATTCGTCAAAGCTGACCCTCGGACACCGACTTTGTGGCCCAAAATTAAAACCAATGCCGTGTGTTTGGCTGGCCATCTTGAGCTTGATCCTTATTTTTGTGCCCGCAGAGGTTGGAACAAGTTTGTTTGCTGATGGAGCCATCGAATTACCGGTCCGGTTGGTTGGTTGATTCGTTTATTCGTTGGACTAAATTGGTCACATTACCTTGTGTGTGAGGGAGGGAAAAAAGGGGACGGAGGTAAGTTGATTCGTCCCCGTGATTTGTTTTATTGCTAAATGGCTTTACGACCGTCGGCAGCGTTGGTGGCCGCCAGGATATGAAACCGTTCTTGTGGTCTACACGCGCATTGCGTAAGGAAACGGGAAAATTAGTGAAAAACACCGTAATGGTCAGTGGCCTTTCTTCGGCCTAACGCTCGTCGTTTGGCTTATGATGGATAATGGACATAAAAATGTGGCGAGTGGACGCAACAGCCAGCAGCCAGGAGCAGAAGGAGTAATGAATAAACTCAAACAAGAGCTCTGCTGCTCGGCAATGGCCAAAGCGGGAAAGTAAAACTTTTCACAAGCGGCCACCAAAAGCGATGTAAAGAAAAACAAACACACACTCTCCATCGAGGCACCAAGAAAAATAGGCCAGCTGTTTGTGCAACTAGCTAGCGAACGCACGAAACGCACGTTAACGTGGCACGTGGAGCAGAACGAAGAAAAGAACAGAAGAAAGGAAAGAAAAATCTGCTCCTGCTACTCGCCCTACTGGCCCGGACCGCCATTAACAAAACGGTCGAGAATGTATATTTATTCCATTATTTATTTCTGGGTAATTTTTATGCTGCGTACGTGCCGGGAAATATGAATCGATTGCGCAAGGAAACGACACCACCAGTGACGCGCACGAGGACCGAACGCGAACGCAACACAAAAGCAATTGACTCCCGAAAGTATCCGCCCCGGCCCCGGGCCCCCGGAAAACCGAACGGAAAAACGAACCCAAGCGAAAATATAGCGCCGATAATAGGAAGCAGCAGAAGGAGAAGGAGGCTCGATGGAAATAGAATGGAAATAAAACGATCGCCGCGTGTGGGACGAAGGAGCAAGGCGCCAAGTGATGCAACGTGAGGGAAAATGTTGTTTGAAGGTGGTTGGCGCTGGCCAAGTAACTGGATCCTTCGGCCTCAGTGCCTTCCATTGATGAGCGTACGCACTGACAGTTTTGCGCTCGTGCTCGTAAGGTAGTCCTAGATTTTGTTGTTCTCGAAGGCGAACGGGGGCGAGTTGCGTAAGGATATTGATACCAGTGCTTCGGTGCGGTGGGTGGAAAACAATAAAAACTAATTGCACAATTACGCAACAAAAACGCGTTGTGGAAGCTGTGGAATGTGGGCGTGAAACAGCTTCCGAGAGAAGGAATATAAACAGTACACAGCTTCACTAGCAGGGATACTAAGGATCTAATGGATGTTATTTGCAAATCTGAACACAGGATATCGAAGGATATAGTAGTTCAATAATTTGTTACATATTTCCAAGATGATTGCTACTGCCTTGGATTATTTATAAAATGATTCTGATATTTTTCCTTAGTGATAAGTATTAAGTACACGTTCTTTTTCCTTTAAATATTTAACTTCGGCATGTACCATTTTTCCATTTTACATTACATTTTTCCTAACTATCGCGAACATTGATCTAAAACTTTTTTTTTGAAATGTATTTTCAATTTATTAACTCGTGTATTTAATACTTACATAATTTTCCATTTCCTTTTCCTATAATTCTATCTTCGGTTAAATTTTCTCCTCTATTGCTTCTCTTTTATGGTCGTATCGTATGATCTTTTCTCACTTTCCATTGCTCACTCTCACGCTTTGACTTTTCGACGAGCTCAACAATCGAACAGCAAACGAACAATGCCTAAGCTACTTCCCGGGCACCCCCATCCCCCTCTCCAGATTCATTAATGTGTGAAATTGCCACTCGCTCATATGTGGAAAGTGAGCTGGTCCGTTCTTCGAGCAGAAGATGATAAACTTTACACATTACACCTGATTAAGCCCGATTGCTTTATGTCCCGTTACTCGGTCCCCCGCCGAGCCCAAGCCTTTTGAAAAGTTTCTAGAAGATTTTCCAATCACCCACCAACCGATCGTTCCCCTTCCCATTTTGCGGAGGAGGTGACTGGAAGAATATCTCATTTGTTCAGCACTTCCTTTCCAACTTCCGTGAACTTTGCCAATCTCGCCGAAGCCACCTTTGGCACCGAGGGTGGGGACAAAAATATCGCTGACTCGTTCACGACTCGTTGCCGAGGAATACTTTCCAGAAAATCATCCCGTGGGGAGGGGTGAGAGGGGACATCTTCTTCTCCCCATACTAGGCACCGCACTGTCATGCGTCTGAAGGGGTTCCTCAGGGTGGTAGCAGCCAGCAAGTTATGAATACATTGTTATCATAAATCATCCGGGAATCCATTTTGGTTGACTTCTCGGTTGCCACAACCCTCGTTGGCGTTTTTTTTTGGCTCCGGGATCTTCCCTTTCCCGGGGGCTGTCGCGAGTCAGAGGTCAATTGTGGAGCACAGCAATCGATGGAATGTTCTAGAGGTCGAAGGTGGAGGTGATGGTGTTACACGCATACACGATCTTCCCGGACCGGGATCCTTCGCTCATGTTTTCGAGAAAAAGCGTCAATTGTGTCTGCTTCTTTGCAGCTCCTTGTCTACTTCTTTGCAGCTTAAGTCGCGACTGGGATGTGAGGTGCAGCTGGCCGCCCTTGTGGCACGCACCATGCAATTGAGCCATTTGCTGGTCTCTACCACTCGAGACACTCGAGCACCAACGCCAGAAGAGTGCCTCTCTCTCTTCCTCTCGCTAAGCGTGTGTATCTGTTAGTCTGATGAGTCTCTCTCTCTGCACGCCCAACACAACCCCCCGGCGGACGTCAAGTAAACCGGAAGCGCCACACAATGGCGCGCCCGCGCCGGCGATCCATTCCTCCATTCTGGCCGGGCTTGATTATTGTTTGTTGCTGTTCGGGAAAAGTGGGAAAACTTTTCTTATTAACATTTTAAATGAAAATATTGTTACATTGTCGTCGTCGTCGTCGTGGAAATGGGCAAAACCACTCAGAGAAGCACTCGCTGCTGCTGTTGGTGCCTGGTGCTGCTGGCCTTGGGTTTTCATATTCATCGACCAGCAAGCAACCAGCGATAATGGTGAAGTTGTCGCGTGCTGTACGGAGTGCTTATCTGCGTTTCTTGGCCCCCGGGGGTGGGAAGGGAAGCTCGAGATGATATTTCACTGCTGACTGCCACCATTCGCGAGACGAGACTCGCTCGTTCGCTCGCTAGACGAAAGTTCGGAGCCAATAAATCCTTACCGCTGCTCTCCAGCTGCCTCCCTCTCTGCTCCGTTTCATTTCCAAATGTTTGATTTGCATTTCTTTCTTCTCCTCTATTTTTAGGTAAGAACTGTCGTCGTCGTCGTCGTGTGCCAGATGATGCGTCCGTTCGTGTTAAGCTCCTTGAAAGCTCCTTGAAAGAAGCAGACACCGTCGTCGTACTACTCGGTAACTCGGCAATCAGTAGCCAATATCAGTAAATGCGGATTCGCGTATTCTACGAGACAGAAGGACGGGGCCTTTACTGTGCTGGATTGATCAACAATGAATCTTTCTCGGCCTGGGCCTGTCGATTCTTATTAGAGAAACCGGGAATTGTACCGGGCTCTAAATCATAAATCAATTCCCCTGACTGATCGGTGTTTTGGGTCAATTGAGTGGGGCCCAGAACCTTTGCGAAATTTGCAAATTGAACCGGATCGAACCGAAGGGAAAAGGGGCAAACATCATGCAGCATGCGCTCTTATCTTTCAATTCCCGTTCGAGGCCCCCCGAAGCAACGCCATAAATCATCGGATTTAACGTTTGGCCTGTGGTTGCTGCGGTTACTTGCTTGCTGCGATGACCTTCTCGCTCTCTCTCCCTTTGTCAGGGGATACTACGACAAAAAAAAACCCAAAGCTTCACTAACAACCACCACAGCACCCTGGAAACGCTGCAACCAACGCCAAAGCCAAGTGGTTGAGGTTTTTCCCGAATTTCGGGGGAAAAGCTACGAAAGCGGTTTCCCGTCCGGTGGTGATGGTGGTAAATGGGCGAAAAAGTGGAATTTCCTTCAGCGTCCGAGGATGTGGTGGTCCGAGGACACTCAGAAAAATAATCTCTTACAGGGGGGGATAGGAGGAAATGGAGGCGGCGTCCTATTTAAAAAGGCGTCGGATCGGATATAATTAAAGAGTCGTCCGCCCCCAGAGGGGCCTCCACAACAAAGAGATTTACGCTATCGCAGATCGCAAAGTTTGCGATTTATTGTTTCACCGAAAATGCGAAAAACCGAAGGCGGCAGCCACCGAGTCCCTCTTCAAATGGATCACGACATTTTAATAAGGATCCACGTGTCCGCCTGGTTTGCCTTTCCTCATCCCCTCATCTCACCTGTACGACCTCTGCAGAGTCGCTCGCTTGCATGCAGTTCAATGATAAGCCAGAACTCGCGACACTTTTCGGGTGGGAGAATGGGAGCGAAACTTTTCTTTCGGGGAAAAGTCCTGGAGGTTTCCTCTACATTAGAGCGGTGAATGTCTTTCGATCTTTTGCTGCTGCGCTGCACCCCACCAAGCATGTGGCTGGAGTTTTTCCGGAGTTTTCCTTTAATCAGTGAAACCAAAAGCTGCTGATGCGCCTAGAAGAAGGAGGCAGCAGGTTCATTCAGTGACTTTTTGAAGGCTTTCAGCGAAGGAACTGCCAACTAGAAGTCGCATCCTCAATGAGGTTAAGCGGCTCGAAAAGGAACACAAACACAAAGAGCACGAGAGGTATGTGGTGAAGCGCATTTGAGGGCTGCGACATCATTCATGTGGTGTGTACGGTGTGGTATTGCGTGGAAAAACGCGACTCCTTGAGCGAGGAGTCCTCCTAGAGCGGTGGTGGTGGGCCGTGAGCATAAATTTAAATAATTTATTCATGAATTCTTATTAACATAGCTTCTGCGATGTGATACCAATGTGGTGGTGTGGTGCACTATAAACCAGGGGGAAAGGGGGGCCACAAACACCGCAGAACCGAGCGGGCGCGCAACTCGCGAAGGTCGCCAACGACGAGAGTACCTGCAACTTGAGCGCCCCTCCAGCCTTTCATTTCGCCGTTAATTTCCACTTTAGCCAACCAGCCAGTGTAAATAGTAAAACTTCAAATCCGGCTCCTTAAAACGAACCGTGGGAGGCCTCGCACCATGGCGGTCAGGTGGAATGCATTGGCCTTTCACATTTCGGTGGCGTACTAGGGTCGGCTGGTTCCGGGGACCATAAATTTGACGTTTTACGGTTGTGTTTTGCACTTCCGGATGCCTTTGGTGGTTGCCAGTTTGACGTTTGCTCTCTCTCTCTCTCGCTCTGTCGGTTCGTGTTCATGTTTTCCTAGATCGAAGCAGGCGCTCAATTATGAAGGACCCTGGACCTGGAGATCCGTACGCCTACGAATGGTCTGATTAGTATGCGTTTTGCCTCCCCTTCTTGGCCAGAGTTTCACCTTTTTGGCCGTTTCACACTCCAGCACCCGGGGGTGCCCTTTGACCGTAATGATTTGAGAGTCGAGAGCAAAGTCCTTGGCATTTGCAACCGGAGACTTTTGTGCAAATACACACAAATATCCGTGGCACACATGTGGCTGTGTGTCGCCGGAGACGGAAAAGGATTCTATGGAAAGGAAAGTATGCTTTTTTATGCACAGGAGTTTATCCACCGCATGGGGAGTCGGAGCAGCAGCAGCAGCACCGGAAGTAGATGAAAAGCCATCAGCAGCGATGAATACTCGTCGCAATAAATTTTCCATTCCGCTTGTTGACATTTCGTCGACAGCATGTTCCTCAGCCGTGTTGTGGCCGCGCGCGCGGCACTGTGTTGGCTTTTCGGGGTTTATGTATTTTCCACCCTCCCTCCCACGACTCCTGTTCCTGGCCTACTGGCTGGTCTGACTGTTTCCACATGTTTTTCCTCGCTTTTTTTTCATTCTTCTATACGAGCAAAGATCATTTGAAGGCTTCTCTCGTGTCGCTACGATCGTTTTCTACGTTCTCCGTGGGTCGGTTAGCAGGCTTTCGAACCGTGACCGTGATCCTAAGCCATCGTTCCTCTCGTCCAGCAACCAGCAACGAAAAGCTAGGACGGGGACGGTGATAAGATGATTTTTCGTCGCTCGGTGCGCCGGATGGTGCGTGTCACATATCGTTCTGATGATATGCTCTCTCTGCGTTGCTTTCCGGTTCGTTCGTTTGGCTGGCTGGTTTGGTGCACCGACGATGGCATGTTTTATGCATACAAATCGTTTAGTGGCAACCGCGAACCAGTGTCACAGTGGTGACAATGTCAAGGTTTGTTATTTCACCCAGTACGATTCCGGAAAATTCCTGGAATCCATTTGCACAGGAGGGGAGGGAGCGTATTAACAGCTGACATACTTTTGGGAATTGCGAAAAATCGATGCTTTGAGATGGAAGTAGATTTTTGGAAATAGAATCGTGAATTGAGCTACAGAAACAAAATCTGAAGACTGGAACAGTGACAAGGAACATACAAAGAGAGTAAATTAGTATTTTAAAAGGGTTTCAGGTTTGATGTCATTCAACACATAAAAATAAAATGATGAAGAAAGAGATTAATTGAATAAAAATCAAGCTCCTTTTTTATCATCTGAACTAATCATAAATGAAGCATTATGAAGAAAGAATAGCAGCCAAATAACAACGGTGGTTCATGCTTTGAAAAGCAAAATTAAACCGCCAAATAGCAACTTTCAAAAGATAATCGATGGCAAATTAATTATTAAAATAAACCTCATAATGACACAAGCACTGGAATTTTTTTAAAGAGAATAAAACGGTTTAAGGTTGAGATTCTCTGAACAAAAATCAAAGCTAGCATCGCAAAGAGCATAACGATGCTAACTAACCGCCACGAGCAAAGGTCACCGCGAAGCTGCGAACAAATAATATAATTAAAATGCTTGCAACTCGCACAACGGAACAGCAACCGAAACAGAAGCTACTCCGAGTACTCCGAGCAAGCAAGCATGGAGTCTGTCATGGTGTTGTTTGCGTGCAGAGGGCCACGATGGTGGCCACCTTCGCGCGGAATGTCGAAGGAAATGGTTTTGCATAAATATTGTCTCATTAATGAACAGAAGTCAGTCACACCAGTGCCTCGCTGGATTGCAACCGGACCAACGGGCCGAGAGCGCCCGTTCGCGCACGCCTTTGCGTGCAATCGGCTGGTTAACTAAATGTAGCCATCAGCTTCCACGGTGTGTCGGAGAGCCACCGGAGAGCAACCACTGAGACCACCCGACCCAGGGCCAAGGATCATTGAATACCGAAACATTGCAGCATTGCTTCATGGTGCGCGGTTGCGTGCTTGGGCTTCAGCATCACATTGCCATCAACTTGAACTCGTTGGCCACTGAAAAATACCCCCTCTTTCGAACGCTTTTCCTGTCACAGGGGAAGGTGCAGATCGTTGCTTGCGTGCAATG
>NC_064878.1:4777500-4780000 GCF_943734665.1 Anopheles aquasalis | reverse complement strand
CTTGACATTTGACTTCCTGCAACAATACGAAATGACAAACGAACCGTTCGGCTCGCCAGCACGGAAGATGGAACACCTTTTAAGCCGCTAAGAATCCCAGCACCAGCACCAGCAGCAGACCTTTCGTTCGGTAGGCCGGGTGATCTAAAATGCAAAACTGCAATGCCGCCCCCCTTCAACCGGCCATCACCACCGTCAGTCATGTTTTATGTATCCGCATGAAATAAATTTCTTACTCAATAGAAAAACCCAACCGTCCGCCCAATGGCGACAACGACGACGTCGACGTATCGTTCAGTTCCGGTGGCTCGTCCCGAAACCGTTTGGCCGTTGATTTCCGGTCGCGACGACGGTCCCAGCCTGCTGCGCCTTTTTCCCGCGACGGACGGATGCCCGGTTACGCTTTTTGCTGCTACTGCTGCTGCCAAAGAGTTCCCGTTTTGCATTCGGCCATTTTGCAAGCTGCTCTGTGGATAAAAATGGTGGCCAAGGCTTTTTGCCAGTGAGCTCCCACTGTTGACAAACGGGAACCAGAGCAGACATTCAGGGTAGTGGTTCCGGGACCACGGAACCCCTTCCAAAGAACCTTCCGACCACTAGGCATTGTTCTAAGCGTCGGCTGTGGCGTTGGCCGGTGGAAAGGAAGTTGCTAGTCAGTCGGTTCCGGAGCAGCATGGTCCTGGGATTTCTGATCCGGCTTTAAAAAGGTCGCCGCAGTACTCGCTGCATTCATCGATGACAAACACAAACGTTGTAACCATAAACATTAGTTCATGATGTGCCAATATGAGGGGTGGTTATCGTGTTAACCAACTCGTCAGAAAGTAGTAATGACTGGACCGACGGAGAAAGTTTCCAATTGAAGTCCGATATAATTATTTCCTCGCTCGGCATTCGGTACGCTCAACGCTGTCACTTTGTCTTCCCGGATCGCGGTTGTTGTTTTGCAGTCGAAGAGTAAGTTCCTGGCGGGTGCTTGTGGTTGTTCAAGTAGCTGGCCTTCTTACGGTCATCACAATGCGCCACGTTTGCTCCTCTTCTTGTGCCAACAGTGCACAAGCGCTTGCAGTGAAGTACTAAGATGTATAATTGTGTAGCGAAAATGGAATCAACTCCCTGGGCTGCAAGAACTTCCCGGTTCGAGAGGCAAAAGTTTTGGCACATCCTTCCTGTTTCAGGATGGCTCGGGTGCTTCTCGGCTCTTGTTCTGGTCTGCAGAACTTTGTTTAAACATTGTGCACACTGGTCGAGACTGTGGCCACCAGCGTGTCAACAGGCAGAGAGAGAGAGAGAGAGAGAGAGAGAGAGAGAGAGAGAGAGTGGCAAGCGAAGCGACAGTTTGCCAGCAAGTGAGGTTAGCAATAATTAGCGTCATTTCATTTCGATTTTCTCTTCAATTACTCAACTCGTTGTAAATGTTGCTGTACGTCATACTAAAAGGACAAGGGTATCAGCAATAAATCTGATAGAGAAGGCAGGCACTGACAGATGACCTTGTTCTAATTGGTCAATAATTTTCATTCCAGGAACAGTTTTTCCATTTTTACTATGTTAAAAAAGCCATCAATAGTATCACTTCAAATGCTTTCCACCGTGTGCTATTGTACTGAATCGAACAGTGAAACGGCTACCGGAAGGCCTTTCATCTAAAGATCAACCCGAATCGATGATCAACGGAAACCACCGCGTGCAGCAGCAGCAGCAGCTCCAGATTGGGTTTAAAATTACATACCACCCCAACAGCGGTTTAAAGGGAAATGTGGCTGCAAGGGACGGCGATGGGGAGACGGCAGAAAAAGGCACTCGCCACCGAAAAAGGGCCAAACAACGACCATTCGCCATTATGCTTTGCAAATGGCGTTTTTGCTATTTTTTAATGTTCGTTTGATGCCAGCCCTTTTTTCTCTCGTTCTCCCTTTAAAAGCTGTGTGTGTTGGTGGGCTGAAGAAAGCACAAAAATGTTCTAGCTTTCCTGTTGCAACATAAAACGGGGAGAAAATTGAGAAAAAAAAAATGCGCAGCAGTAAAAAGAACCGGGGATACACATCAAAGGTTAAACAGTTGCACTTTCATTTATTAACATTTCACCCGTTTTCGTGAGCATTGGTGGCATACTGGGGGAGGAAGAGGTGATGATGGAGCAAGAGGAGAGGTTGCATTTGCCAGCCCCTGTGCTGGGGATTGGGTGGCTATAATGTACCATTGGCAGGCTCGGTGTTCCCGGGGCTAGCAAAAATTATGCAACAACGGCAGGGTCATTGGGATGCAAAACACAAAAAAAATATGAAAGATGCAGAAGATGAAAGAACGTCCTGCGCCACCCAAACCTGAAGGATAAGCGATAGTGCGCCGGCAGTTGTGGTGTTCAAAGCGCCATTCTATTAGCAATATTGCTCTTTTGCCAACAAAAGCCTCTCTGGTGTGCAGTTTCTTGTACCAGGCAGTGAATCCGGGCTAACTTATGCTACTCGAATGGAGCATATTGGAAGGCCTTTTTATG
>NC_064878.1:4765000-4775000 GCF_943734665.1 Anopheles aquasalis | reverse complement strand
TTTGAAATGATTAAACATAAACCAGTAAGCTGTGGTAGCAAATGCACCGCGAATCAAGTACGCAAATGAAGATAAATGTTGCTTTGCTCATCACAAATGGATAAGAATTAATTTATGAAGATTTTAAGGACTATTTCAATTATTTTGAATCCATGAATTACCTTCTTCTGAAATGATATTATCTCGACAGGTTATAAACGCCATTATCATTTAACTTTTACCAACTTATTGCATTTTGACAAATGTTTTAAGTTCTTCGATCTTTACGGTACTTGGCCAACAATGTATCTTTCATCCTTTTTCTGACAGTCCTTAACGGGAAATTTACATCGTGGTTAGACATCTTGATTAATTTCTTGATGAAAGTCTCTCGAATTTCAATTTTGTGAGTTACAAATGGTCCTGTCTCGCCCCCCCAAAGTCATTCAATCAACGATTTTCTCTCCCAACACAAAGTCCTCCACACCTGGCTGCACCGACAGCTGCCGCTACGCCCAATTGTGCTAATCCGATAATTTGCCCCTTTTTTCGCCGCGGATAGGACATCATCTAGAACGCCACGCACCGCGTAACTGGCCAATGTAAGGCTGATCAGGCGGCAAGCTACCTGACCACCACTCCTTTGTTGGTGACAAAACACAATGGCTCAATCGAGAAGGATGAAAATGGATGGTCAAACCATAAAGCCGAGTCCGTTTTACATAATTACCTATAATCAAGCCGGTGCGGTCTCGATCCCGGGTCCCAGTGTTTGATTGCTTCCACATCAGACAACCATTTTGTTGCTCGCACGGTCCACCACCAATTCTCTGGCGACGAACAATGCGTGCGACCAGACAGAGAGAGGAAGAGATGCGTTAGAGCATAACGCTTGACTTCACTTTGGAAGAAGTAATTTCTATATTTCACTCGTCGCTCGGTGCTGTCCATCTGGTCTGGTGCACAAAACCACGACGACCATGGCCGCACGCCACGTGCCAAAAAGAAAAATGGCCAAAAGCATCGCCGGTGAGCCAAATGATACGCAATATTGATCCCAGGACAGCCTTCCGCCTCTCGGGGGCACCATGATTACGGTCATCATTACTGCGTTTATTATCATCGTCATCATCGTCATTATTGGTATTATTTTTTGACCGTTTTGCCGTTATCATGTAAATGCACCCCCGGTTGCCGGTCACACAAAATTCACCCCCCGGCCGGAAAGGGCGTCCACCCCTTCCGAGCAGGGTAGCGATCGCGCTCGGAGGCACAGTGGCCATCATCTTCATTATCTGGTGCGCAGGCAATCCGGGCAAGTGTGGGCCCCAGCATAAATGGTCAAACAATAGCAGAGCAGCGTAATAGTAGCAGTGCAGCGGTCGCGCGAGGATATGCTAATGGCGTCACCTCCGCTTTGCAGCATCCAACCCCAATGGATGGTCCTTGAAGCGAGGCTTGAAAATATCAATTATTTGGCTCGCACCCGCGGACGCACGAACGCCGAGCGCTCAATTTGCCCTGAAAATGGCAGCGTTTTCGGTGACCAACCCCATTTTCACCCCCCCCCCCCCCCACCTCAAACCAACCCTTCATGTGCCATGGTTCGTGGAATGCGCTACAACAATGTGGCGTCTCTCTCTTTCCCTCTCTTGAGGCCTCAACTCGAGGCAACCACTACGACCACCACCGCCTATCGCAGGGAGCCGATGTAGTCATTTGAGACAATTTTAAATTGCAAATAAAGCGGCTACCAGCACCACCCCGGCGGTCGGGTAGGACACACTCTGCTGCCACTACAACTGGCGGGAAAGTTAGTTGCAGAACGCAAAGTTAACCAACTAATTGGCTGCTGGGGGGCTGTGGGTCCTGAAAGCTGGCCGGCTCGACATTTTATCGACATTTTGTGCGCGGATTGTTTCGGTTTTTGGGAGTTTTAGGGGAGGAAAGGTGAACAAGGGGCACGGTTTTCCGCGATGAAAATCGCGCTCCAATCGATTCGAATTGGTTCGGCAATTTATCCGCTGCCGCCGTTTTTGTGATGCGATGCGGGTGCTGTGCAGTGGCTTTCAAAGGATTGTGGCGTGACGCTTTCGAACGATAACGTGATAAGCGTTCCTGCGTGATTCACTTTGTGGCACACTCTAATCACTAATATTGCTCCTGTGTGGAAGGGAGATGAAGCAATTGTTCTGCAATTTGTTTCAATGGCGGGTCCTGGAATGCAATCGATTGATGTCGAAGCAGGAGCTGATATTCAGTTATCGTAACGGTGAGAACTGTGACGAAAAGCTATCTTTTATCATTAAACATGGCTTAAGACCAACGTAAGCGATAACAATATGCTAATTATTATAGTTTTTTGCCTAATTACTTCGAGGGGTTCGAGTTCTAGAAATACTACAATGTACTTTTTATTTCCACAAACTGATTTTATGATAAGATTTCAAAATGTAATTTTAATTTTAAATCAAATAACGACTTCTCACTGACCTGATTGCGATTTTAAAATCATTGAAACTTTGGGTACATTCTATGTAAAAGTTTGATTCAAACTAGCTGTGACAGTAACAGACAGTAACGATTGATCCCTTATCAATCCCAATACTCGGTGAACATCAATATCATCATCATCATCATCAAATCCAGAAAACCCAAAACCAACGATTGTCCAACGTCTACTCTGATCTGTACCAATGTCACCGATCGCCTAGAAGGGCTGCGCAGTTCACTGCTCAACTTTCAGAGGAGACCTCTTTCAGCCAAGCCGCCGGTCTGTGCCACTGCCTGGTGGCATGTCATAAACAAAACTCCAGCCAGGAGCTGGCCAAACAATTATCTCTTTCATTACCGTGTGACATCTTGCGAATGCATCTGCCGTTGCCAAACGAAATTTGCAAATGCATTTCCCCCTCCAGATCCTTCCTTCATCGTTGCAAGAGCCTTCCGACTCCGAGGGGCGGAAAAGAAGATAACATCCTCGCTCGACGGTGCCTGCACCTGCAGCTGCAAAAGATGGCAAATCGTGGATCGAACATTTTTCACCGGATTCCACCGGATGTACACCGGTGGTGGTGATGGTGGCAAGGGTGGTTGCAGGCAGATTTATCCCGGAAAACGATTCATATCGGTCCTGCTCTGCTCTGCTGACCGCCGAAAACCACCCAATTCCGCTGCATCGCTTCCCTGGCCTGGTTCGGGAACAACATTTCGCTCACCATGCCACCATGGAGTCTTGGAATCGTCTGCATCATCATCATCGTCGTCATCGGACTGCAAACCAAACGTCATCAGTGGCCGTGTTTGTGTGGCACTGTGACTGCTGCTGCTGCATTCGAAAACTGCAACATAGCACGACGTCGTCCTAGTCCGTTGGTTTGCAGGAAAAGGACCTCACCGTACCTTCCAGTGGACCGCCAGGGCCAGCCAGGCAATGGATCGAAATTGAATAAAGTGTTATGGATTTTGTCGTTTCCGTCCGGATGAATGAATGTTTTGCGGTGCTTCTGGCACAGAAAAAGGGGAGAGTAGGAACGAGAGGCGCCTTTTCACCTTCCCGGAGTCACCGTTTTCCCCCTTTTGCTCCTTCTTTGCTTTGTGTCCTACGAGCAGTGGGTTTCCGTTCCGATTCCGTGCGGCCTGGGAGCCTGGAGTGATAAATAAAAAATGCATTTCTCAGTTTTCCAATCGCACATACATACACGGAACTGATGGTGGGATTGCTATTTATGAGTTCTTTTCTTCCATGCTACTTTCCTGCTGTTTGTTTCTTCGTTAAGTGCACTTACCGGATTTCCGCTTCGAGAAACCAGTTGACCAGTACCGGGGCCAGTAGCGTCAGGTGGAGAGAAGGGAGAGTAAAAATTAATTTGCTTTGTCCTTTCGTCGTTTCGAGCTTGAGGATAAAGGATTCTCGATGCAGCTACAACCGCATACAGCATACCCGGGGGTAGAGCAGCAGTCCACAGGGCGGCAGACCATTCGTGATTCATTATTAGCTTGCTGTTAGGTAAAAGGACACGTGAAAGACATTCTTTACTTTGAGGCTGATCGCAGTCACCAATGGCACAGGGGAGCCACGCTTGGAGCTGTTGCTATGATGCATCATGTCAGCACGATTTGAGCTCAAGAGCCCGGCACATCGACTACTTAATGGGAAATGAATTATGAATCCCTCGCGACTTCCGCAGTGGAGAAAAATTCTTTAGAAAAATCAACCAGAAAGCACAAACACGTTGGAAATGGGAATCTTATTTCGATGAAATATTGAATTCCTTCTTCTTTCCCGAGAAATTTCATTCTTTCGAGCCAACTAAACACACAATGGTGTCCATCACAAACACACACATATACAAAGGTACACCGGCCAGCTGTAACTGGTCGTCGCAATTTTGATTGTTCGACCATTTCCCTTCCGGTTCCTGTAAGACCACGACACCACCAGGAGCAGTCGCAGCAGTAGCTGTGAACGTTTTCCGCGTCGTCCAGAGCCTTCAAGCACTCCACAACCAGCGACACGTGGTGTGCACTCCCGGTGTGTGGCTTGCTCAGCAGGTGAGCATAAGCTTGACCGCAGCAGTAGCAGCAGCAGCAGCAGCAGGTTGGTCCTCACGACGCGACACAAACCGCCAACTGTGCCAAACCGTTTCGGCACCGGCATCATCATCATCTTCATCATCATCACCTTCAACACCTTTTCCAACGGAGAGTGGAGAGTGTCCTTTGCACTGCGGGTGCTTCTCTGAACCACTACTGCACACCCCACGTGCGGCACATGCAGGGCCAGTTGCCAACAATGTGCAGCTGCAACAATGTTTCGTCGCGATGTTGCTTTCCCCGTGCGGAAGGGTCCTGCAATCATTTTTCATATCCATCTGCAACTGACAAGCTGGTGGCTGGTGGTACTGGTGGTACTGGTGCTGCTGCTTATGCTGCAGAGGTTGGCAACCACTGGCACCGCCTGCTGCTCGCCTACTGCAGTTGTAATGCTGCCGGTTCCAGCTCGCCATTATCTCGAGCGGTGGAAAAATGGCCAAAAAACAGAATCTCGTTGACTCACGAGCCGCAGCAGAGCAGTTGCCGCCAAATTAAACGAACGAACTGCTCTTTAGCGATGCTTTTCCGAGGGGCGGAAGTACTTACAACAGCGATCTGATTACGCGGAAATGGATGCTGCCAAGGAGCATCCAGCTAGTGCCGCTAGTCTAGGCGACAGTCTACGGTAGGGAAGTCATTTGTAAACCGGCGACACATACCGAGAGGAAGAGGACTCGAAGTATAAAAGTTTAATTAATCATTAAACACACAACACACGCTGCCAACAGAACGTATCGGGCGATGGCAATAAAATTAAAAACACATAAGCCCATTGCTCAGCAGGAGCAGCAGGAGCAAAAAGATGTTCAACAACGTCAGAGCTAATTGATGTCACGAGATAAGTTGCAATCGAATGGTTCTAGGACCTAGGGCTTACTGCAGACACGGTGGCACTGTTTCATCACAGCAGCGACATACGATGCGAATACTCCCGGTTTTTGGAAGATCTTTTTTCGCTCCAAAAATGTATCGCCGTTTTTTTCTCATTCTCGGGACCAATTTTGTGGGGAAAATGGATGCAAATGGTAGCACTGGCGCTGGTGTTCTGTTGCAACAACCGAAAGGGATTAAATATGGAACGAAATCTCGATGAAGAGATGCCAGTGTGCCTGCCAAAGGGGATGAACGTGGTCACGAAAGACGACAAAATAATTGCAAACCTAAAAACCAGAGAACCACGTGAGAAGAAGGAGAAGAAGAAGGGGAGTCTGGATTTATTTTAGTTAATGAAGTGTCCTGGGTTGCCATTCCGGGTCGGGGGGTCACCTTCCCCTCTTGGTCTCTTTAGACCTCGACACCGATCTCGCTACGACTGTGAATGAAGTGATGGCGTTTCTGTTAAGTCAATATGTGCTCAAGAGCCCATAACCGGCATACAAGCGGACTGGCTTTTAG
This sequence comes from Anopheles aquasalis, assembly GCF_943734665.1. Taxonomy (NCBI): domain Eukaryota; kingdom Metazoa; phylum Arthropoda; class Insecta; order Diptera; family Culicidae; genus Anopheles; species Anopheles aquasalis. The sequence continues at coordinate 4,769,030 of NC_064878.1, read as the reverse complement.
TCTTACCAGCTAGCACGAGGTGGACTTGTGGATGTCATGCCTGTCCGGGAGGAAAAAAACAGAAAGATACTCAGTATGTCAGTGCTACTTCTAATTTTGAGATTAACTAGAAATGATAAATGACTGCATCCACTGCGGCCGATGTGTCACACATCAGCCACAGCCATTTTTACTGTCTCCCTTGCTCTGCTGCTACTGTCTTTCGTGCCAGATTTCGCGGAAAAGGTATGCGTTCTGGATCCCAAAACAACTTGCCTTAACATATCGCATCGTTTGCAACGCGACACAGTAGCACGAAATGCTGGAAGACTATTTTTGGAACCTCTTTTACTCACGCTCCGTCGCCATCATTCTGACACCCGAGTTCTGTCGAGATGCTCAGTGTGTGTCTCTGACTCGCGAGAGATTAACAAGATGCCCTGAATGGTCCATCCGATTAGGAGTCGTTTGGACGGAGAAGTCGGATGCACAGAATGGCATTGCCACACTGCTGCTAAGCGCACGCCGGTGACGGATTTACGAACTACCAGAAGTCGATCGACATCGGCCCCATTCCCAATTAAGTCGCCCCAACGAAGTGTGGAATGTTGTACAACTCAATCAGCGCCACCACCCCGAGTGGAGGTTCCCCCAAAAAACTGCATCTTGAACATGTGCAATGTCAGAGCTCGTTTCGTGAGACACTGCCGCCCAGTAACGCATCAAGCGACGCACGCGGAGGAATGTGACAGATTACGAACTGCGAGCTGTGACACGTGACACGCGAACAGCACATTGCCTCACTGAGCATAACGGATGCCAGACAGTCAGTCAAGACCCCGGTTCGGTGGAATGCTACGACGGATACTTAGTACGGAGCACCATGAAACTCGACATTATCTGACCTTTCGCTAATTACCGCACGATTAGTCTCGCGGATTCCACAACGAATCCTTCTACGCGGCAGATCGTGGCGTTAAGGCGCCCAACGTGGTTTCATTGGAATCCACTCCACTCGCGCTGGCGTCAGTTCCATTGATAGCAGCGACCGGTTGGTTGGTGAATGAAATGAATTCTTGAACTCGGAATTCGCAGAACAGTCGTAGAGCTCCGTTGGAAGGAAAACCGTGCCGTCCAAAAATCCATGAATGTAATGCTGCTGCTTAGAAGAGTTGCTCCCGTTGCTTCACGGTTAACTGCCGATGAATTATGGGGTCCGCTCCCAGAATAGTGATGACCTTTGCAAGAATCATAGACCGTTTTATGCTGATACTGAACTCCCTTACATTCTTAGACAATTGTCTTTGCCTTCGACTTTCACTCACTAACTGCTCTCTCTCTGTTTTCTCCTCGTTGCAGGTAAGTGCTCCAGAAGCTGAAACTAATTTTATCCAAATACCCAGCCATCTTGCGATATCCCGGGGATTCTGGGGACACTTGGGAGGTAATTATTTATATTTGAAAAGCCATTAACATTGGCATATTTATGGGATCACCAGGCACGACAGGGCGGAAATGGGTCAATTATCGTAAAAAGAGCTTAACACCTCTCCCCCAAAGCCTCTGGCCGTCGCTAAAGATAGGATTCCGTTACAACTGGCCACAAATTCCTACAAACAATTGCTACCCACAGACCGAGAGCGACCGAGACACCGCAGTGACTCCGGCGGATGAATCACAACATTGACGACGATCGACAGAATGTCGCCAGCCAGAGCGAGATGCTGGTGCTCTGCTGTGTACTCTGCACAACACGGACACACTTCCACCACCCATTTCCATTGGCCTGGGATTAACACCTCGTAAATTAACCTCCGGAGCAACACCAACGGACCAATTGCACTCGTCCATCGTCATTGTACTGTCGATGTCTCGATGTGTCTTCGAGTCCGATCCCTCTCCGGAATCTTCCCGGTGGGAAAACTTTGCCTACGCCAACTTTACGACTCCCAGGACATTGTTCCCTGCCCCCGGGGATGGAGTGAGGAGCTCGTGACAATCGATTGGAAGGCATATTGCTGTGGAGAAGGCGCTCGGTACTAGTGTCCATGTAGAAGAAGTTGTTGGTGTACCTTTCCGAACATTCGTGGAGAGAATGTTTTGAAACAATTTCCCATTTACAGCTTTATCTATTCCGAAGATCATAATTCGTTGCGGCCAACGTGCCACGTAGAGAAGGTGTATGCGACACCCGCACACACCCGTGCTAATGCTTGTCTCGTGTCTCGTGTGTCAATCGTCGCGGGCTGTGTTTTGGTGGTGGCTGGCGCGGTCTCCCGCTGTCATCGAGGTCATAAAACAACGTTCCCCCTTCGCCAACGGGCCCGCACTGTCGATCGATCGCCGACACCGACGAATGGCAACTTTGACAGCTCTCTGTGAGCCACGAGATCGGACGATCAGCGACAGCGACAACGACAACGACGACGAGACGGTGTCCCATGTGGCCGCTAATGGAGCTCATAAATCTACGAGCCACGCGCGCGCAACCAAAGGGAGGCCAAAAACAAAGGCCACTGGCCACGATGTGAGACGAGATCATTGATCAGCCCCCCCCCCCCTCCCCCCTAAGTCGTGCATCGTCGTTGTCGTTTCCATCAACAGTTTGAACCTGATGGATCTCTCTATTCCACTGAGAAGGTGTGCTGCTCCTCGACCTGCTTCCAGCTCCATAAAGGGGGAGGGTATTATAAAGAAATTAAACCACAAACCGACCCACCGTGGCAATCGAATCGTTTCTCAATCGCGCTCGCAGCCGTTTTACAACCCCTCGAGACGTCTAAACTCCCCCTCTGTCGAAAGGCGGCAAAGTCACGCGAAGGTTACTGTAAATCCCGGGCAGCATCCTTCTGAGGGGTATCGCCCCGCGCTCCAAGACACTTTAATGCCCGCCTCCAGGCAGCGGGTTAGCACGTAAAATATTTTTTTAAACCCCTTCAAATGCCGTCTCGCGGGGGGATCACTCCATCACTCACTCAATTTTATGTCATCTTCACGTCCACAAAGGGGGGGAGCGCAGATCCCAAAACGCACTTGGAAGGTGCGAACTATTTATTTATTTTACTATTACCCACGGCTTCCTCGGCACAGGCTATTGTCGTGAAGGAGTCAGCGCGCGTAACAGGATTCTCCGGAAGAAGAAACCGAGAGCGAGCGAACGCACGAGTGCTCCTTGAGAAGGTGACACAATCGTTCGCGAACGGGAGCTGGAGGGAGCTCTCGAACGATAGCATCTTATCGCTACGCGCTAGACGTGATTATTACCCGCATCGCTTCCCTCGGGCGACGATGATGAAGAAGGTGATGATCATATGTTTCCATCTCCATCAAGAGCGACGCGCACGAGTGCAACCCCTTTTTCCGATGGTGGTCGCTCCCTTGCCCCTCTTTTTTTTTGCCTCGTAAAACGATGCTCAATCCGCTTAAAATGCTGCACACAAATGCACAACAACGCTCTGTGTTCTCTATTGTACTGCAGTCCCCCATTTCGAGTTTCGAGGACAGGAACTCTGCACTCTGTTCCCCTCTTCCCGTGCAGTATGTGGTGTGGACCACAATGCGGCCACCACAAAAAAGGGGTTCAAGATTGCTGTTTTTTTAAGAACTAACACAACCTGGGGGGGGGGGGACCTGTGCAAGTGCCACTTGGCTGGCAGCTTCGGTTTGCTTTTGCTTGGGTAAAACAATTAATTACCGAAGCCTCACAGCGAGGGGGGGTGCGATAAAAAGTGTGATGAGAAAGTGAGCACGAAAACGTTTAAGAACGCCTCGAGAGGAGAAGCGGAAGGAGGTCCCTTTCAAATTGATGCCGCGATAAAAACGTCGCTTTCAAAGTAACACGGACCTCGCCACGGTGTGCCACGGTGTTTCCTCTTTGGCGTATGATTCGCGATGCTTTATGGTCTTTGGCCATCAAACCGATGAACCAACGCACACCAAGCAGTGGTGCGCCATATCGGGAGTGATGGTTCGTGTTCGAGCTGGGTAGATCGAATTTATTGATGTCACCCCATGATGCTTTCGTCAAAAAGTGCTTTAAACATGTCGCGCT
>NC_064878.1:4757500-4762500 GCF_943734665.1 Anopheles aquasalis | reverse complement strand
ACTTAAAGCGAGTGCGTGCGAGTGATGGGGTGTGTTTCGGTGGGAGGGTGTGTGCAAGTGCATCCCATCGCCATCAGCACGTGCTCCTCACGGGAATGATAATCACACGTGACATCGTTTACCGTAGTACCGGGGTGGGGTTAGAAGGAGAGCGTACGCACGCACGTTACCTTCGTGGCCTTTTTAGCTTCGTGTCCCACAACAAGCGGCATTTAATGCAAACCCTGCACCCTCTGGTGATATCAGAGGGCTCAGATCGTATGCAAATTGATTTTATTAAAAGAAAATGAACAAACACTCGACCGCGCACTCACCAGCAACTTATGCTGTCATTGAAGTCCTTTGTACAAGTTTTGGGAAGTTTTCGAAAAAAATCGCTCAAATACGCGATAGCAACCTCACAAATGAATCTCTCTCTCTCTCTCTCTTTACAAGAAACTGCGTAAATGCAAATCGATTCGTGGCCATCGCACGCACAGTGCATTTGCATTTGCAACTCCTCTGCTCAATTGTTTCTATTGATTGCGCACGAACATACGAGACACGCAGCTCGCAGTTGTTGACGTTGTCGTCGCCGGACACGAAAGATCTCTCAGTTAATCCCACGCAATGGCGCCCAACAGAGTGCGGCGGCTGTAGGTGACGAAAAAGGGGTTTAATTAATCATGATGTTGTGCAAACATGATAACGCGTTCACGCAGCTCCCCGTTCGTCCCCTGACGTGACGGAGCGTCCTTAAGATTCCTGGTAGCCAGCCAAGGCTCGCTTCGTGGGCCCCCTGATCGCTTCCTGGACAAACACGGTTCGGAAGGAGTGAACCTGGAAAGGTCTGGTGTCTGGTAGCAGTGCCTGCAGGCAATAACGAGGATGGTAATCAGGACGTCGTGCAGTCGTCGTCGTCGTCATCATCGTCGACAGCGAGCGAGGAGTCGCTCATGAATGTATAAATATGCTGATTAGCTCGGGATGTTATTAGAATAATTGATAATGGGTGATGGGTTGTGGCGTGCACGCGCTGACCAGCCCAGCATCATTTTACATACGCCAGCCGTATGGCATTAGGTCCGCAAAGTCGTTCGTGTCAGGGCTGAGCGGAAAGATGGAACGCTTTTTTCATGCATTTGAAGGAGTACCTGATCATGGTCGTCTATATTCTTTCAAATTTGATAAGCATTCTATTGTGTTCCTTCCGCGCATTACCGACAAATTGATGCCATGTCTTGCTTCTTTAGCATCGCTCGAATGGCAATTGCAGTGGCAGTGCCGTCAACCGGACACCAACCGACTTCATCATATCCCTGCGCCGTAAATACCATAAATGAGTTCTGCGAAACTCGCTCCGAATGGCTCCGCTATTCACAGCGAACCGGAAACGAACTTCTACTGTCAATTGGACCAACGACAACGACGGTGGCTGTCGTCGGAACAATCGGAGCTCATTAATAAATTCATTTTGTTCGCTTGCCTCGCCGACGCCGTCTTTCACTGATTGAATCCTTTTGCTGGCAGCGAGCGAGTGCTGACCTCTCGGGGGTGCGCGGAGGCCACTTGCAGGCGTACAGATTAGCAGAAGAATGGCAACTAAATAGATTATATGGCTCGTTCGCAATTCGCGAGGCGAATAAAAGGAGCGCAGCAGCATCCACTGCGATTCTCGCGGAGGGTTCCCGGAGGAGATTATGAAATATTCGCCGACTGCCTGCCTGCCGACTGCCTTGGCGGAGCTTATTGTCGTTTGCTGCGCTCTGCAAACGATGCGATGCCATAAGGACTGTGAGGGGAAAAATTTAATTAGCTCCCAATGAAGTGCATTTACTTCATTTGACAGCGTTTGCCGCTCAAGTGGCTCAGCGAATCGGTTTTACTGTGCCAACGCAGCAGTCCTCGCCCGTGACTTCCTGCCAAGTTGGTAAATAGAACGAATTCACTTTGAGTCGAGTGGCGCGGAAGTTGGATTGATTTGGCTTCAACCTAGCAGTAAGAACGTCCCGGGATGTGCAACGATCGATTTGTCTTTGAATTCAGGGCACTAATGGCACTTCTGGAGTCGAAGATGCTGTGTAAGCGAACGTATGGGTAGCGTACGAATTTACTTCTCTAAAGTTTATTAATTAGAAACAAACTTGGAAAGTGGAAGCTGAAAACTTCTTATAAACTAAGCTAATACCGACGTTACATATGAAAGAACTAACTCCTCATTACGGTTCATTCGCACTCTAGAGTCAACCTTTTTATCCAGAAGTAGATTGCTTGGAAACGGTGCAGACACAACACTTGAGCTGCTGAAGATGATAACTAATAGAAAACAGTCCCGGCACGGCACTGCTCTGCAATGCTATCCAATGGAACGAATAAAAGAGATTCTACTTCCAGATGAAAGGATAAGCGGAACATTGAATTGCGTTCCCGGGGGAAAAAGGATTCGAGGCCAGTAGAGGGAGTTGGTGGTGTCCGTGGTCGGCCAACTATTTTCCCGACCATTCGACCCGGCTCGAGTCAAGCAGGCAAACGGAATAAAAAGCAAATGCAGAAGCAACAGCACCCTGCGTTCCCTTTCCGTTTGGTGGTTTTGAATAGGTGATGCCGGGGCACTGATAGAATGACATAATGAATGATAGGAAATAGATGGGAAAGCGGCACAAAAGTGGGGTTATGTTTCAATTTTACAACATACCTAGGCACACCTCTCTTCGTTTTGCAACGAACATTCAAAAGCACCAACGAACATCGACCATTACAGCAGCAGATTGGAGAGAGGGCAGCATTGGAGTGGTTGTTCATTAAAAAAAAAGAGAAAGAAATAAAGAAAGCCCTGGAAAAGGATGTAAGCCCTGCTTGCCGAGAGGGCTTCAGGATGGAGATTCTATTCACACGTTGACAATCTGCTGTAGCTGGTTATCTGGTGTGCGGACGTATGTGTCCCAGAACTACTCCGAACGCTCGGGGCGGGTTTGGTGCTTTTTCACTTTCCGGATGCCACCGGAATGGACCGGAGATCCCGATTTCGCTGCTCCAACAGGTGTGGCAGGTATGGGAGGGACTGTGGGTGTAGTTTCTGACATGGCAAGGGAGATGAAAAGAAGTGCTTTTGGTCAACAGAAATGAACAAAAATAAAACAGAACCCTCCGAACCCCGAAGAGCATTCATAGAGTCGGCATCTCAAAGCAGTCGTTAGGTAAACATTAGTACAAACCAACACATGTTCCCTCTGGCTCGGTGCCCTTTTGGCGATGTCCTCGGAACTATTCAACGAAGGTTTTTTGGGCCCTGTAGTTGGTGCTGCTGCTTGTGCTGCTGGTGCTGATTATCATGCATTTACACTTTGCAATCATGCTGCGCTGACCGCGCGCTTCCCTCCGCTTCGGTGGACTTGCAGCTCCACTCACTTGCCATCCCAGATACGGTGATCATCTATCGTCGTTCTGTCTTTCAATGTGCTTTTCCTAGAGCCGGGATGGTGGTGCTGCTTCAGGCACCCTTGACATACTATGGAATTGCGGAAGGAGGTTTGAATTTTTTTTCCGTTGAAAAACAATCTCAGCTCTCCATCCATCGGTCGGTGCTCACATTCGGATGTGGCACGATGATACCAGTGGAAAGTGGCGAATGTCAAGCACATGTGAACGGCATCGGTCACCACAGATATCTGGTTCTGGCTGGTGACAGAACGGTACGACTGTATGCTGCACGAGGGATAAAGTATTTTCAATGAAATATCTTTTTCGTTCGTTCAATGGGACATCCTCGTGGGTGTGATTGCCTATGTAGCGTCGCGGGGCTTTCCAAGGGGTGGAATGGTATGTTTTCGTAAGCTTTTTGAATATGTTTATCACCAGGAATGGTGGAGAATGGTTTTCACCTTTTTTTCGTATCATGTTTCCTTAACATTTGACTTTTTTTCGATTGTTTTTACTCTGCTCGTTGACAATTTCCACCAACAGTTAGCTAATAGTTGCCTATATGTTGTGCTCATGTTACTTAAAAATGTTATTATTGATACTTATGTAACAATTCATCATTCTATCTCATCTTTCTAATTTTTGGTCACAAAACGCTTCTGCGATGGATCACTATAAAGCTTATTTTAAGACAATCTCTTCTTGAAATATTTTTCTTTTCACTTTTTTCCCTTTTTAATGCATTGTTTCCAACGTTCCTACTCATCATTGATTTTGATTTTTAGTTTACAAATCTAAAGCAAGCTATTACTGTAAACTAATGCTACATCACTCATCAAAAAATCAACCCAACAAAGCACCAACACCACCATCATCATCATCATTAATGTCATTTTTCATGCACACAATGATGTGCTGTTAAGTGTGTTTCACTCTTGATCGTCAAGTGCGAGTGTCCCTTCAATTCATCATCCTGGCTCCCGGTGTACAACACCAGGACGTGAAGGACGACATCTCGTTGGACAAGGAGGCAAATGGGGCCACAACATTGCAATAGTTGGGTTCGCGCATCATCGCATATTTTCCCACACAGATAAAAAAAAGCGTAAAGTACCGCAATGCACTTTGGCGCACTTGAGAAGATGTATCACATTGCAAGCGGTACTCGGCAGGCTTTATGACGACAAGAGCTGGTCCGACAGGGGCTTGCGCTCATCAACCGTCGGATTCAAGCACTGGACACTGTGTGCCTGTGTCATGCGTGTCCACGTTGATGGAATCCAGCCTTTACGGAGTGTTCCTTTATGAACACAGTATTGTGATGTGCGTTATGCAACTTGTTTTCTAGTTTTAATGATCATCCTCTTAACGTTGTATAGTCCTTAATGTAAAGAATGAAGTTTACTTCTGTTTGTCGCTTTCTATGCAGCATTTCTTTCACAACATAACACGCCATCGAACAACAAAATCAAGCAATATCACCTCTCCGAATAAATGGTGAAAATACTTCATCGATTCATTGTTCCAATTTGCACTCCACTGCTTCCAATATTGCAGGCTAACATTCGACTGGCTAAACACCGAACGCAATCAACATATTG
>NC_064878.1:4750000-4752500 GCF_943734665.1 Anopheles aquasalis | reverse complement strand
GGGCTACTGCTGCTGCTGCTCATCGATCTGTATCGATCTCCGGTCGGTGAGCGAGCGAGCGAGTTAAGCCACTTACCACAATGTCCACTTACCCCAAGCCACTTACCCCAAGTGGAGAGGCTTCTTGAGGAAAGCTCCCCCGCCCTCCTCCATTGTTTGCCTCGAGCGCATCAGCAGCAGCATATAGGGCTGCACTAAACACTTTCGATATGTAAATTTATGGATCAGCAGGCTGGCTACTGACGCAGACAAATACCTACGCATTTGTGCGGCCGGTCGACCGGAGAAGACGAGTAAGATTTGTGGAGCTTCGATGTGGAGCTCGTGTTCGCCCTTTCTGCTCTCATACACATGCCCGGTGGCTGTTTAACCACTCCGGAATTAATCACCGTGTGGTTACGTATCCTGCAAGACCTTTGGGAGGTGGTTGATGATGTTGCTGCTGCTGCTGCCGCTCCTGCTGAGAGGTGACCACGCGGTAGCCACTACGGGCTAGTGTGCAACATGCAGTGCGCGCTTGCTTCTTGTGGTTGCATTATGCAAAAGGGCGTTCCGTCGAATGGTTCAAATTAATTTGGAAGAAATTACTCGTTAAAGCATAAGAGCGCCCTAGGGTCCTGCACAGACTCATAACTCTTTGTATGAATTAGGACACATAAATCGTGGTCCCGGTGGCCTGGAGTATTGCACAGTTTGCGGCCAGGAGGTTGTAGAAAGACGTCGTATTCCTTCAAGGTTGCTACAAAAATCGTCACATATCTCACGAGCACTGGCAAAACAATTAAAATTCGCTCGCCGATTGGGTTTATCTTGTGTAACGGGAGATTGAACGGAAGAATTACCTTAATCCTGACACGGCCATCGACATAAACCGAAAAACGGCCAATCGCCACCGTGCACACCATGCACCGGGTCCTAGAAAGAGAAAGGAATTCCCATGGAAAGGAAACCGTAACACCCGTTTTACGTAAGGCCCGACCATGACCTCAGCAGCAGAAGCCCGGTGGCCTCAGTACGGCACGATTTCGCCCTCGACATCCATAATTGGTAAATTACAAACCACCGCCGTCCGCTGGATGGTTTTCGCGACGATCGGCCTGTGTTTTTTGGGCCATCGCCACGGGAGGCCCCCAACATCTCTCCCTCGCTCTCTCTCTCTCTCTGTCGAGACAAAATTACTTAATAAGGATTTCGACCACCCAAACCGAAACCAGCGAGTCGCGATATGGTATCGCGATGAAAGTCCCGGAACCATTCTCGTGCGCTCGCTCTCGCGGTCTCTCTCTCTCTGCGCTATTAATAACTGACCATAATTTATGCTCCGGAGGTTCTGGACCACTTCAAAACCACCGAGAAAACATGCTGGGAATCCCCATAAATTCACTCGCCATAATTGAACGGCCCCGTGCTCGGATATGGGGCTTTCATCGCGCGCCCGCGCGCCCGCACTCGCTCCCTACGCTAGTAGCAGCGTTAGAAGCGTCTTTGCACTCGGCACTAGATGGCCGATCTAGGGGTGATTAGTGCGCGTTCCTGTGTGTATGTGTTTCAAGAGACCAATGGATCAGGCTTGTTATCTCGACCACCTAATGCTGCGATGCAACGGTACAGACCATCCAGAGCACAAGAGCAAGAGTTGCAGCATTCATAACCGACCGCCATCGAACACCTAAAATCCCTCTCCAGCGGCAGCAGCATCACCAAGAGACCTCCAGACCGCCTGGTAATGAATTTATGTTCATTAGCGATTCCTTTCTCCCCGCGATCGATCGTTCGCTCGATCGATCGATCCGGGACAGTAGTTTTTTTTGCTTTTGTGGGGGGTTTTCGGGATTTTGTTTTGGTTTTCTCAGACCCGCCTGATTGTCTGATGTTCTGCTCGTGAGAGATGCCGGCTTGCTGGCAGCACAATGTCAGAGAGACTCCCTGAGAGTCGCTGGTGGCTGGTGAGTTTGCAACAAAACACAATGTCCAACCATACGTCGATAGTCCATAAATTACCCTTCATTTGCATAAATAATTAACGGATATTGGAAGCAGAATTTATCGCATTCTTCCTCTCTTGCGCTCTCGGTCTCGGTCTCTTTCTCTTGTTGTGCCCATTGTTGACCGCTGTTCTGGTGGCTGGCCCGACCTGCTGTGGTCATAATCCCCGACAATCCCTCACTCCGCGGGACCGGCGGCAGACAGACAGACAAACAGAGTGCCCACTATGGGCCCTGGTGGTTGAGGTAACGTACTCGTCCAGTACCCAGTGCTTACTATCATTACACACCGATGCTGATGCTGATGACGTGCGACGACGTCGTCGCCTGCTGCTGACTAATCCCGTACGCACACACATTTCGCATTTCTTCACATGCGATCAATACGACAGACAGGCGCGTGATCTGCGTCTCTTTTCCCTGGTACTTTGGAACTAGAACTGACTGAGAGGCCTGACGCGGTCTGGCGGGTCAGGCGAGAAAATTCGATTTGCCAGTAATTGGTCCGATGAATT
>NC_064878.1:4742500-4745000 GCF_943734665.1 Anopheles aquasalis | reverse complement strand
TTGATGTGCAAGTTTAGAAGACTCATTTCCTGGTTCCCCTGGGCCCTGCGATGCCATTCGGTCGCTAGCCCCGGGTTGGAAGCCGGAAATGGGGCTCGCTGCTTGATAATTGCAGCAGTAGCAGCAGTAGTAGCAGTTGCCTGCGAACGATATCACGACACGACAAAGAAAGCTTTATGCGCTGGGGGCTGCAGAACGATTTGCATAGCCAGCAGGAGGATTAGAATGACTTTGGACAATCGGTTTGCTCATAATCTTATGAATTGGGTGTTTCACCACATAAACCTTAAGAGAATCCTTCGAAGGACCTGCGAATTCACCTCGAAGGCCATCATTAAGGTATTTAAATAAATGATACCTCATCTCGAACTCCCACCAGAAGCAAGTGAATGTCAGCCTTCACCTCGAGCGCCACACAGAAAGGTTTCTAGTTCAACAATCCTTTCGGAACTCATTTCCTCCCTTTGCGAACTGCGAACTGGCCAGTCCAGACCACTGGTTTCCATTTTATCGTACTGGCCAGCCCACCCCCGGAACAGGAAGGACCTTAAATAGGGCTTAAACGATCAATTGACTGCAACAATTGCACTCACGCTCTCACTTCTCCACCCCGAAAAATCACCGACAAACCCACAACGACGACAACGATAGCGATGATGGTGATGAGAATGATGCACTCGATCGCATCCCCCACCACCCCCCGAGGGGGACAATAATTCTCCAACAAAATAATTGCATTCTTAATCAATTGACCTCGATCTGCTTGGCAGTTGGTCACTCGTCGGGGAAAAGGGTCTCTGTTGCGGCTCGATGATGCGCATTCCCTGCGAACTTCGCCAACGCTCATCATCATCAACTCATCGATCACCGAACCAAACGAGCCAAACAATGGGTTGCTCGTTCGCTCGTTGCTGACAAGCGTCCAGTTTGGTGAAGAAAGTGCATCATCGACCCAACCTCCCTTGCTTGTCTCCCTCTCTCTCTCTCTGTCTCTCTGTCTGCCTGTGTGTTCTAGTTGAGCTGTCTAATCTTCCTAAACCATCTCACTGGCACAAATCGCATCCGGTTTGTTGTGGGCGACTGGAGCGAATGCGCTGCATCTGCTGGAGGCGTCTCGCAGTTCGTTCGTTGGAGTTCGAAACTTCACATCCAGGCCATGGCATGGCAAGGTTTTATCTAAGCAAGCGACCGGTCTACGCCACGTGGGGGCGGCTTTACTTGCCTGCATGGATTTAATCCTCCCCCAAATCCCACCACCAATCCTGCTCGACCACATCGAGATCTGCACGAAAAGTAACGTTCCACGCGCTAGATACGACCGTGACCGCTGGCTGGCGCACAATTGTGCCCCGAAGCCCTTACCAGCAATCGCTGCAACCGATGACGCGCTAGTTCCGCACTCCGAAAGGGAAGGGGAGAGAGAAAGAGAGATATTAAATGCATTTTAATAGCGCATTAACCACCGATCGTCGATGCATCGCTGGCATATATTCGAACTCACACACAGGCGCACAAGCAGAGGAATAGAAGAGATATACGATACGTGCTCGCGCTGGGCGTTTGATTTAAGAAGGGATCCCCAGGAGAGACCCTGGGAGGAATTCCATTGTTTCCACGCGACCATTAGCGATCGAAGTGATGATTATCCGGAAAGCGGGGGGGGGGGGGGGGGGGGGCACACTGCCTTTTGCAGTTCCGAATACTCCAAAGAAGGGGTCCCTTTTGGGGTCATTTCGGTTTGAGCGAGCCCGCTGAGAAGTTGTTGCGGAGGCTTGGACGATTGATGTGACCTGCACTAGCGAGATGCGAGATGATTATAGTCTCTCTCTCACTTTCTTTGTCTCTGGGGACGTGAGTCTTTTGCACAAAATGTAGTTGGCAACGTATGCCAACGGTAGACAGAGGCGCCGAGGCGCATAATTGCATCGCCATTGATACGTGGACCACTCGCAGCGACTCAGATTTGAGGCGCCTGCATCTCGAGCTTCATGGAGGGAGTCTTCTACAAAGCTGCATCACTGTTATGACTGTTTTAATATTTTCCAACGATCGCAACAGATTAACTGTCCACGGTTTTAAGACCACCTTGCATAATTAAGACGCACCGCAAGACGACAACGCAACAACAATCACCATAAGCTGACTTTTAATTTTCCAAATTTCCTTTCACGCGTGCATCGTAGCTCGGTGACGACCATTTGGTCCGCCTTGCCGCGAGGCAAATTCTTTTACACCAGAACACTGGCATTGTTTGCCACTGGGCCACATAGTGCAGGACCGTGGCACATCCCTTAGGCGACCCGTAAAACCATGACCTACCGCACGCTGCCTCCACTCGAGGCACTCGAATGCGACGCGCCGCATTCCTCCATGGCGCTACTGACGAGCCAAAGGGGTAATAAATTGATTCCGGGACTGTTCTTCCGGCCGGCAGGTTCGCTCTTAATTACCCGGCGAGCATAGTCTCGCAGTTAAAATAATGCTCGTTGGCCAATTATTT
>NC_064878.1:4692500-4732500 GCF_943734665.1 Anopheles aquasalis | reverse complement strand
CATTTCCAATTGAAGCACGGTCACTCTCGAAACAGCAGAAGACAAAAATCACGCAAAACTCGTTTCGTTCCGCTCGTATGAATATCTCGTCATCCAATTTGGCGTTGCTGCTGCTGCTGCTGCTACATCTCCTGGACGACTGGAGGATTCGAGTCACCGACGACGTTCAATCAATTCATCTGCAGTGCCCACACTGGCCCGTAGCTCATAACTCCTCGCTAGCTCACCCCCCCCCCCCCCTCCCCCCCTAACCGTTGCTAATCAAATAGATGATTCTGTCCCACGTAAAATGTCCGTTGTCCTGGAGCCCAGCTCCGGGAGATGGTGAAATCCCTGGCTTGCCAGCAAAATTGACCACAATCGTAAACAGTAATTTAATTTGCGATTATAACCACCACTAGGATACAGCTGGTTCCAGGATGCTACTTGAGAGTGAAGGAAATAAAAATCAATTCCTGGACTTCTGGTCCTTGCTCCTGTTGGTCAAGGAGCCGGAGTCCCCTGAAGTGGACGATGACGACGACAACGATGCCGAGAGTTTCTCGAAAGCAAAGCGATTCCTCTTCAAAAAAAACCTTCCCATCCGTGGTTAGGATTCCGCTTTGATCTCGGTTCTCGCGCATTGTCTCTGCTGCGTCCGCCCGATGCGGAGATATGATGAGCACAAAAGGATCTAGACCCTGGTCGTTCTGTGGCCGTGCTTGATGATGAAGCTGCTGACATCCGCAAACGAGTGGATCACTGGGCCTCCCACACACCGGTCAACCGGGGGGGCAGCGCTGATTTGTGGTCGCCGCTGACGTCTCCCAAAAGAAGTTCAAGGAGAAGCTCAAGAAGTCGCCAAGGGGTAAGCCACAGTACATAAAAGCGGCAAAAGAAGAGACAAATACACGCTTCCAAGTCCAAGTGAAAGCGTTTAACAAAACTGAAGACCCAACCGTTTCCGGTTCCTTCCGCATCTTCACAATGAACCGGAATCGGAGCGTGAAGGAGCAGGAAATCGATTGCTCCCGGATCACGGAAGTCCCTCCCTCCCGCTGCTCCTTCGAGGATTTTGTCGCAGTATTTATGGGGAAAAGGAGAGTGGAAAAAAGGGGAACCCACTGGACACGGCCGGACAAATGGTGGATGAAGGAATGTGGAAAAGGTACCGACAGGACTGATAGCGCGCGGCGAGGAACTTGGAATCCTCGGAATCGATTCGATGTTACCCGCGTTATTCAACGGTCAAACTGGCCCGCCGGCCGGCTGACTGCCTGGCTGGACCTTTTACGGCCGGCCAGTCAACGGACGACGGGACAATCCGCGCATCTACGATGACACCGTTGAGCCACTGCGGGGCTTTTCTTAATTTTATTATCGCCATTGATTTATTGCGGGTGTTTATCGTCGCATTTGTCTTCGTTTGAGACTCGTTCAAGGCGCATCCGCTCTCTCCTTCTTCCCTGCTGCTGCTTCCGGTCTGTCCGGTGTGTATGTCCTGTCAGCAGGAATCGGGTTTGATTTGTTTCCGCAGTGCGATTTGCGACCGCTCAAAATATGACAACCGTTTATGGCGCGGTGGGAGGCGGTTGGGGATAACTGGCATGGCGTGGTCCGTTGGACAGCAAAACACCGGTCGTTCGAACGGTCGAGCACGAGAAATGAAATGTCCTTTGCTAGTTTTGCTTGACGTAATTGACACCAGCAACGGGATGTCAGGGTAACTGGAAAGTGGTTTTCCTGGTATTTCGCGAGCTCGTGTCTTTCTATGCTCGAACAGCTTGTTTCAGTTGGGAGCTGCGATTATAATCGACCAGTGATGAATTGGGAGTTCAAGTTAATAAAAGAATGATTAATTATTATTTTTGAGAAATTATTAGAGAGAAATAATTTAGTAATTCGAGTTATTAACAAACGATCTATCAAAGTGAACTACAATTTTGATCATTTTCTCTCTTTTTGAAATAGTTTTTATCGAATGAATGATAGATTAAGGTTTATTTTTTACACGATAATCAGATGTCACAAAATCTTTCATTGTTCGTCTGTTCCTTCTTCAAGCTTTACCTAAACGAACATAGACAGACACAGTCAATCAGACGCGCCCCATTAATTTAAATAAATGAGCGCCAACATTGCCTCATCTTATCAATCTACTGCAACCAGTTTGCAACAAAGAACCAACTAAACGCAGCCCCAATCATCATCATGCCCCGTCTAATGAAATCACGTTCCAAACCGCGTGTCGCGCGCACGGAACCACGGTTCACATTAGTTGCGAACACATTGCTTGACAAAACAGTTACCTCCTTTACGTTATCGCAATTATCGTCTTTATGAAATCGATTCCATGTGAGTACCGGCCGTCCAATAGTCCAACTGTTCCCTTGAAAGCAACACACTTCAAGCAGCGACACTGCTGAGGTGCTTCCAGCACGTAGACACCGTTTATTGGCGCACATTCGGATCGGTTCCACTGGATCCATATCAGTAGCATCAGCCCCCCTGCCGTTCCCATTCACACGTTCCTTCCATACAACCTTGTAAGGCAGGGCAGGGCCAAAGAACCGAGATCACTAATCAAAACGGAATCGATTTTGACACCTGAGATCATCACGAAATGCGGATCCTGGATCACGGCAATGCACATCCGTACGATGTGCAGCATCGTGGCTGACGGCAATCGAATGGAAATAAAATCGAAATCGAAATGGCTTCAAACCGAGCTCACGTTGGGGCATCAGTTACATCTCCTTTCTGTTGCTGCCGAGGTGCCGATGCTGCATCGTTCGGCCGCTTTATCGTTCTTGCCATTGTTCGATCGGTTTTTGTTTCCGCAACATGTGGCCAATGTGCGGCATGATCGAACGAACGTCTCTAGCAGCACCATCATCATCATCATCGTCATCATCGGCATCCTGGTCGTCGTCGATGCAAGATGTTTAACTGCCATTCCAGACGGTAGTGAGTCGAGAAGACCAGAATGAGACAGAGAGAGAGAGAAGCGATAGATATCGGAATATTTATTATTTATATCTCCAGCATCGCCCACAACACCGCCCACCTTGCTGCGGCCAAGGCCAGGAAGAAAAGGGAACCCTTTGAGGCAACACCTTTAACATTAGGAGGGGGGAGGGGGGGGGGGGAGAATCAGTTGCAGCATAGCAGCACCAGCCATCGACCAGCATCAGCTTTCTATCGCTCACTGGCGCTCGGTTGCAGCTCGAGACAGATCATAAGGTCCGGTTCGGTCTGGAGGAGCCCCCTTCACCCTCCTGGCACACCTGACCGTGCGATTCTTTGTGATATTTTTATTGTTGCCCCGATTGTATGTGTGGAGTGGGAAGGAACTAGTGGTATCAAGCTCACCGTACCGGCGTTCACCAAGCTCAGAGCGCTCTCAGAGGTCTCCTCTCCAGGCTGCGCCGCCATTCAATACGCCACTCAATAATGCAGCATAATAACACGTTAAATATTTGAAGAATGGTTATTCATACCGATACCAAAGGCCCGGCCACACCGGGAGGGGCGGGAGTGAATCATGGTCATGTTCACGGTGAAATGAAAATAATAATCACGATGATCGGCAGCCCATCATGGTCCTAGGCGCGTCATCGTTCTATGCTACAGCATCATGATGCTGCTGCTGCTGCTGCCACTACCTTTCGACCCTCTTCTCGTGTCCGTATGTGTGCGGTGGGTGCATGATTTTACGATTTTCATCCTCGCAGAAGCGGCAGAAATCCAAATTCGCTTGCTCAGTGCCGCCGCTCAGAACGTTAGACGTCTCGCTGGGGAAAGGATCGCGGTCCTTCGTGGACGGAACCTGTTGTGCGAGATTGTGGCCCCAAACAAGTAACAGTTTTCCACTCCACTGTTGCCGTTTGCTGACCTTCTCTCGAACGATCGATCGATCGAGGCTGTTATGATTATTGCAAGCGAATCGAAGTGCGACTCCCATCGGCGGACATTCCAAAAGGCCTTTTTTTTTGCTCTCACTCTCCCTCCCTGAAGCAAGATAATGGAGGCAGCAGTGGTGTTGGTGGGGGAGGGAATTCGGAAAATTTAGTGGCATGATTTATGCGATTGAGCAGCGAAATTAGTCCTCTTCACCCTCCGCAGCACACTTATGTGCCCACCCTAGAGTCGAATGATCATTACCTAGCGTTCCAAGCTCGCCCAAGCTCACCGTTAACCGTCGGAGGAATGTTAATACTTAATGGTCCCGACCGCCCATCCTCGCCTAGCGGCCACATGAGCTGGCGGCGAGCATAATGATCGCGTAGTCGTGCGCGCCGTGTGAGTGCGTGGATGCTGGAGCATCGCAGCAAGCTAGGCAACAAATGGGCAATTGCGTGCCCCTTAAGGCGGGCTTCTTGTGCCTCGTGTGGCTCGGAATCGGAATTATTAATGTCGCTAAATTAATCAGCTGGCAAGGTATGTACGGCAAATGCAAATGAAACAAATGAATTCAATCGACACAAAGCACACACTGGTCCGGTGCGCATCCTCCTGGATGATTGCCCCCCGGAACCAATAGCAAATGTCTTAATCATTCAGGATGTAGTGAGGCGGAATGTGAGACTAGGGATTCCAGTGCAGAATGCTGGACCTTTTGTACTTGCTCATTAGTGGCGATGATGGTTTGCGAGCATCAATTCGTCATTTGTTACGGTTGTGGGCTGCAAGACAGAAGTCTGGGACCATTCCAGAAGAAGAAGAAGCTTAAAAGAAGTAGCTGATCAAGTGCAAGCACTGTACATTAATTTATTTCTTAATAACATGCACCTAATCAGATGCTCTAGAAGCAAAAACCGAGGAATCAAGGAATTATTTAAATTCTGAATCTTTTTTTTTGGGTCCCAAACTTCTCATTCGCTAACATTGTAACTCTCTCTCTCTCCGGACATTGTGGCACAACAATTCACCACACCAGTCCCAATTATCCGCCCCGAAACGGGGCATCGGCACCAATCGGGCATCATTTTGCACAACCGGCAGGCAGGTGCCTCGAGGTAATTTCTACGCAAATGAAGCGTCGATTCGCGACCCGTGAGCTCCGCGAGCGTCCTTAAGCAGCTTAAAAACGGAATTGACTCCCCTTGAGCTCGATAATAGTGACCAGTCGCGACCTTTGGTTCGTCCGAAAAATATGGTTCGCCTGGCAGATACTCAACAAGTCCCGTCGCCGCGAGTCCCGGCGAAAAAAAAAACCAGCTCCGCTATAACGGGTAAGCGGCTTAGCGTGGCCAATAAAACGATAAAAATCAATCAAGCCCAGCGAGCGAACGGGCGACCGAGCAACCGAAAACCGGGTTCAAATCCGCGTCAACCGCGAGCCGGCGAGTACTCGCGGCGAGAACTCGAATTCGAGAAATTCGAGACCCAATCGATGAGGCAGGATTTACGGGGCAATCAAGGCAAACTCCCGCGGTACTGCCATGGTCGCGAAGGTGAAGAAGGTGCGAAGGTACAGACACAGAGCGCCCGTGCGGGGCTGTACGATAAATATTGGAGAATTATTTCAACGCGCTAATGGCCATCATGGCCGCCGGACCTGGACCTGGACCCGGACAACCATCGGCGACAGCGTAATCAGTGGAGACATTTTTCTTTTCTCCAGCTCCAGGTTCACGCACTCCAGCGCGGAGTTACAGTGCAAGCGAGCGAGCGAGCATTGCGTAATGGGCTCCCGTAATGGTCAGGGCCGTTCTGCGTACCGGTACCGCGTCTTGTGCGTCATCGAGTACCCGGGGGAGGGGGATCGATCGAGAAATCGGAGACCGGCGATGGAATGATTCGTTTTGGGGCATCGTGGGTCATACGATACGACACAATTTGTTCATAATTTTCTACGTGCCCTGGGACAGGGCTCCTAAACATCGAGCGGACCGCGGGGGCCCGAAATCGATAGTTGCGATGCGGCCACTCAGCCCGACTCAGAAGCGCGCCCTCGGAAAGGTATCGATCATAAGCGTCTTATCGGTGTACCGGCGATCGCTCGCTCGCTCGCTAAGACCCTTAAGCTGCCACCACAGCGGGGACCTCCAGCCCAGGTGGTCAGGCCTTTCGCTTTTCCTCTTGATGGACTGGTCCGCGATCTGTGGTCCGCGATCGCCTTTTTGTTACGTGATCGATCGGTTGCGGTTGATGTGCTCGTGGCGGTTCGTACTCGTGCCAAAAGCCCCCGAAATGCGAGAGATGGAGAAGGGGTTCGACAGCTTCTCGGAAGGGTTCCCTGCTCCGTGGCAATCACTGACCGAGATCGGTTTACTTCGTGATTTTCATATTTTGCTCTACACAACTGAACTGACTGGTCGCGGATTCGGCGGGACAAAAGCCAAACGCGGGATGAGGCGGCGATGGCGGCGAGGAGAGAGGATCATAAAAAAGGGCCCAGATTCGGTTTCGGTTGATTGGAGTCGGTAGCAGCAGGTGTAAAGGCAGGTTGATCGAGAAATCGAGATAGAAACACAGCCACCACAGGGTGGAGCGATTAATAGGGAGAGCAATTAATAGTGGAGATGATGATGATGATGATGATGATGATGAGGAGGAAGACAAATCTCTGATCAGGCATCATTAGGCATCGATTTATTGGAGCACATTTGAAAACAAATAAAAGTGGTCATCAGATTAGGGGTGGGGGGGGGGGGGGGGAGCATAAAATCGGTTATTAAATATGCTACTAATTGCTTTATATCTTCCGGCATTGGGTTTGGTTGACCATTTGCTAGCAGTAAACTGTGTCCGCTCATTGTGGCCTTTGTTTGGTTTTGCAAAAGAAAACTCGGCATAAATTGTATTCTATATTCGATTAATGCTTGCGGTGTTGATGTTTATAATCTAAAATATGCTATACTTGTATTTAGTAATAGTCTCGATGCAGTTATTTATCACCGTCAATATACACGATATAAATTCAAATTATGAAAATTAATTTGGTTTATTGTTGCCATTATACCATGCAAATCAAAAAGATTCTTCAATACAACAATTTACATCATGAACTAAATTTAAAAAGAAGAACCAAGAGATTATAATGATTTGAATTTCAATTCCAAATAACTCCTTTTATTTTCCTATTTTATCAGCACCAAATGCTGGATAACTTTCATCAACAACAGAAGCACTTCCATGATGACAATGCCATGCTTTGCATTCCAACAATTAGCCCAAAAAACATTACCGCTCACCACTGAATGCGCAATTGAAGCTTTAAGCTTTAAGCAACACTACACTCCAATCATGCGTCACCATGAGCTGGTCGGCCTACCGCGAACAGCTGTCCGTCAACGAACCCGTTTGCATCGTCGTTTGGTCCGGCTGCTGCCACTGGTCGGTCGATCAATCACCATCAGCAGCAACCGGTGCACCCCCCCCCCCCCCTCCCTCGTTGATTCCTACCATACACCCTCACCGACACCACATCAGCATAAAGGCGAGCGCCCGAGTGCAGGTCAGCATCCACAGCAGGCACTCGTGCTGACCACCGGCTGCAACTTATGGTGTGATGAATGACCCAGTGAAAGTGTCACACTTTACACTGCAATAAATTAATTAACCCACAACACGCACGCACACAGCCAGAAGGAGCGCGAATGGTACTGTAAGTGCCCCCGACCACACGCGCCCGCAAAGGTCCTTTTCGCTGACCTCGCACACCGGACACGCGCTCACCGTGGTATCCGGGGGGAAAAAAAAGCAGGCGGCAAATCGTGGACCAACTTTTGAGAGCGAATGGAGCAGTGGATTAAGTGGAAATGTGAAGGCGGTGCTGGTATGGTTTAGCAAACATAGAAAAACGGTCTCCAGCACCACGTGCCCTCTGACTGTCTCTCTCTCTCTCTCTCTCTCTCTCTCTCTCTCTCTCTCTCTCTCTCTCCTTGTCTGTGCGTGTTGGCCGGTGGCCTAGCATAACGCGAAGACAAATGACAAACAATAGAAATAAATTTATCGTGCAGCAAATGCATCTGAAAACTCGAGCAACAGTGGCACCAGCAGTAGCACCGGGAAACACCGCGCCAAGGGAAACTTTCCCCTTTCCGCCAAGCGGCCCGTGGTCTGGGTCTGAAATAGTGTGCGGTAGGTGTCGGGGCCACACTTGCATTTTCAGTCCCATACCATCGTGGCCACCGTCGTGGGCTCGGCGCTTTATGGCCGCTCGTTAGACACAGATGGCGCATGCCATGCATCGTCGTCGTCCCTGGCTTCTCTGTCGTCGTTGCGCTTTACCAGTTTGCACGGAATTGCGCAACTTTGTCCGGAGATCAACCGCGCCTGTGTCCCCTTCTCACTCCCTCTGGGCATGCTTGAGAGCTGAGCCAGCAAGCAAGGCAGCCACCGTGATCCAGCGAGTTCGATGAAGCATAAATTGTTCGCTTACGATATTAATACCAAAACCCGGGGTGGTGGCCACGGTTGACCATAAACCTTGGAATGCGCGGTTTTTGTGAGGGATTTTTTTTTTCGTCGTCAACGTGGCGTGGTCGACCGGCCCGAAAAGACTTACTTTTCCGATTAATCATCGCGCCGATGGATTGGGATTCAGGGGCAGGGGTGAAGGGTGAAGGGTGTGTCGCCGCATGACGGACTGCAGACTGCATTCACGAGCCCTCTCGAGCCACCACGCTGCTGGCAGGTTTCTAATAAATCCAGCTTAGCCGGAGATGATTGACTTCTCCGTTGCTCGGAACTGCTCACTGATTGGTGGGTACGGTACCACCGGCTGCCCCCACGTGGCGTGATGGTGGTGGACCGCAAAAATCTCAAACTCGTCGACGACGATGCTGTGGTCATTTGTCAGCGAAATGGTGGAGCGCTCAAGACGACAGACGATGGACGATGGACGACTGACGACCGACCATTCCATGGCCATCGCAAACCATCATCAAATCATCGATTACGCGGTAATGAATGTTTATAAGCATAAAAGAGCGGGGATGATGATGGCCACTGCCGCATGTCTCCGCGAGGAAGAGGATGATGATGGTCGCGATGGTCTCCAAGAGCGTTACGATATGGCACTGCGTGTCCCATCGGCCATAAATAAAGTGAGCAAATTATCAAAGTTTCAGCATCATTTAGCCAAAGACAACGTGCCAATGTGCCAGCGGCCCCTGTGTATGTGTCGAGTACCTGAATCACCGGCAGAGTTGTGTTGTTTGTGCCGCACTACGCTGCTTGGCATGCCGTTGGCCGGCGCCCCCGGACACGGGAATGTCTTCCTTTTTTGCCGCTTTTATGACCAGCAGCAGCAGCAGCGCCAGAAACAGTACTTTGGCTGCCAGTCGATTGGAGTCCAAAGAAAACAAATTTCACATTACGAGACGCGACTGGATGGCGCTCTTTTCGGTGGCATGAGGGGAAGCATTTGCATCACCTGGAGCCATAAGTAGTTGTTCGATGATTATGGAGATGATGATGATGATGATGGTGATGGTGACTTTGCCATATTTGTCATATGCATGTCCCGCCTGTGATGATCTCGTTTGACGCAGCAAGCAAGCAAGCAAGCGATCGAAGATGGGTGGCGACATCGGCGGGGTTATAAATAAGCTGATGCCGCTTGGTCCGTTACAGCGAACGGTTTTTCATTTATGTGGGAACATTGTGGATGCAGCTTACCAGCTTGTGGATGCATGATGCAACAGCAGTAAAATCTAACTTTATTATTGGATTAGTTGGATTCGATATTTTCTACGCCGTTGAAATATTCAAACCATCAACACGATTACCACATTGTTATATAATGAACTGGTTTTATCTTGGGGTTTTTCATCTTCAGTTACGCTTTTCTTATGATTAATGTTGGCAGATAGCCTTTTGGAAACTCTTTTGATTACAATACTTTGATAAAACATTTTTATGCCACTTCTTATCCTTATCGTTGCTCAATCAGTTACCTGTTTTCCGTTTACTTAGTGTTTCTTGTTTATGTAGAGTTTTAAACACTTATTTTGCGCTTGTTTTTAATGTTGCCTACTATTCTTTACTTAAGTTTCTCCAACAATTCTTCCTTGTTTGAAGTTTCCGCTAATGTTTGATACTTTATTCACGAAACATTTCCTCTTTTCTTTCACCTATTGAATTCAATTTCACGCATACAGCCTATCAACACTCCCTGTTTGCGAATGCCGCAAGACGTCGATAAAGATGTCGCCAGCCGCTGAGCTGAGGAAATTTCAATTAAGGTGCTCTGGTGCTGCGGCCCTCGCCATTCAAACACCATTTGTTGTCACCAAGTAGCAGCAGCACCAGTAGCATAAATAACCCAATATTTAAGAAGCCTTTCCGGTCCTCAACCGACCGAGGGCAGTCGCTAAAAGCCCAACACAAAACACGCAAACGAAGAGAGAGAGAGAGAAAGAGAGACCTCATAAATCTCGAAGCGGCCCCGTACTCCCGTAAAAGCCGAGTATGTGTATGTGTCCTGGAACCGGATTTGCAATCACACCCATGGCATTGCACACACGGGGCGGAGGGCGTTTGGCCCTCCGAAAGGGACTCCTCGATAGGGGAACGGGGACACGGACCACGGTTTATCGTTGGCCATAAAAGCCACACAGCTTCGCTCATAATGGCACAGCTTGAAATCACTTTATTCCGTCTTTGGACCCCCTCCTTCTTGGTCTTCCTTGGTCCTCTGGCCCGGTCCGGTTGTCCGGTTCGTTGTGGCTGGGCGAATTCGATGCGCCAACGACTACCGCTCCCGCTGGTTCTGCTGATGGCCTGATGGCTCATCAAGAAAAGCTCAAATCATCCCAGACCAAAGCCGGCAGAAGAACCTCTGGCCTCTCTTTCTTTCTCTCGGTCTCTCTTGCTTTCTTCTTACCTCACCCACCGCAGAGACCCCCCCGAGATAGGAAAGAAATTCCCCTTTAAACGGTAATAATTTGATTTTTATTATGTTTTCCCTCGTTTGGCCTCTTGTTTCTTCTCCCGCTCTTCCGTGTCCTTCCTTTCCCTTGGAGCCTGGTCTGATGAGGTCCGAAATGAGGTTTACCGTGGCCGCTGTTGTGGTCATCCGTTACCAGTGTGCCGTTCTGTTATGCTTTGGGCTAGCAACACATAAACCAACGAAGGAAGAAACAGCAAACAGAACAACAGACCGAGCGAAAGAGGAAAGGGAAGGAGATGGTGGGTCCGAAAATCAATATCCCAAAAGTTATAATCGGAAAGAATTTATGAATAGACCGCCGGACCGCTGAAGGAGCGGGGGTTCGTTTCTTTCGCCTTTCGTTGCGCTTTGTTTTGATTCTGGCGCGAAGTCTTTTGTTTGGTGGTTCGCCTCCGTTCCAAGGATCCATCCGATCGACGACGCGACCACAGCACACACCCTCGCGCGAGATCATCTTTCGTTCCGATCTCACCGGCCCGGACCGATCCGATCTCTTCACAGCTCATCCTCCCGTCCCGGGGTTTCTGGTTTCGAGATTTCAATTTTAGCTACGCTCTTCATTCGCGCTCACTTCGCTTCACAGGGAGGGAAACATCAGCATCTTCCTGGCATCGGCGCATTTCGGGAACAACACTGCGCATTGGATTCACGGATTCGTCACGGATTGCGGACGCAAGACAGGCCCTGCGAGGCCACCCGGTGGGCTGAAGATCGTATTAAGCTGGAATTAGAAGATAAAGAGCGCAAGAGGGAGAGAAAAAGAGCAAGAAAGAGGGCACTACTGCGGTGATAATGAATGTCTCAGGAAAGGAAGGGGACCGCGGGCACCGAAATTCAATCCAACACCTCACTAGGCGGCCTCGCTCACTCCGATTTGTGAACATGGACACCAAGAGTTTTGCGGGGGGAGGCTCCTTTTGGGCACCGAAATCGATCAAAGCAGCTCGCGATCCCCGAGCAGTCCGGTCGATTCCCGGAGCGGTCATCATCAGCGGTGAGGGCGAGGAAAGATGAATGACATTCGCACAGCGGTGATCTCGAATTAATGACCGCAGAGTGCGGTGCTCGGTATCTTCTTCGAGAAGAGCCACCACAAGGTCACACAGCCAGCACAAGGGGAATGAATTATGGGGACATGGCTGATGGCGTTCCTCGCGAGCTTGTGTTTTGACAAGCCAGGGAAAATTGATTTCCCTCCCACTAGTCGCCTCGCTGTCGTTTGATGTTGCGTCCTTCTTTGCGTCTTCGAATTCTGATTCACCGGGAGTCACATCCATCTGGGCCACCAGCAGTGAGACGTATCGGTTAATAAGCGATGGTCGGAGTGTTTATTGCAATATTGAGCTGCTGGAGACCAAAACAACGGGGCGGTGTCCACCAAAACCTGCGCCAACTCAAGACATGGAGCTCAAAAAGACCACTTGCTACGTTCAATCATTCATTCGCGATGCTCCATTACGGTGTAAATGGATTTCTGGTGAGGAGACCTCGCGTTACCGCGCTTTTTGGCGCTTTTGGCCCCTCCAGCTCGGTCCATTAGTACTCCAGATCTAAGAGTCGAATTAAATTCGCCTCTTATTGACGTCGAAACTTGCGGAACTGTACACAAGGCCACCAAAAAAACGGTTTCTCCGTGTCCAGAAAAACCTTTCCATGAATAAAAACAACCAAAACAGCTTTCTGGCCCAGATCGCCGCCGATCTCGTGGCCCCAAATGGAGCCATTACGGGCGCAATGCAATTTTCTGCCTCAACTCCAGCTCCAGCACTCCAGCGAACAATTTCGAGAATATTCTTTCCACCTCGGTGCACGTTTTTAATTGAAATATAAGCGCCCGGCACCACTCTGCCACTGCCTTTGTGTGAGTGAGCAAATGTGCATCAAACGTACATCTTGCACCTTTTCGCCATCGGATCGGATCGGATTTCGAGAACCTCTACGCGAGAACACGTAATCTGCGTCCGTCCTTCACTTCGCTCATTCTTCTGCTGGGCATTCTTGGCATCATGCAACACGTATAAACAATGCGCAGATCGCGTTGCCTGTCCAGGCGTCTTGGGTGGTCCATCGTGCGATGACGACGAGGAGAAGGAGGTTCTGGCCACTCCCGGCGCAGCGTGCGTGCACGCGGTGCAAACTGCACTCACTCACGCACCTCCAACATCTGCGAATTTGCCAGGTTCTTTGTGTTGATGTCCTCACCACAAGACACTCCTTCGCTCTTCCCCCTTTTTGTTGGCTTATTTTAATTAAATTAATTGAATTACTGGCCACAATCTGGTGGCCGGTAAAGTTTTTCAAAAAACCTAAGGCCCCTTCTTGAGACTAGTTCCTTGGCTCACTTCCGTCTTCCAAAGATAGTTCTACGACGCTGCACTGTTGTTCTGATGCCCCGCGATCCACTGAGGTGAGTGCATTCGAACAAAACCAAGCAACCAACTAAGGACCACCAGGCCTTTTGATTCCGGCACATTTCCTGCTGTTTGTTCCTTTGGCCACAAAAGAGGCCATTGCTCACTCGCATTGGAATGAAGTTTTTCCGCGGAAAAACATCTCAAGTTGGTCTCTCCACGGACGGCTAACCACCTAACCAGGGAGGAGCTTCCAATAAGACAAAGTGCCCCGGATCATGATGATGATGATGGTGATGGAAGACGCAGACACACAAAGTACAAACTCGAGAGGTACTCGGTGAATTGTAGTAGATTGCCGGATCCGCCAGATCCTCGGCTCTCCGCTGGGAATTGTTTTACAATTTAATTGCACTGATTGCTAACCGGAGCACCACCGAGCAGCAGTTGGCTACACTGAACGCAATTGAAGCAGCGGAGGCCCTAGTAATGATATGTTTACCTAGGCAAATCGCTAACCACCTCCTGTCCTGGTCCGTTCCCAGAGTTCTCAACGGCACTCAACGCAGCACTTTCCAATCCTAGCGAGACAGCGAGGCAGATGATGATCTCGCTCGTTGCGCTAAGCGTGCGAGCAGCGGGATTTATCATTTTTGGTGGCCGTCATTAGCCGCTTTCCAACAACAACAACGATGCCGCGATGATTTGCCCGAGCTGATGAGCAAATACGGCGGCAACCCTAGGCCTCAGCTCACGATGATGGATCGGTGGACCTCGGAGGACGCCAACCCATCGGGACCGATGTCGAGGAAAGCAAAGCGTGCCAATACGACACAAAGTAAGCGGTGGCAGGCAGGCAGGGAATGTAATTTAATTAGGGGAGTTACCTTCTTCTTTAAAAATCCCCGTAATTACAATCCATTCCATTACGCGCTTAATGGAATACAGTGAAACCGAAATGACCGGCCAGTAACACAGGGGACGCCAGGACAAACCAGCACGACCGACCAGAAACAGCTCGAGAGGAAGATTGATGAGTCGTTTTTGAGCGCGGACCAGGGATAAGCGTTTTAAGCAAATTGATTAAAGCAAATTCCCGATGCTGGCCCCGTGGGACACGATTGTTTACCTTTACCGACGGGGACGATTCCCCAAAAGTGGATGCGATTAATCACACCACGGAGCACGACGAAGGAATGCTCTGCAGTCATGCACCTGGTCGGATGCACCAAGTCCCCTCTGTTTGTAGGATCGTCATCGATTGCAAAGGAATTGATTTTTGCTTCGGATGCAGCTTCGAGTTCAATCATCAACGCAGATGAGAAGCGAGCTGTGCTCGAAGCAAAAGCCATCTGCATGAAGCTGCCTTGGCAAATACCAAACAGCAGCAGCAGCAGCAGCGTAGTTCTGACGCTCAAATATCATTCCGTCCTGTTGTGCCAGTCAATGCGCCATGGATAGGTCGCTGGCAGCAGTCGCTAGGAACTGTTAACTAGCGGCAATTCAAACGAATCTCCCAATTACCAATCAGCCGACGATGTGTGGCCGGTTTGATGCTGGTGCCACTGGACTGAAGCCTCGTCTGGAAACGATACGAGCAGGATTCTCGGTTAGCACTTAATGAGCGTCACGAGTCACATTTGTTTGGTAAAATGTTGTGAAAAAATAGTTTCCTAAAATCATTCTTCCAAAACATGAACATGAAACTCCGTTTTTCGGAAAATCTAGCAGCATATGGTCACTATGATCCCTGGAACCACATTTATTGATAACCGCCATCCGGCATCCGGTGACGTCCACACGATGGCCTCAAACGTCCACAAATCTCGTCGTCGTCATCGTCCAGTCCAGTACCAGCATTTCCTGCGAGTTTCTGCGTTCGCTCGTTCCGATAAGCTGGGGATCCTCGTCTTCCTAACAAGCCACCCGCCTAACCTTATCAACTCCATTCAGGGGCCGTTTCCGTTTGATTCCATTCCGGTCGGAGTGGGCTCGGACGCAACCTGGCGTTATTTGCACGTCGCTTAGCACACCGGAACGCACCGGAACGCACCGGAACGATGGCGCTGGCTGGCGATAGGTATTTGAAGGATAAAAATCCCGGCAACCTAAACCGGGCACGCACACCATGCCAGGCCATGTTGTGTGACATAAACTATGCAATCGTCAATCGATGACTCGGTAACGACGTACACCATACGCTTCCAGGAAACGCAGCAATTGCTATCCTACCCGGTCCAGTTGGTGGTGGTGGTCCGGTCATCGAACTATCCAGCTGGCCAGCTTCATCAATAGTATACGAGGCTCGCACGATCCTTCTCACTGTCTCTATCGGGGAGTGATTTTCAATCGCCAACACACCAGGCCAACAAGGGGATGCCCGGTGGTCCTTTCATTGAGGAAAACCGTAATTAATTAATGTCCCTGCCTGGAAAACCTTCAAAGCCGTTTGTGCTGCTGCACTGCTGGTCCGAAACTGCAAAGGCAGCTGGACGGTTCTCTGGTATGCTGGAGGTTCCCCGTTAAACAAACTTTTCGCCCCAGCAACCTCTTTGTTGTCAACCACAACCCTCTAGGCCGGTCAGGGGGATTGGATTAAGGAGTCGACCTCTACCTCGCGCTCATCCGACTTCCTGCTCCACGCTGTGGCTTCTTGAGACTCTGCCCCGTTGACCGAGGGTGTCCGAATGTCCAAACAAAGCTTCGGGCAAGTATCTGGTGTGTTTGCAAAAAGGGCAAATCGAGTGCGCCTGGCTGCAGTTAACCTGCAAGACTAAATTGCACCCAAGAGTCCACTGGAGCCTCTCTCTCTCTCTTCTCCCTTTACCAATCAAGGACCAGTGGCCGGCTGTTTTGCGCTTAGTTCGACAAATAATCATAAACCGGACAACCACCACTTGTGACACTAGTGGAGAGAGTGTGTTTTGTGGATTGGGAGTTGCTCCAAACGCTGGGTTAACAATCTAAAGTCCACAATTATCTCCGAAACTCGCCGCTCGCTGCAGATGACTTTTGCGGGACAGTGCCGTGTGGTGGTGGGAGTTGTTGCTGGCTCATTGTAAGCAACATTCGGTGCTTGCTCGAAGCTACGATGGACCCTGGAACCCCCCGGGCACCGTGTTATGGCGACACAACTCGATGCGACACAAGAAGGTACGTTGCGGAAGGTCTCTTACATCGTACGCTTCGTGTCTTGTCCTAGCGCCATGTTTCACCCTGAAGCGTAAATACCTTGAGTAGGTTCCGCGTTCCGTTGCCGTCGCCTTTGTTCCGCCTCGCCTCGGAGGAGAGTAAAAGCCGGGAAGGGAACTAACGAGGATTTCTTTTCTATTTCACTTCTATTCCCCATCCATTCGCGCTCATTCGTTGGCGTTACCTTGGCCGTTACTTGGGAAAAAAACTTCCGATCAATACTCGACGCTGGTCGCCCTGAGCCCTGCCTGTGTGTCCATTGTTTCCATTTCGGAACCGGGGACTTAATGCTCCACACCGCCACCACCATCATCACACCCAAGGTGAGCTACCGGCAGCATTATTGACCGGTCCGGTAACAACGGCGACGACATCTCCGAAGGGTGACATTAATTAATTATTTCCTCCGGTCAACAATGGTGTTCCACGGCCACGAAGCCACGAAAGATGCTGCACAAGCCGCGAATGTGTGCCCAAGGACTGTGGTAGATGTGGACAGCTAATGGTGTGCGATGCGATGTGCAAAATAGAGCGTGAAGAGAAAAGATAAGCACCCTCTCCCTGTTCGGACCGTCATAAAGGAGGGGTGATTTTCGTGTCATTGTCATGGTTGCAGAGACAGTTCTTTCTTTTTGCATTCCCTTTCTGTCTTTAAGATGCCTTTAAGGGTCCTGGAATGAGGTAAACTGATTTTATTACGCAGTTCCTTGATCGATATTTCCTCGATAGAGTGTTTAGTGTTCTATTTTTGCATTCAGATGGGAATTGCTAGATAAAAATCATTCTAAATAGATCTAAATAGAAATAGAAATCATAAATAGAAGAACATCGCTAACGTACTGGAGGTTATTAGTTGAAATCCTGTCGAGAGCAATCAACAGAGGTAATCAAAATCTTGAATGGAAAACCCCAGCAGTACTCTCGATCCGATCAGCTTTTAATCATGCATTCTGGGTAAGCAAACACATACACGCGCACACACTCTCCACACGGATTATTTTAGAATTTTAAATTTTTCCTAACACAAAAAAAGCTCCACAAACGCTTTCGCTTGGCGCGTTCCTCTCATCTCATCAATGACCAATCATCAATCGCGATTCCATTCACTGCTTAGGTGTGCTAGGGAAACACACCTGGCGCTAACCAATTACTTCGTGCACCCGTTTGTGTTTGTGTTCTATTATCACCAATGATGGATGTACCGACGATGACTGGAGGAGAATGTGGAGATGATGATGATGATGGAAGTGCATCGGAAACGTCATGCTGCAGTAGAAGCGCAGACCATTTCGTCCGCTCACGGCTCAGAACTCACGGCGCAAACACTTGCGTCGAAACCGGCGATTACCATATTCAATTTGCTCTCAATAATCTAA
Source organism: Anopheles aquasalis (assembly GCF_943734665.1). Taxonomy (NCBI): domain Eukaryota; kingdom Metazoa; phylum Arthropoda; class Insecta; order Diptera; family Culicidae; genus Anopheles; species Anopheles aquasalis. The sequence goes on along the minus strand of NC_064878.1, from coordinate 4,714,699 downwards.
AGCAAATAGCGATGTGCTCTCGCTCACTAGCTCACTGGGGCTGGCTAGTATTGCGGCGGCGATGCATTCCATCTTCGGTCGCGCCCAGCCGCGCTGGGCTTTGTTTGATCGCTGATAAAATAATCAGCAAGCTCAACGCGCAACCTAATTCGGGCGAGCGGCGCTCACCACTGACCACGGGACACGGTACTAGTCCGGGCACACGTGTTTGTGTGTTTCCGGTACCGCAAAACACCAAGTCCACGTACTGGTGCTCGTGGTTCTCGAATAATAAATTTCCATCCAACATCCAACCGACGATCCTACACCGTTGAGCAGCGAAAAGGCGGGGGAGAAGGCACGGTAGTGCATTTAACATTCGACGAGCGTTACTAGAAATATTTTATGTTAATGCACATGCTGCCAGACGTCCGTCACTCACGCCAGGCCCGGCCAGAGTCAGTCGGAACGGTCCGTTTCCGTTTGATCGCAAGCGTTCGGAGGCTTGGGCGGTCAAAGTCGCACGCGTGGTCCAATTTTGAACGCGGAATGACAGTTCGTTTTGTGTTTGGATCGAGTTAATCGGTTCGATGGACCTCTTATCAAAACTCAATCGGTTCTGTCACGGTCCGCTGGCGAAGGGAATGCCGCTTTCAGTGTGGCTGTGGATCAGAATCGATAGCGAAATGTGTTGCATTTGCATTTACGTAGGGGGCATTCGGTGGTTAGCCTCCAGGGCCACCAGGAAGTTGATTTTAGATTTGGTTGGAATTTAAGATAAGATCCATGGTTAAGGAAACAAATTTCGAAACGAAACACCCGCGATGAACCGCTATTCGTGGTAGAGAAATCATTTTGAATATCGTCACACGAGTTGGTTCAACTAGAAATTGCTGCGAGATCTCGCACAACGCACCGCTTCCACTAAAGCACCTCCAAACCTCCTTCCATCGCGTAATTTAAATATTAAGAAATTCAATTCCAAACCCCAGGGCCCTGGCCACGGATGGCATTGGGTCCGTAGCGCGACGTCCAACGTTTCTCAATTGAGAATTAGATTTTCCGCAAAAGCCCGCCCCAACCACCAACTGGCGGGTCCCTCGATGGCTAGTTGCTCGATTGAATAATTGGAAAAGTGTTTCTTATGAAAGATTAAATTGAAAAACTCCCACCACGAGCACGAGGAGATCGGATAGCATCGCTGCCTGAAGGTCTGATCTCTCGTGGTCCGACGTCGACGCCTGGTTCCATGCGGAGCGTAGCTAATGGCGTCGAGGTCGGGTGGGGTGGTGTTTTTTAGGATAGGGCAGATTTATGCTAGATGCTATAAATTCACCTCACCTACCCAAAAACACCCACATGAAACCCTTGGTTCGGTTCCGTTCAGTTGGTGGCCACTCTAACGACGACGACGACGACGCTGACGACGACCAAATCACCTTCGATCGTTGTTAAACTGTTGTAACGTTTTGTTCCACTAACCGCGCACTCCTGCTGGGCGCTCTACTCTGAAGTTTATTGGCCGGGACACCGGGTCGACCGGGTCCGGGTGGGTTCGTTATTTTATGATTCATGCTCTTTGCACTCCGTGTCTCCGTTGTGGCACGTGGGACACCGGTCCGGTAATGCACCACCACCGGTCTGCTGCGCCTTAGATTCGAAGGTGAATGTGGCACCGAGAGGGAAGGAGAGACAAAAATGGAGAAAATGTAGTTAGTGCCACTAGCAGCCGGAGCTGTCCTCAATCCAACGCCACAGAGCTGTCGATGCAGGCAAGCGTAGACCACTTAGGTGACGCTGGAATGGATGGCCTGGAATCAACAAAGTCATCATCATCATCATCACCATCATCGCCGTCGCCGTCATCGTGGGTCGCGATTTAACATACGTTCCAAACCGCCATCATCGGTGCTCGATCGTCTAGCGCTCGCTCAACAACGATTTCGTCACGAACAGAACGGAGCAGAGAGACGGAGCCGCAAAACGGGTCACAAGCCCGGGCCTAATGCATCACGCGGCATCGGCATCGTGAGCTGTTGTTGGCATTGTGCAAAGTGAATTAATTGCTCGCTCAATTACGATTCCCTTGCCGGGTCGATTGTGCCGCCTCACCACCAACCAACCAGGCAGTCCGTAAATCTTCGCGATGAGGCATTCCCCGTTTTTCCCTTATGCTCCATGCGATGCGCCCTGAGCATCATGCGCCTTTCTGATTACAAACCATCACAGCGCATTACGGCTGCGTGAGGATCGCGCGCGATCGCACTGACGGATGAGCGTCTCGGACACAGACACATTAACCGATGTCAATACACTAATTGTAGTTATGCGCCTCGTGGGGTCTCAAACAGAAGTTGTTGGTTTTCTTTTTTTGTTGTGAATGTACCAGCGAGCACCTCAAAGGCACACAACATTGTCCCTTTTTCCGTTATGCTATTTGTTTTCGAGGACAAACTCACTGTCACTGTGTCGCTCAAGCTGGCTAGCTGGCTGACCTTAATCGAACCTCCGCCGTAGAGACCTTTTGAAAGGCTCATTAAAGGAGTTAAACCATCCAAGGGAGAATGATATGACTGGCAATGTTTTGTACCAGCGAGAGTGTTGGTTTTTTGTCGTTTATTGCTCACCCAAACAGATTTATTGCCGGCAATCAGATCGTGTAATGAGATTGATCAGCAGTGACCCCTTTCGTCACTCTCGCAGATCTCGCGCAGAATGAGGTTACACCGGAGCATAATGTTTAAAGAATGTTGATGCTTTCGTTTCGGTTTAGACTTTGTCTCGGTGGCTTTAAAGGGGATCAGGAGAGGAACCAGAACACACAAAACACCAAACGCTGGAGCATCGGTGTGCCAGTTCATCATCATTATCATTACAGCTGTTTGGTCCAGGGGCAAAAACCCGCGGAGCGAACAGGTCCCACCACAAAGCAGATGTTAGCAGAGAAGGATGCATTAATGAGTTGCCGATGGCAAGGGCGTTTCTTGTTGTTTTCTGTGCTAAAACCACACATACACCAGTGCCTAATGATGTGCGCTAATGATACGATTTTTAAAAGAAAACATTCTCCATTCACAAATGAAATCTTCCTCCAGCCCAGTCCGTGGCGCTCCATTGCCGCTACTCTGGTCTTATCTCTTGCCGTTGTTGTTGTTGAGCGATTCGCTTTTTGGCGAAACGAGTAAATCACACACTAGGAGGGAACGGAAATGCAGCCAGCCGGGAGGGTCTTGAATTCCTGCGCAACTCGTGTGCGATAAGACGCTGGAACGGACGCGATAACCCCCGTTGGGGGCTCAGTGACATAACACAAAAGTGCACAAAGCCAGTGCGCCATTCCGATCGGTTCGTGCGAGTCGACATTCCATCTCAATCTGGTGCAGGCTTTCTACTCGAGCCCAAAGGGGCACACGCGAAGCGGATTATCGCAATCTGAAGCCTAGAGAGAGCGCATTGAATGTTCCAAGACACTGAAGATAAAAAATGCGGATCTGTTGCTGTGTCTTGTTGCTGGAACGCTCTCTCTCTCAAGAGTCTAGACGATGCAATGGGTTGGAAGCGATTTGTTGGAGAGAAAATTATTATTTATTTCTGGTTTCCCTTGTTTGGCGAGGTTTAATGTTATTTTTGTGCCCTTTCCTATAGCCTAGCGTGGACCTTGGACTCCTCGTGGATTATGGCGGTGAGAAATACTGTCAACACCGTGGAACCATTTGTGGTAATCCGCCTCTCTCACAGCATGTGATCTCTCCTGTTCCCTCTGAGGTAGATTGGTCACAAGGCACATCGCCACCACCACGAGCAGTTTGCAGCGAAATGCATTAGTGCATGCAAAATAAATGTACCTGAGCGGGCCTGGAATGCTTCGTGATCTCAAGACAGGCCAGGCCGCGCCATCCACTCATAACTCCACGCCGACCGGGATGTGGTGCCCGGTCGCGGATTGAGGCCTGGCGGACGCGAAGCAGTCATGCAGACCGAAAACGGTAGCAAAATGAGCAGCAAAAGCTGTGAGACAGCGGCCAGAAAAAGGGAAGGAATGGAGCAAATTACATTTCTATTATTGCTCGTGGCGCAAGATCCAAGAGTTTCTCGCACTCGCACACACCAGGGTACTCCAGCACCAGGATGCTGGTACTCCAGCACGCACCACCGCTCGGTGTGTTTGCATTTCTTCAAGACCCCATGGACCCCTGGATACACACCCGACACTGGTTCACCCTGGTTCGGTTGTGGTTCTTCCCCGGAACTCCTGACTCCTGGCCATTCCTCCCTCCGGGACCGTAACCAATGGGTGGTGGTTTCGCGATGTTTAAGTTGCGCTTATGGTCCCTCTCCGTCTCTCTCTCTGTATCCGTTGGTTCTGGATCATCTCGCCTCGTTTGACTCGGTACTTTTTTATGCTTTGTTCGCCTTGCACACATACGGGCACACACCAATAAACTAGTGATGCTTTGATGTTGAACTTTATTTGCTCCCGGTTTTGCTGCTGCCACTAACTTTTACGGTAAACTTTAATAAACGCTCCTTGCTTCACACTCGCGCTCCAGCGGCCACGGTTCCTGGCTTGCGCTTGGAAGGAAGTTGGCGGATAATAATTTCTAATGTAATTATCCTGCAAATCCCCCCACTTCACTGAACTAGCTGTTGTTGTTGTTGCTCCTTGAGCCCACGCGAGAGAACAAAGCATTGGAAGTATCAGAAGAAGCGAAAAAAGCGTCACAAAACTTCAGCTCCCTGGTCTCTCATTACCACGAGACCTCCGTGGTTCACAATCCTCCACAGAGGGTGTGCCATTTACAGCGCCAGGTACCTAATGGCCACCTCCACCCCCAAAAAACAACGACGAGAGAGACATTCCTGAGATGTTCTCAACGCACGTCATCAACCTGCTCGAGAGGGCGGCGAAGGCGAAACTTTAAACGCTCCAGCGCTTGGTGGGCGAGCAATGCACAAAACATAACAGCGCATTCCAGGCAGGCGGCGCTGGAGCTGGTGAAGCAGTTCCATAGATCACCGAAGCGACCTGAACGTTCCTTCACCAAAAACTTTTCGGTCTCGTCGGTCGCCTCCCGAAACTTACTGACTACTGGGCCTGTTGTGAGCCAAGGGTTGGCGTATAGTTTGTGACAACCACAGGGACCGCGTCTTCTCGATGGGCGCCCAGCCGGCTTCTAATTGAAATGCTGTGTCGGTAAAGTCGGAGGGCGACATCTAAAGAACGAACCGAGTCGAGTCACTTGCCATGTAATCCCACAGGACGAGAGAGAGAGAGAGAGCGAGCGAGCAAGAGCTGTGTGTGTCTAATGAGAATGTTAACGATGATTGTCTTTTCCTTTTGTTGCAGGTGAGTTATCTGGACGCCGTGGACTGCCTTGTTGGACTGCCGTTTCCAAGACGTTGGCGTAAGACGCGTAAGTTGGGTCAACAAATGTTCACACCGGGGTCAACTCACACCGGGGGCTGAATTTTTAAAGTGTCGTGAACCCTTCACGACTTATAGTTCGTTCAGGAAGTGCGCCCCAGAAATGGCTCCCTGTCACCAAAAACACCCCACGATGTAGGTTAACACCCCCGAGGACCCACACGCGTCCCGATTGAATGCGGAACGTCCTTTTTCCCGGTTTTTTGGCTTAGGTCCCACCAAAAACAGGTGTCATAAAGCGCTTCGCGTCTTTTATTCAAATTTAATCAGCTAAGTAGACCCCGGACAACCTACACGGTGTCCTCCAAAGGGAACAGCCTCCTGCGAGTAAATGGCTGGTTTCGCATCTTTACGAGCCACCGGGCCTTTGGCCACGGGATGTTCTCCAGCCACCCAGTCCGGTGGTATGCATTGTTAATGATGGAACCGCCTCTTGTGACAAATAAAACATCGAAACATTTCGGGGTGAAATCCCTGTTTCTAAAATTGCAGACCCCAATCCCAGCAGGCTATGTCGATTTTTCTTGTGCTGCCTGGGTACCTTTTGACTTCCTTCAGAAGATAGCTTTTCCGTTTTGTGACTTGTTGAGATTAAAATGTTAATAAAATAATGAGACCAGTGTCCTCGGTGCCAGATTTGAGCCCGAGCGTAACTTTAAAGGATTTGAAACTCAGTAACACTTTATCAAAATACGTAATATCCAAAATACAACATCAAAAGTAGCTTTCCAACATACGAATTCTTGAAATTCTTCTTCTCCAAACGGCCAGCAACATGGCAGCTTGCAGGACAATTCGCAAGCTCTCACCGGGGGTTGTTGTACTTCTTTCGTCTGGGAAAACAATATCCCACCCCGCCGGGGACGGTGACTGTGAAGAGCGGTACAAACACTTGCCAGGGCGTTAACAGGGGCTGGTTATGCTAATTTGTGCTCCACCACTCCCAACTCAGCTTGTCAGTACCTGCCAAGAAGTCACGGACAACTCATGGACGCGACTCGGGGACGCTTGACGCTCAGCACCGATCCTTACCGTCCCCGTCGTCGGTCGCCCTGAACCCAGATCTAGGCCAGACGTAGCGATAGCGACCACTAACTCGTGGTGGTGGCCACCACACAGGCACCATGTCAGCAGGTTCCTCTCACTCCCAGCATGGCGAGAGATTGACCGAGGTGCAGTATGCAAGATGCCAAACAATGCACCCAAACCAGGAGCGCGAAAACCGCGCACCGGCTGTCTGCACCGCCACCAGGGGCCGGGGGAGAATGTCTAGCTGATTCCAGACACAGCCTCACAGACACACCCTACCAGTGAGCTGAGAGAAAATTGCAAATATTAATGATATTCAAATGAGATTCGGTGGACTGCTCGCCTCGCCGTTCAGGTCGTTCGGGCTACGGATTCGGGGCTACTAACTACCACCACCACCACAACGCGCGATGACGGTACACTCTATAGTTGATGGCCGCGGTTTGACTGCAACAGCTGCTGCTGCTGCTGCTGCTGCTGCACGGCTCGGGACTCGGGGCATCCCCCTGGAGTGCGTTGGCTGTGGAGTAAATAATGAAATGGCGACCAAAGCACCAAGGACTGGCATGTGAAAGCCGGCCACAACCTGCCAGTCGCGACTGCCAGCCGCAAACCACCAGATTCCGGACCCTGGAGTCCCCCCCCAGAGAGGGTCTCATACGGCGCAGCTTTCTGATTTGGGCTGAGCGATAAGAATTAGAATGTCATTGTCGTCGTGGTGGTGGTGGTGTGGTTATGTGTGAAACAATAGGAGTCAACGAGAGGCAGCGAGGTCTCTGGCTCGTGCTCACCCCCCCTTAGGGACCGTTTTACCGTCCAGACTTTCGCATCTTGATTTGGGCCGCATCTCTCTCTCTGTCTCGCTTGTGGTGGGACCCGGTGGTCTACTGGGTCGCTAGCCGGCTGCTGATCTGATCTGCTGCCGGTGCTAGTGCCGGTACCAGTCCGGGGCTACCTAAGGACTGACGGAAGATTCCCAACCGATTCCAGCAGACCCCTGGAAGCCTGACCTGAATCACCGCTTTGGTTCCAGGCGATACTGAAGATGATCGGATCGGATGGTGGCCCGCCGGGTGGAGAAGTTATGAATATTAATGATGTGTCCACCTTGCCACCCCGGACATCATGTCCTGCCTCCCACCGTCGCCACGGGCAGGAAGTGATAAAATCTATTAACAAGCGAAACGAACCAGTGTTTGGGACTTTTCGGTCAATTAAAACGAGAGATGGCCGTAGTTTGTGTGCGCGCTGTGATGCATGTTACGGATGGTGGTCGATACACCCATCGAACCCATCTTCACGGCTTCTTCGGCCCCCTAATGAGCTGCTCGATGAGCACCTAAACCACCTAGCAGGTGGTTTCCGAACGAGCTGAGGAATGGGGGGGGGGGCTGGAGATCTCCTGTGCGATCTTTCAACAACGCTGGTGGAGAACAACAACAGGGAGACAGAGGATCATTGGAACCTTCTCATCGTGCTCGTCGATGTTCGATGATCGATTAGCTGTGAATTTTTGATGAAGTAATTACGGTGAACGCGAACGCTCATTAAGCGCGTGGAAAACGCATGGTAAACGAGATCGTTCGCGATCGTGCTCTTGTCGTCATCGAAGGATTCTGCACTCGCTAGAACCGTGTTATTCCAGCTAATCTACGATCACGCACGCGCGCACGGGGTGCAGGGGAAGAGAATCGACAAAAGTTTACATTAGAGTTTGACCTCAATCAACCGGGCAGCAGCAGAGGCTGGCGTTGTTCCACCGGAGGCTATTAATGATATCCCATAAAACACGATCTGGAGAGAATCTGGAACGGGATGATCGGTGGATACGTGAACTTCTGATGATGAAATTGTGTGTTGGGTTCGTTGGTGATATACCTGACTATTTAACACCTTTCATCGATGACTGGGTCAACGCTATAAAAATGTTTAGATGATGATTCAGCATCGATCTGCTGACGGAGAGAACTGGGTCTTTTACGACTACTTCTATAAAAAATGGACTTCTCGCGATCTTCAAATATTTACAAACATTCAATCGAATGTGATTGAGTTCTCAGCGTTCTCTACAATCAGTCTGTACTCTCTACCAAACACAAACTCCCTCAAGTTCGCGTAGATTCATCATCACCCAATGGCACTTCCGGCCAGTTACCATACCACAATCATTCCACGAATCATCAATGACGCTCGGCTCAACGAGCTCGACACAAACACAAACCCCTCACACAAAGATTGCTCATTGGAAACCCCTTTTCGGAATGGTGGAGAAGACATTCAGAAATCAGCATGGGGTCGCGTTCGCGCCATCGTCACCACCACTGACGACGCGGCCGCCGCTTTATGCGCCAACCGGCAACTATTTGCCTGCTTTCCGAACGTCATAAATCTCGGGGACGGGAGACCGCTCTACACGCATTCGCCATTTGTCTTGCGATGGTTCGGCCGAGAGAAGCTGAGGGTGACTTATGTGCTGCATACGCAAAACAGGCCTCTACTTCGGCGGCGCACGCCTGGCTGTGTGGAACGTTAAAAATGAACCGAAGATTTGTCATTTGGTTTCTCGTGAGCGTGTTTGTCGTCTTCATCTTCTGTCTATTCTGAGAAATCTCAAATCCTTTTTCTTCGTGAATCCAGCCTACAGAGCACTTAGTCAACTGGTTCGAGTGCCATCGCCAGCGGCACTCGTTACCGGCAAAGGAAATTGGATGGTGGTCCGCAGATTTTAACATAAACACACAGATTCGGATCTACGAAGGGCTGTTTTCCTTTGCCAGCACATTAACCAAATCGCGAACCCACAAAGACAAAGCCAAACACTGCAAGATCGCAAGATTGTACTTACAAAGATCCATTTCCGGCCGGGCCCTGTGGCTTTCCATCATTCCAGGCTCGATCGTCCGACAAATTGGTGGCCCGAGATGTCGCCAAAATAAAAAGGCACAACCATCAGCGTCTCTCTCACTAGTTACCCCCCAAAAAAAAAAGCAGAACTGAAAGATCGCAACGAGGCCAGATGTTTGGTGGCATTGGCGGCGGAAGTGACCGAGAGTATAAATATCGCAATGGCACCGCACCCCTATCTGCCGTCGGTTTATCGAATAAACTGAACCACGGCATCCAGTTGATGTTGCACATTTTTGTGCCTCGCGCGGCATCGCGGTTGTTGTTTGCTTTTTTATGCGCCATTACGCTCCACTCCGCTCCGCTCGGTGGATTTGCATTTGCATCGAACGGGACTGGAAAGGAGCAGAAAATGCAGACGACAACCGCAACGTCGGCGTTGGCGTAACAGCAAGTTCAGCCCCCCCCTTGGACCACACACCTACCGCGAGCGAGTGTCGAGGCGGACGACAGATGACGGATTAATCGGTCGCCACCGTCGTCATGTACATGTCTGTAGAGCCTTCGTTGGCTGGGCTCTCTTTGGAGTGAGGCACACACCAAAAAAAAAACATGGCTCCCACTTGGTTGTCAAGTGATGAAGCCTCGTGCCGATTGGCGGCATGAAAGTTTCGACAAATCGTTGGACAAATCGTTTGCCCACCGGTGGGAGGCCATCGCGCCGAGGCTGATTGCTTTGTCTTGGCGATGGCTTGGAGGAAATTCAGCACTGCTCCTCCCGGTGATGGATTCCCCGTGATTCTTACCGGATCGGACGTGAAAGTGGGCCCTACCGTTGGGATAAGTAGAAGTAATTGTCAGTCAGTAAGACTGACTCCGTAAGTAAGAGTCAGTAAGACGAAGCTGACTCCGGTAGCTAGGCACTACGCCCGCGTGATCGTGATGACTTGAACGAGAAGGGCGAAGGCAGAAGGCAGAGAAGAAAAGCAAATAATCGACTCTGCAATACCGGGACCGTGGAGCAAGACAGAAGCAGGAGTAGTCAGGGGTTAAAAGTTAATCGAAAATACCACGGTAACGTACCAGGGGAAAGTCGTGCATCTTGCTGCGCCCTTACTCTCCCAGTAAGGGAACTCAGATCTTGCCCTGGTTGTCGTCCATTCGGTCTCATTACACTGGAGGGGCCTCAAGGTGGAAGCACTTCACGAATAGTCGATTATGTTAATATCGCTCCATATGGCTTCGCGCCCTTCTTTGGTGAGGGGGGGAAAGAATGGCGTTTGGCCATTTAGGAAATGGTTCCCCGGTGACCCCATCGCGACCAGTGTGTGGTCCAGGGTGGAGAACGCTCGTGTCGTACACTAAACACTTCGAACAGAACCTCTTTCGGAAGTTTCATTTGGGGGAAATTTTGCCCAAAAGCCGCCACAATACCGATTAATGGCGAGATCGTGGTCGAGCTAAACGTCCGCTCCGTCTAGATGTTCCATTGAAATACAATATTTCCCTCTGGGGGTTCTGTATACATATTTCTCCATTTAATGAATCGCGCAGCCAGCACTAAACGAATTAAATGTCGCTCATTTACATTCAATCCAGTGCGTCCGGTTGAAAAGGCGTGCCTCATTGCTGGTGAGTCAGTGCAAGAGGCTCGGTTTAATCATTTCATATTTTCAATCGGCCACCGAGCCAGTCATTTCATTAAAATTCTGCTCGCACCCGGATGATTCAGCGAGCCAGTGCGGCATGGCATGGTGATGGTGATCATGACATCCGCACCGCCAGAGATCCAATTTATGGTGATCAAGCGAAGGCCTCCTCCCACCGAAAAAAAAAGCCGATGACCAACTCCCTCCCCCCAGCCATCACCTAAATCAATTAATGGAATGCGAGCGGCCATCGAACACCCATTAATCGATGGCCGCTCCCCGGAGCTGGACGGGCTTCCTGATTGACCTGTCACAACAAAACAACGGCGGCTGCGTGCATCCCATCGAGTAGCCTGTTCCGCAATCGAGGCACCAGCAGTGGCATGTAAATATGTTTTGAAATTATAAAAACAGGCGAACGAACATCGAACGCTTTCCTCGGGTTGTGCTTGGCCATCCCGGGGACCATCGATTGATGTCACGTCGGCACATCAAGTGTCAGCGCATGTCAGGCAGCTGATAAAGCGTAGCGGCCCCGTAGAGGTGCCTTCTCTCCTCTCCGGGGGTCACCATGGTGATTGCAGCCATGGACCGGACCGCAAAATCATTCCGGACGGAGATGTGATGTGCGCGCGACCATCCAACCGCACGAGGATTCATGTGTACGCACCACGGATCCGCGATAAGAGGCTGCCCGGTTTGCTGATGCAACGCATTCCCAGTTGCCTTCCCGAGGTGATTAAAAGGTTACGCCATCGCGAGCGCGCGCGCGAGAGAGAGAGAGAGAGAGATGGTCGTCGACGTGACAGTGACACGCTAGTCAATCTGGTCTATTCGGAGGGATCTGCTCCTGCACCGCCACACTATCGCACTATCGCTTGGCGTTGTCGTGCGTGAGGAAGCGATTGAGCCGCCGATCCGTCGCTGGATCATGTAGAGCGCGTGTTCACGGACCACGGGGTTTTTAGACAATTGAATTCATCCGACAGGCAGTTCCCCCACCCGGGGAACACACTATTGATGGAATAGACTTCCAGCTCGATTGAATATTGATTGAAAAATCGAAATAATCCAAATTGATTTTTTGGAACTCTAAAATCGATGGTGGATCGGTCGCGGCTCGCGGAGCGCTTCATTTGCTCCCCCAAAGGAGACAATTCTGTAATTGGCCACAGGCGCAGAGCCTATCGGTAACCTGCACTCCCCATATAAACTCGTTATCCCATCAACCGAAAGGTTCTACGGTGCTTCTCTCTGAAAATACCTCGCTGAAAAGCTCCCAAAGAACGGTCAACCAGCAAGTCAACACACGAGAAGCCACTCCGCACGAGTGTTGCGCCCCCATGAGGGCAACAATTTGTACAAACAATTTCACCGAGCATAAATATCATGGTGCGGGTTGTGGTGCACCTCCCCACAAATGTGCATAATCGAGCCACAATGTCTGCGTTCGATGGGTGCCGCGATGCCCTGGTGGAGGAGTCCACGCGAGGAAGTCACGAGGAAACCGATCTCACTAAACGAATGTACCAGGAGGGCCGGGAACCGGAGACCGAGGAGTTTTTGGCGAATAAAAATTCCATTTAGCGGGGCCGCCTTATCAGCGACTAGCCTGGCCCCCGGTGCTGGTCTGCTGGCAGTATCCCATAGCGAGCAGTCGTTGCTCTCAGATGCTGCGACTATGGCGGCCAGTTGCCGAGCCAAAAACCGGGAGCCAACCAACCGGCCAACCGAGCCAAGGAAGGAAGCGGTTTGTGTTTACTTCCTTTTCGTTTTATTTTTGTTTCCTCCACCGCGCCGCACCCATACAGTGCAGTCATGATCTTCGTGGTCCCAGCTTCATTGTTGTTTCGGGGAGAGGGCAGCACGGAAAGCGGAGACTCCCGGGTTGGTGTGTGTTTTTTTTGTTTTATTTGTTATCTCGCGCGGGTAGGTCCGGAGTATTATTTCGCGCTCAAATGAAGCATATCTACTGGGCACAGCAGTGGGGCTGTGGGGACTGATATGTGCACTCGTGACATAAACCCACGCCGACGACGACGACGACGACGACAGTGGCGCTGTGCACGGTGCCCGATTGTGCGATGCAAAAAGTCACGCCATTTGCGCCACCAGTCAGTGCCCGTGGCTCAAGTGGCGAAAGGGATTAACCATAAAAACCCCGGAGCATGGACGGAGCCACCACGGCGTTGCCAGGGAAACCAGAACCAACGGACCACGCGTCTAGGAGCTTAGCACCGGACCGGAATCCGGGGATGCGAGTAGAAAGGGGGCCAAAATCATATTTGGATGGCCTTTTGCAACCTTTCATTGGCTCGTTTTCTTTTTTTTTTGCACCGAAAATCCCCGACAGGACCTCCGGTGGCACGATATATGGTTTCGGATTAGATCCCGTCTAGCGCCCCGGCGTCCATGGGGGATTTGGTGAGGATTTTGGGAACATTTCGGATACGGTACTGGCTGGCCATTTGCACGCGCTTCCGGCCGGCCACAGTTTACAGCTTGAACCCAGAGCTGCCTACGAATATTCGCACAATAATTGATGGAATTAGGGTCCCAAACGTTTCCACGTCTCTCGATGAAGTTGAGGAATGGGATCCCCGGGACCGTGGTATGTGATTGAGTTCGTCTGCCAAATTTATCACTTAACACCAGCACCTCAGCCTCACCGCGGTCTCGACCATGCCCTAAAAGGCACCATTTTTCATTCGCCTCTGAAGACCGGTACCAAAAAGGAGCCCGGGCCGACCAGTGAGGACGAACCAGTCGAGATGAATGGAACGTCGTCTACCATCTAACGCGAGAGCAAACTAATGGCTGGAAAAGTTGGATAAAGTGGAGAGCCACGGGGGGGGACATGTGAAGATGACAGAAGTCAACCGGCAAAACCCGCGGTGGGCCCCCGAGAGAGATTCATGACGAGCGGAAAGCAATTTCTCGCTGACAGCATCAGTCAAAACCCCTTTGGATGCTTGATCTTCTTCGTATCCCAGTTCTCTCGCATTTTTTTTTTTTGTCCATTCGTTGGTTCGTTCCTTGGCTCCACGCATTTGCGAAGAACATGGAAAAGACATTCCGGCCGAAAAAGGGTCGCCCGATTGTTGTGCCCCTCCCCTTCTCGCACTCGCTTCTTGGTCCCATCCGTCAAAACGTCTGCAGAACTCTTGCGAAGCCGACGGAGTTTCTGTGTAACGCAGGAAGTGCAGCGCTCGGATGCGCCAAAAAGCCTAAGCACAGACCCGAGACCGGGTCTCTGGGAGCGTAAGATTTGAATAAGAAAACCCTTAAAAGAAAAACCTTAAAATGAATCGCACATATTGCCGGCGTCGGGAGGTTGGCAAGTACATTAGTGGAGAACGGTTGAACAGAACGAACCGAGCGAGACCTCGATGGCTCCCAAAATGGTTCTGTTCTGTCTCGCCGCGCTGTTCGTTCAAAGACCTGGTACACGATCGGCGTGACGTGCCTCTGTTTTTGGAGGATTGAAAATTGAAAAGTTTGAAGTGCAGCAACAGCAACAGCAGCAGCAGCGGAGCATCGCGTCTGGATAAACGGGAAAAAAGTCAACAAAATCCCGCCAGCAAACGTTCCTCACGGTCGCTCGGTATATGATGCTAAAGATGGTTACGCCTTTGCGTCAGTTTCTGGATGGCTTCTTAGCCGAAAAGCTGAGCTGCAGCGAGGCAGTCCCACGATGCACACGGAACGTCAATGTGCTTGCCGGGAGGTATGCGAACTTATGCGGCAGATCATACACTGACTACGCTCTGTGGGACGGAGGTGGAGAAAGACGAGGACTGAGGGCCACGAGGGTTGTGCGGAGAGTGTATTTATCGGGCGCGGGCATCGTGTGTGGTTTGATGGTTGGATTGTTAGCTACCCGTGTTGCTCATCATGTTCCCAATCAACCGATCACCCTTGGGAGCAGACCAAAGCCTCGCCAGCACATAGGATTTTTCTGTTCGACAGTGTTGGTTAGAATTGCATTAAGCTTTTGTTTTTTGACGTTTGATTAACCTTTTGGAATTGTATTATCATTAGTTCTTAGTGTAAATGTTTAAAAAAATTATTTTAATTTATTATTTGTTTCTTTTAACTTCACATAAAACCAAAAACAAAGCAACATTTAAGAAATCAATTTAAAATATTAAAATATATAATACAATAGACGCTAAATCCTAACAGCTGGTAAGGAAATGAAAAAAGCAATATGTTAATAGCATAAATATATTTTTAACACATTCTTATCCGATAAATATATTAAAGAAGGAATATGAAAAAGGAGAGAATTTAAAAAGGAATTTCAAAATCTTTGTTAAGCCGCTTTGTCAAAGTCTTTTTACCTAATTTTACTTTTTCGATTCGCAAAATTTAGTCAATTCGATTAAAAGGTTTTTTTTCGATGCCAATGCTTGCCTTTCATCATTTTTGTCCACCACAACCCTATCGACGCCGCACACTGTGTGCAACCTGAAACCTACTCCCCCTCTGAAGCCCTTCTCCCGCACCTCACCACAGCCCCAAAGCTAATGTTTGCTCCCCAAAAACCCTGGGCTCCGAAAAAATCAACATTCATCTCATCTTACCTGCAGCAGCAGCATGAAGACAGCAAACGGCGTCTAAAGAGGAAAATGCGCACAAGTATTCCCTTCCTCTGCTCGCATCACGAATCACTCCAAGATCCGATGTCTATCATACCGGAAGAGAGAAAAGAACGCGCAGGAGGACGCTGTTGCTTGCAGCCGAAAGACGGTGCATAGTGCATCCTCCAGGCCGCCGACCGGTGAGGCGCAATCCTTCGCTTAATGATGCCCAGAAGCCGCTAAGACGCTTCACTCACTCAAAGGCCCGACTGCAGCGTATGTGTGCAGAAGGTCGCTGGCGAAATGGGATCACGAATCCAAAGGGAAGCCTCTCCCGGTATGGCGCATCCAGACGGTAGCAGCAGCAGCAACATCATCAGCGTCGTCGTCGTCGTGGTGGAGGTCGCCCAAGACGCGAGGTCGCGCGAGGTCTTATCGCGCAAACGGCGAGATATCCATCTTGTAAAACAAACTCGTAACGTGCGCTTCCGTCGTCGTCGTCGTCGTCGCCGTTCCGGCCAACTGAAATGCTCCCGGATCCCCCCTCCCAAACAACGATCGCAATCATCCGAACACACACAGAGAGACGCTCGATCTTGTCGCTCCGTTCGTTCCGCCATCCATTCCGCCCACCAAGTCAGAGTCGAAACCAGTTGCATTCACTTGGAGAAGAGAAAAAGGTAGGCAGACGCAACTCCGACTGCCAGTTCTTCGACTTGGCCTGGACTTGCTTGTCTGTTGCCACCTTGGCTTGATCACCTTGGGCGGAGCGACGAATTTGCATTTTTCGGGAGCTGCCGACGTGCCCCCGAGGGGCGGCTGTAAATGGTGTGGCTTCCGTGACAACTGTGTCAGACCTTAATGTCCAACGACGTGCTGGCTGGCCAGAAAATTGGTTCCTCGGTAGCTTCGCTCTCGATGGCTCGATTGCGAATCCAAAAATTAATTTCAATATTTGACTTTCCACGCGAACTACCCCTTCTGCTGGAGCGAAGCGAAGGTAAATACAATGTAGCCTCAGCTCCTGCTCCGCCTGATGCTGATGATGATGATAATGATGTTTCATTAGTGAGCACCTTGATCGCAAGACGACTTCCTAATGATTAGCTACGCACCTTTGGAATAAAGAATAGCACATCAATGCTGCGTCCCCCGAAAAAATAAAAGAGACAGTCACACAGTCAGAGAAAGAGTCCAATAAATTCCGTCGTTCCCGGCTCCGGTGACATCTCTGGCAGAGGCAGAGGCTTTATTCGAACATTTTCCCCCCCAAAAAAACTATCTCCATCTCCAACGAACCGAGCAAAAGCGTCACAAGAGTCGCCAAGCGCCACCACTCCGTGGTCCGAGAAGAAGTCAGTCTTTCAAAGAAGACAGCGGATCGAGAGAGGAGCGTGCGAGGGGCAACGAATTAAAAACACATGTTCTCCGATAGCAGCAGCAGCAGAGCAGTCCGCCAACGAAACAGAGTGAAACGATTCATGTTCAATGTCCATTAGCTGGCACCACGAGGCACCGGAGTCGCGCGGAGTCAAGTCAGAAGACATGTCGCACAGACCAACCGAGAGACTGAGAGGAAGGAGGAAACCTGGCCATTGGTGGACGACACGAAACGACGCGCTTAAGCGCTCACCTCATTTGGCTTAGGTTTATAAATTAAAGATTATCCTTATTATTGCCCGGTTCGCTTTGTTTCGCTCGTTCGGCCATCGTCTTCTCGCGCGCCTCTCATTCGTTTTCTTTTCCTCCAGAACGTCTTCTTTTTGGACCTCTTGTCGTGTGATCGTGGCACCGAGAATCGTTCTCGCTTTCGTCAGTGAACCCCCCGGGAACGGCGACTTCGACAACAGACCGAAAGGCCACACTTGTTCCGAATCCCCCCGCGGACGCTACTCAAAATGCAGATCAGATCGAAGTCACACTCTCGGCAGGTCCTCATCATCATCGAGAAGACGGGTAACGGAGGTAGCAGACGAAGCAAAGTGCAGTGTGCGTCCTGCGGCGCTCCTGTGATCGATCGAGGGACTGAAGGAATCGTCGTGGCCGTGTTCGCTGACCGGCAGCAGCAGCAGCCACTCATTAAAGGTGTTGAACGATGGTGTTGACCGTCGTCGTCGTCGTCGTCGGCCGAACGGTGGTGTTTACGATGGAATGAGCTGCGAAACACTGAGTCAACACGACCTAAACCAACCAGCGTCCATTGATCGCCTCGTTTATGGCTACCTCCGTTGGGGGTGCCTCGAGCGAGGTGCTAATCTCGCGGTCAAAAAGGCTCATTATGATCCCCCACCCCTCCTGGCATGGGGTGGAATATTCATCAAACATATAAAAGCAATTCGCGTGCGCTATTCTGCTCAGTGATCACCTTTTTTTAGGGGTGCGAGGAAAATACCGAATACCAATGGCCATTCTCATCTCAAGTTGGTCAGTTTAGTTGATTGAAGAACACATTCGATGGCGTCGCTTACTAGGATCTGGTGGTTCAAGGTGAAACGCATTTTTTGGAAACTCATTGCACCGTCAATGCTGATCGGAAATTGCATTCCTTTCCTTTTAAAGATGAGTTGCATCCCGGACTGGACATCAAATCTGAATGCAGGTTATTAGCCGGAAAGAATTCTAATTAAATTCGCCAACACATTCACGTCAACTCACGGCTCTGACGCTGTGAGCCCTCCTCTTGAGGTTAATCAAGAAACCTTCCCTCCCAGACGCCTCTGTCGTTGATAAATTAAGCTTTAAGATCCGCTTTTAAAAAACGATGACTCACGTGGCCGCCGCCGCCGTGGACTTCAAAGGTGAACCGCGAAATATTGCATTCCATTCTATGGACGATGGACGACGAGGGATTTTGGCCAACTCATCGGCGATGACCACAACGCACAAACTTCGCGGAAGAGACTGCATTGAACAGCGCAAACAGAAAAAGAAGAAAACGGATCTTCGAGTGAATTCTGTGCTGCAGTCCCTGCAGACTCCCCGACAACCGGCACTTACCAGTCGTTCGCGAAATGTGGCACCAATCCGCCGAACGCACCAGCTTGATGCTCCGGATGCTGCTGCTTCGCTTCCGTTTCGGTCGGTCGGTCGGTCGGGCTCTTCGGTACCTTTTAAGGAATTTCACACATCCCAACGCGAGGGGATCCATCTGGTCGCTCACCTTGCACCGCGGTTGATGACGTGTGTGCCTACGCAGCGTCGTCACCACCAGCGCGCGCCTCCGCGAAAACGGGAGCACAAAGGATCCCCATCAACCGCCGAGCCGAAGCTCCAGCCCCAGTAAATCCCATAAATCATCGACAAGGGGAGTGCGGCCTACGCACCGTGGTCAGGCCAATCATATCCAAGTTGCTCCAGGCAGCGGCAGAGGCACCGCGGTGAACTCAAAAAGCCACAGGAAAAGCCCGAACCGAAATCTGGCCGTTTTTGGCAGATTTTTCGTTATTTACTTCATTAATTGGATCGTGGCGTGGAATGGTGCGTGGGTTATACGCTTCGGTCGCTCTTGTTTCTCGCATTCCCATTGTTCCCCTGGCCTACCACCTCCTGATCGTCCCATTTGTTACATTTGTCATGCCAATAAATTTTAAAAAAAATTCGTCGATCGAACAACACGAAACAGAGGACAGAATCACTGACAGAGGGAGGAGTGTGAGGTGAGGAGACCTTCGTTGCATCGCCCAGTTCGTGATGAAAATTATGCTCAACTCAACGCACCGTCAGCATAAATTCGAATATTGACTTTGAACGCACTTTGCACGCATCGATGATCTGCGAGGTGCGCGCGCGAGTCGCGACTTATGATCGAGTGCCGGAGTTCACCTCGATTTTCTCTCTGTCTCTCTATACTCGCCACAAGCTGACGCACTTGTACTAAAGACTTGAACCTCCGGGAAGTCCTCCTAGACAGGAGTCCACGACTGCTCTCTTGTGGACGCCTGTGGTTTAACCGGACAGGCGACCTCAAGACGTGGCATGTTGTGTTGTGATTCATAATGTTGTCGCGAGATATTATCGAGCACCAGGAATGGCGTGTACCTTCTCGCCAACACATGTGGCACCTCACATGGGTGACGCCAACCGCGGCCGATGGATGGCACGGCGAGAAGGCGAGTTATCACCTTCTCCTGTGACCGCAATTTATAGACCTCTCGCGTCCCCGGGGTAGTGCATTCGGTACTCAACTCTCTCGTTGGCTGGTGTGTCGTAAGCATTTGTACTAAAGTCACCCAAAACCAGCAAACTTCGCGCAGCAATTAATCAAACCGAAACGCGGCGCGGTCTCGCGGGGGCCTCTATATGTTTTGCCCACTTTTGATCCCGATAAACGTTGCAACCAACCTTCTCTACATAAACCATAGTTGCTGTTGTGGTTGCTGTGTTGCCGTGTGGCTGGGTGGCTAGGAGGTCTGTTCACTTGCCCGAGAGATGTCAGATAAGGGCGCACAAACATCGGTCACATACCGGGATTCCATTGGAAGTACAGTTTTTGCAACGATTTGGAGTCTTCCTTCCCGAGTACGAACATGTGAAACGCTCTCCAATCGCTCTAGAAATCGTCTTCGAATTGACTTTGTGTGTCTTGAACACAAAACTCACTTCGAAACGCAGAGCACAAGGGATCGATCGATCGATCCCGGTCCCAAATTTCACGCCTCATCCTCCACTAAACTCCATGCCAGTGGTCGCAAGGTGTCACCTCATAAAAAAAGTGAAACTGCTTCGCGTTCCCCAAAAAAAACGATCGTGGCGCGCGCGCTCGCGCGATCCTTGGTCGTTATGCTTCACGCAATCCAATCCAGCGCGTTCCGGTGCTCCTGATTTGGTGACAGAACAGAGAACCCCTCGGCGATGCGATTCATTCTCAACAGCAGTGCAGCAATGCCGCCGCTACGTTGTGGTCCAACAGACGGACAGCATCCGATCAAAACATGTTTCACTGTGGCCCCTTCCGCTCCCTCTGGTGGATCGCGATCGCGACGGAAAGGAACGACGATCGCTCCGAGGTCCGTAAAGAAATGTAACAAATTTGTTTGTTTATGCAATCGCGACAGTAAAATCCAAGTTTGGTGGCACCGAGACCAGCGTCCGCGGCCGCGCGAAACCACATTTGAAAAGACAGAGAGACAGAGGAAGAGAGAGAGAGAGATGTGCAGCCCACGGTGGAACCCCCGTTGGAGAAAGAAAAAAACGTTACCACGATCGACCGGGCTGCATGCTGCGTGCAGATCGCGTGCATAACTTTGCATTCCTTTTGCAGTCTCGCTGAGCTGTCGTCGTCCACGTCGTCGTGGTTTTCTGCGTGTACAATCAGCGAGGCGGTGAAGCCGGGAGTCTTCTCTGCCCGCAGGAACGTCGGTCAGGAGATAGAAACAAAAACAAACGACCAACCCGGGGAGCTTGGGGCCTCGGGAATGGAATTCAAAGCGAAGGAAAATGCATAAAATTGACCGTTTTTGGGGTACGAACGAGGACGACAACGACAACGACGACGAGGACGACGGACATTTTCGAACTAATTAAAACAAGATTCCTTGGGTGAGTTAGTCGGTCGGACGCGGGTGCGCGCGCGCGCGCCCTCACGTCAGTCGCACGGTTCCGCGTGTCGATGCGTTTCCGATTGCACCGCAGCATGTGCTGTATGGGCGTCTCATGAAATCCTATGGGGATGCTGTTCGGCCCCACTCCCTCGGTCTACCTCTCCGCGATAAGACAAACCACCGATCGAGTAAAAACGCGCGAAGGCGGATTGTGCAAATCCAAAGTCAGAGCCCATTATGGTCTCTCGGTTGGGGCATTGGCAGAGAAAGAAAGAAGGAGAAAGAGCGAGCGACCGATCGAGCGACCCCTGTGGAGTCTAATTAGGCCCCAATACCCGACGATATCGGAGTTTTTGATGTTAATTGTTTATTAAATTTTAGTTACAATTATTAATGGGCCTCATTAAAAAAAAGGCAATCCCTGCTACATTCGCATCATAAATAATAACCTTATTAGGAGCCGCCAGAGGTGCGCCTGATCATGCTAATGTGTACACACCACCACCGTGGTCCCTGTGGATCATCCATTTTATGCGGGCGCCGCAAATGCTCCTGCCAAACCAAAGTTGTTTGGTCGAGCGATATCGATTACGGTCGAATTAGCCAGCATGAAGCGTGTGTGTTTGTTTGGGGCAATTTTCGGAATGTTTTCGGTGTAAAATCAGGTAAAATATGAAGAGAAAGGGAACAACTATTTATGTTTTCGGTGTACCTTTGATTAATCAGGTTGTTAAACATGTTTGCTCAATTTATAAACGTTCGGTTAATTAAAGTGAGTGCTTTGGAACTGTTAAAAACAAAAGAAACAAAATGAAATTAGGGCAGAGACCCTAGGGAGGAGCAGGTCAGTAGGAAATTGTTATTCTGACAAAACATTTCAAGCGAATTACTAAACGGGTTTAAACAAAGTGAAATTGGCTCTGCTTATCCATAATTATTAAATTCTGTTCATTTTTCACTTACTATTTATTTTTTTAAATTTATTATGAACTTTTTTCTTTCTTTTTTTAAATTACTTAGGCTTGTTTGCATTGATGTTTTCTTTCATTTTTGCACAAGTAAGTCAACATTTTTCCCTTTTCTCTAGTTTCTATTAGTGATTTCACTTCTTGCGAACTTCACTTCTGAGAATAGAGTATCCACAACAGTA
>NC_064878.1:4682500-4687500 GCF_943734665.1 Anopheles aquasalis | reverse complement strand
CCTTCGCATAAGTGGCTTTTCCGAACTGCCTTTTTCCAAACCCACGCAGACACCTCTTTCCCCGTGGGTCTCCCACCGGTGAACAGAATGGATCGGATCTGAAAAATTAATTTTCTTCATTTAATATCCAATGTGTGGAAGCATTGCGTACATGTTCTGTTATGTCGCTCTCGTGTGTCGGTCCCGTGGTTTGTTGGTTTATGGTTTTCTGAATAATGTTTTCTCCGAATTGCCACCATGGGCACATCGTTATTATTATTATTGTTTTAGAGAAATTATCTATCTTCCAGAATGCTTAAAGCTTTCGCAGGCTTAAATTAAATCCCCGAAAAACAAATGAAGAGAAGCACGGTGAAGTGGAACATTCGCCACTAAAATTGAAAACATCACCAGCGAATCCTTGGAAACACTCGAATCCCGACGCCAAGCAACAGACTTTTATTAAATTTACTGTCCGCGTACTACCAACGATTCGATCATCTTCTTAGAATTTAGCTTTTGGTGCAGAACAACCCAATGACCCCCTGCTCCCCGGTACGATTAGCTCCTTTGGTCAATCTTCAAAGCTTCTCTGCGAGGGCGACACCGGGGGTGAGGTGAGCGGTGAAAGTGGCCACTACCGAGCCCCTCCCTTCTGGTAGTCTGATGGGGGTTACTGTTTGTTTAGCTTTGAAGCAGGCTGCTTGGATGAATGGGGCCACGAGGTGCTTCAGTACGCAGCGGCAGCCATTACAAACATGCCCCAAACCGGCGGCCGGACGGACGGACGGACAGAACGCCATCGCCGCGTGTATTGGAAGGCTCTCGGTTCCGTCTCTCGGCGAACCGTGGAAGCCAAGTCAAGTGGCGGCTTGTGTACCTCGAGTGGTGCTCGCCATCGCCACTTGAGCCATCCGCCGGAGGATGTAAGCCTCCGTAGGACGTTGGAGCGCCTACCTCGCGGCTCGGGTGGACACATTCGGTCACATCTGCCGGGCCGTGGACGGTGAGGGAATTATATCAAGTACGCCCCCCTCCAGCCGTTGTCCTCAATGCCTGCAAACTGGACCCGGGCCGGCCCCTGGGGTCCATGTTCCGTTGGATGGAACTGGAGAGGTCTTGCTTGGAGAGCTTTGAGCCTCGCTCGCCAGCTCGCTCGAGTTGTAATGTACGTGCTCGAGCATTAATCGTGGCCACGCCGCCGCATGCTGTTCCCGTTAGTCCGTTCGATGTAGAGAGCTGACGATCGTATCGGTTCCGGATTTCTCCCGGAGACCGTTGACCTCGAACACATGGTGGCCGGTTGTTTAGAAAAAGTAGGCCCAAGATGCAGCAAGAAAATGGAAATAAAATCCAGAATATGATTGCCCAAAATCTCATTTCGGACCAGTTGTGGCATGGCCCCAGGTGAGGAGGTGGGATTAAAATATCATCTCGCACCTCGCGCGCGCGTAATGTTATCATTTTATCTGCTGTAGAAATGGAAATTCCTTACGCAACGCGCTATCACGATCGTGCGGTGCCCCGAGATAATAACCCAATAAGTGGGCCTCGCGAAAATGAAAATCGTAGTAGGCCTCGGCCTCGTGCGGCACCGTGGACAAGACTTGGAAGACTTTTTTGAAGATAATTTTTCCTGCGCACCTTCACTTCGCAGCGGGTGGCGTGCGGGCGCGTTAGTTCCATAAAATCTACAATTTAATTTCCCATCCAACCGCGCGATCATTTCCAGCCCCGCGGGCCATCGCCTTGACGCCGACATGCACGAAAAAGTGCTTTCCTTTTCCCGTCGGGGATGCTGGAATGTATTTTGCCGCCTCATTTCCCGGGGAAATGTAATGCATCGGTAAAGGTACAGCAGTGTGCGTCGCGGGTGTTCCGAGGTTGGTGTGCGTTGTTGTCAACGCACCGAACTGGAAGGACGCCATTGGAGGCTATTTTTAACTCGTGGAAAATGCGATCCTCCTCCTGAGAAGCGAGAAGATCCTTGTACTCAGGTCCACAGGAGAAAAGGTTCTTTCGATTTTCTTCCTACGAGCGAATGCTTTCACTGCACACAAAGTGTATGTGTGCCACCAAGAAGCCTAATTTTGATTTAAAAACTTTTATTTTTCCAACCAAACAGCACAGCTCACAGCGTTGTGCTTGCGTTCGCTTCTGTTGGCGGATATTTGCGAAGTTAGTACGTGGCAGCGCAGGCCCAATTGTGCTTTCGCTTTTGAGGACCGGCATGCAATGCTGCTATATGTTTGGATTAACTTTCTTTCTTCCGCCCGGAGCAAGGTCACGTAAGTTTGAAGGACGCCAATCAGGTAGCTCCTCATCAAGCGGCGGGCAGACGGAAGCAGAGAGAGGCAGATTATGTTGTTTCCGTTAACGAGCTGCCGTAACGGAGCAGTTCCACAGCAATCAGGGTGGGGTGGAAGTTTCTGAAATCAAACACTCCACCGTGGAGAAGAAGGAGCTTGATGGTTCAAGTGTGTAGCGCAGATAACTTTTTTGGGGGCCACTTTGCAGGGCGACGTGAGTGATAGACCATCAAGGGCAAAGCGGAGAAAAAGTAGAAGAAGAAAGCCTCTAACGACTGTCGGTGAGTTGGTTTTCGTAAGGACCTTCCTTGAGACGGCCAGAAGGCACAGTCAAGGTCATTGAAAGGACCTCTTCGAATCAAACAAGCAATCCTAGTCTCCGGTCTAGTCTACTTCCGAATCACCATTTACTAAACAAAACGAAAAAACGGAAGAACTGAAGACCTTCCAAAGGGGGACATTTGTGGAGTCCAGCATTACCTCCACGCTGCTGGTTCTGCTTTGTCTCCAGCTCCTCCTCCCTTTTCAAATGAATCTGGCTCCGCGTTGTGATGGAGCCAAAAATTCGTCCAAAAGAAAAGTAGAGATTTCCGGTGAAAAACGGTGTGGTTCGTGTTCGGAGCGAGGAAAAATCGAAACAAAGCCGCTCACCCGGCCACCAGGGCTCGGCACAGGAATCCTTTTGGGGGGAAAGAAAAATGATCCTAATCTGGGCCGTTTCGATCGGTTCAATCAGCATTTTATCGTCCAGGGTGGTGGCGAGCGGACGGACGGACGGAAGTCCCCGGTCCAGTCCCAGTCAACTTCAGTTTTATAGCCGCACCGGATCCTGGGGGGTTGTTGTGGCCGTGGCTTCTGTGCATGGCATCGAAAGTTATGACTTTCTTGCTTCTGCTACCTTTGGGTGTAAGGCCCTTCGGTTGGGTCTCGTCACGATTAACACCTCGTCGCTGGCCGTCCGGTCCAGCTGGGTCTACGATGGTTAGCTGGATGTATGAATCGATCGATGGGCCGGAAACGTCCAACTAGAGTGAAGGAAAGGGGCCGGAGTTTGATTTTGCCAACCGGAAATCGAATTTCACATTCAAATCCAATTTCTTTCACCTTTTTCGTCCCTCCTTTACCTTGGTGCCTTTAGCTTCTGACGGGGGTTTCCTCCTAAAAAAAAACAACAAGCAAACGGAAAAATTCGGGGCAAAAGGAGAAACTCCTTCACTCCTCACATGAGCCGGTGGGTCGATGGAGAGATCCGAAGGATTCCTCACGGGGTGGGATTTTGTACGGTAATCACACGATTGAGCAGTTTTAGCTTAGCTCCGGTGCTCCTGGTGCTTCTGGTGGCCCCGTGCCTGCATGGTCTTGATGATTATTGGACCGAAGGTGAACAAACCGCCCAAATCGTTAGGCCCGAAGAGGCTAATCTCGTTCCGAGAGTCCGAGAGAGCCTTTTTTCGGAGCCGGATTTCGAGCATTTGCTTCTTTGTATTTCCCCGTGACTTGGAGGTTACTACACAGCATTCTGCAGGATCCAAATGCGATCCTTCTGCAATGGTACAGAAGGTTATTGTCTCGGTAAAACAGAATACAGGACTGGGACATTCTTATGGACTGAATGTTGGAGCCTTCCTCGAGCCTTGATTGACTTCAAAATCGAAAGCAGAAGCTTTTGCTGACACACTACCGCCCGGACACGGAATTGTGAAGCATCGCACCATCGCACGAACCGTTTGACACAATTTGGACTCGGTGTGCACCTGAGGCGTCGTGAATGCCTCAAGGGCACTTGGTGACAGTCTCCAAACTCCCCAAAGAAGTCACTTTCTCCTAAACGAAACGCCACCCCGGCAGGCAGAACCTGCTGGAGAGTGGGAGAGTGACACAGAAAAGGGCAAAAATCGATTTCTAGCTCGAGGGGTCGAGGCGCGTCGATGAAGGTTCCGGCTGCCTTGCCTATAACGTGTTCTACATTCGTTGCTCGTGAGGCTTTCATTCTTGATCTGCTCCTTTCTAGCTCACACATTGACGGCAGAGGATGAAAAGAAGGAAGAAGAGGTTATCTAATGTTATCGGAAGTAGAATACGTCATCAGCAGAGTAAACAGCAATCGTCTGATGATGTATTCACGCAATCAGTCGAAGATGCTTTCGGAATCCTTCCTATATGTCCTTCGATTTCATGGAAGAACTTGGAGTCAAGATGGATGCAAATTAAGGATCCTTTTGTAGGGGTTGAAGGATTGTATCCTCACTAGCAGCACCGATCCTGTGACTACTTCGATTATTTGCATTCCGTTCTAGCGCCACAGAACTGCAATCCAAACCGAAGGCGTTAAAGCAGGCGGCAACGATCTGCTAAAAGGCTCCCTGTTAACCGTCATCCACGTCATCGTTTTGCGCCAAGTTTGTGCTGCTTCCAGGCTTCCGACAATCGTTTGCGACATAATGCGCTTCCCGCAAAACAATTTGCAATATTGCGCACATACACCACACCACACCGGTGAAGCGATGCGGCCTCAATGTTGTGCCAACGGTTTCACCATAGACGCCCCAGTAACGCCACTGGAGGCGACACAGGGTACAAAAAAGTATAAAACCAAATGGCCATACGGATACGGAAGGCAGCACAGAGTGTGGCACGGGATGTGTCCTCCATCCTCCATCGTCCCATTTGCCATTCGCTCACGTCCGCTCACTGCAATCAGTTCTGGTGCAA
>NC_064878.1:4675000-4677500 GCF_943734665.1 Anopheles aquasalis | reverse complement strand
TCTTGATTCTTGGCCCCTGAATCGTGCGGATCCAAGTGTGCCGCGAGCGCGTCTCGAGTGATTTGCGGATTTTCTCGCGTGTTTCTGCTGTGCTTGTGTGCGTGCGGGCGTGTATGTGTGCTGATGAATGGAGCACCCAACGGTGGGTGCATGTGGGTGCGGAAAATCCCCCTTCCTCTGCCGACCCGCCCCCTCCCTGGCTTCATACTAAAACCAAAACAATAAATCGATAAACACGACGAACGAACCGTTTGAGGTGTTCGGCCTACTGGTGTGTTCGGTCAAGGCTGCTACTGCTGCTGGTGGTGGTCGTGCGAAATTCCAGAGAAAAACCATGTTGAAGGCACCGTGGGAAAATCAGGATCGTTAGGTGAAAAGGCGAGTGAGAACGAGAGAGAGAGCTTCAAAAAGAGTGAGAGAGAGAGAGAGAGAGAGAGAGCGCCACCGTTTTCTTTCCTTTCGGTGAGCCTGCGGATCGGCGAATTTTCCTGCGAAAAGAAGCAAATTTTCGTGAATCGATCACGGTTCGGTGTGTGTGCCTGGTGTGGCTGGTGTGCGACGCAGTTTCCCGGTTTCGTCCTTTTTGGGCCCCCGTTTTCCTTCTTTTCCTCTCTCTCTCTCCCTCTCTCGCGCTCACCGCAGGATCATCACCAGCGTCGAATTTTCCGCTCGGTGTGTGTCCTTTCCGCAGAGCACGTATTTTTGGCGAAAATTTCGTGAGATTTTCGCCACTTTTCTCGCTCTCCGGGCGCTCTCTTCGCCCGTTTATCGCCAGCTGAAGCAGCACACCACCATCCGCATGAGGAAAAAGGGGGGATTGAGGTTGTAGGAAAAGCATCCTGGAACAACTGCTTCTGGTGCTGGCCAGCGGCTGTGCGAGTCCCTATTCGACGCAAAAGGTCCTTGACGTTTCAACCAACCACCCCCTTTTCTGCGATGTTGGGAGGACAGAGAGAGGGAATTTGCCGAATTTTTCCTCTAGTGGTGGCCCCCGGAAAAGCGTAATTCAAGTCCAGCGGCATCGACCGATTGCGATTCCTTTCACGGATCGTGTGCAAAGGGTGCCTAATGCTTCGTAGTGGGTGCAGCATTCCTCGTGACCCATTTTTTTTTCTGGGGCTCGCGCGGAAACGAAGGAAAATGAAACTGCCAGCCAGCCGTCCACAGAAGTGAGTCAGCGCGTTCTTATGGCAAAAGAAGAAGAAGGGACATCCAATGACCTTCTGGTAGACGGAATGAGAATGGTAGAAGGGAATTTGCTTCGTTCTTCTTCCACTTTCGTTACCGCATTTAGGCGACCCCGGAAGCACGCGGCTCCTCAGCTGGGTTTTTATTAATTTATTGATTTTCCCAGACCACCACCAAGGAGAAACGAGGGAGCAAAAGAAGAAGCGTATGTTTGTTGTGTACCCTACATTTAGAGCCTCCTCCGCCTGGGGAATGTTCAGGCCGCTTCTCTGGCGACATCCCGATCCCAGTAAGGAAAAAAAAGGTCCAACAGAGCAGCACGCAAGACAAGGCCATCTTAGCACGAGATAAGCCGTCTCATGCGTCCCGATATTGTCTTCGTGTTTAGCGTTCCCGTTATCTGGAGGACATGATGGTGTACCTCCTCCTCCTCCCTCTCTTCTGTGTCTTTTCCTTTTTTTGTCTGTGACTCACGGACGGACCACGAGACCTCCCTCTACCTGCTCGCGGCAATACCTTCTTAGAACACAGCATTGGGTCGGTCCTCCGTTCGTTCGGTCGAGGGCCTTGGTACCAGAAGACAGCTCAGGGTCTCTATCCTGCTGCTGAAGGCCGATAAGCGCCAGCAGCAGCGCCTTTCTACTGGAAGACACTGGACTCTCTGGAGGAGCGACGGTCAAACATTCCTTTTGTGAGAGGAACACAGCGAGGAATGACGAGTCTTATCCGGATCTTGCCGTGTGTGTTGTGGGCCTGTTGGTATTCGGGTTCTTCCAGATGTGTCTCCTTTTTACCCCCTTTTTAACTACCTGATACCCTCGATTCATCATCTTCTTTCATGCGTTTAGCTTGTGTGTCTTGTCTGCTGGTTTCTCTTCTTTTGTTCTATTCTCCTCGATTGTGGTTGTCTGCTGGTTGTGTGTTTTTGTTTTGTTTAATGTTAATGTTTTATGGTGGCATTCGACGGTTTCATCATCATCACTCTCGTCATCATCGATTGCACCTGCTTCAATGCAATGCTCCGAAACAGAAGGACATTCCTCTCGTCGAATGCTGGTAGTGAAAAGAGGAAAAACCAAATATTCCAGTGACCAGAGCAGAGTGCAACAAGGAACTAGTGTGTGCGAGTGTGACAGACCGAAATGGTGCTTATCAGTGACAAATAGCGAAATAATGCGAAAATTTATGAAACATTCGATAACTCTGTGTCCCTTCTCCGGTGACAGTTTTCCGCGGATTTTTCCGGATCCTTTTCCACGCCGTTTTTTTTTGTGCCCCTCTTTATCGAATGTGTTTTGTGAGTTTGTCTCTC
>NC_064878.1:4657500-4667500 GCF_943734665.1 Anopheles aquasalis | reverse complement strand
ATCCGTACGGCCCAGGACCAGCAGACGGCGTCTCACCGTGTTTCGTCAGCAAAGAAACGATATCCCTCCTCCAGGTACCCTGAGGGGCTTCAGCTCTCACTCACTGAATGCTGCTGCTACTGCTGCTGCTGGTGGGGTAAATATTTGGAAAACTTTTCTCGTTTTTTCCGCCCCATGGTGTACACACTCACCACCCATCTCTCCCTCTTTCTCTCCCTGCTGATTGATGCCAGGATCCGCCACATGGTAGAGGAGAAAACGCGCCCAACTTTTCCTCCGACATCGGCAGTTAAGCGAAAAGCAGCTGCAGCTGCGTGTCGTTTCGTCTACGTTTCTCCCACGTCCTCTCCATGCATTGTGGAGAAGAAGAAGGAGGATGAGGAGGTACTACTGCTTCTCCATCGGTGTTTTGTGCTTGTGCTTCCATCTTACACAACAACACATGTTGGAGGAGTAGAAGTGTATTTTTATATACTGAGGACTATTGCTGGTCCTGAACCTGGTACAAGCGCGCGCAACCTGCTACCGACGTATATATACCGCCTTCGGGTAGTTTGAAGTTCCAGTTCCAGGCTGCAGTAGGTAGGTTCAAACCAGTGACAGGGGCAAGTCCTTGAGTTCAGACCCAACACTAGACCAGCGCGCACAAAAGTTGCAGAAGGAACGAGTATCCTTCAGACACGGTGTGTTGCTTTACAGTTGTGCAATGTATGGTGCCTTGGAGAAGTTCTCTGGATCTGGTGCTTGGTCATTAGTTCAGGACTAGAAGGAAGGTTCCGAATCTTGATCCTCCTGCATATTGTCTCTTGACCTCCTTCCGGACCCCTTGGCGGACCACTTGACTTGCAACGAAATAAAAACAAAAGGAATTCCAGAAATGCTGCGCGGACATCAAAGACGCCAAATTCTCGCGACCAAACCAGAGGTCCCAGGAGCTAGGGAATATTCTTTTAATTATCGCGGTGACACATGCCGCGCGCGAGGATTCCGCTGCCAGCGACAGACGAAGAGCTCTCTCGACGCGCTGGCTGCAGCATCAAAAGGAAACACTTACAGTCGACGAAAGGCATCCATCTCTCACCAACCTGCCAACACCTCTAGCGCGTACACTCGACCTCGCTCGCTTCTGCCGGGGGTTCTATGTGCTGTAAAAACGAGAAAATCCTCCCGGAAAGCGGGCGCGCGCGCGCGCTTCCCGAGGGCTTCTTCGCGCTCAACGAAGTGCGACAAATTTCGCGCCTCCTTAAGCCCCAAAGCACACTGCTGTGGTGCCAGCAACAGCAGCAGCAGCAGGACGAGGGTCATTTTCCGCTCACTCACTCCTGGCCGGCCAGGCTGACGCTACGATTTTCTTGGAAATAAGGGAACCAGCTAGAGGGGCGCGGAGACTTTTGCATTCGTGGGCGTTAGACGAATTTGGTATTTTGGACAAGAATTCTCCTCCTCCTCCTCCTTGGCGGGCAGCTCTCTTGGTTGGAAGAATGGAAGATGAAAGCGCAATGCGCTCCTTATTCCTGGACGTTCTTTGTTCGTCCAGCCCAGTTGGTTGCGTTTTCGGGTGCCGGGACGAGCAAATTAAGGACGGCCAGACTTCTGGAGGTGTGTGCTGCTCTCCGAGGCCAAAGATGGTAGTTGCATAAAGGGAGGAAGGCCTTCGTTAGTACCACGCGCTCTATTTTGGGTGGTGGTAGTATTGCCTCCAAAGCGAAAGCTGCAAAGTTGAAAGCACCAAACCAAAGGACCAAAAAACCAAACCACTCTCTGGACTCCTCGTCCTCCTGGAGTTCGTTCGCTCGCTCGGGGTTCTGTTGTATTCCCGGCTGCTGCTGTCGCGATATAAATCCTTGTAGAGAACCAGAGCAAGGTGAGGAGAAGTGAGCAGAAAGAGGCAGTCTGATGAATGTTGGAAAAACACGGAATCCCGGTATGTGAGGTGATACTGTACACTACCACGGGTGGCTGTGTGCCTGGATGGAGGAGGGGATGACTACCAAGCGCGCGTCCACCAGCGCGTTTGAAGCTGACGAAGCACACCAACTGGAACCACCGCCAGCAGCCTTCAAAGCGCAGAAACCATAAACTCCACGCAGAGGCAGGCGCGCTCCCCACGATTCAATGCCCGCCCTCGTTCTCTGCCTCTTTTCTGGAACGGTTCTGGGGGGAGCTTTAGCGCTGCCATTTCAATTACACACAGTTCAAATATCAAAAAAGCTTTTCCACGGTTTCCACGGTGTGCAGGTCAGGCCACAGCACGACGCCATGGTCCTCTTCTCGGTTGACCTGACCCCGGGAACCGCAGGAGCAACACCGGAATGTGTGTTGCATGATGTGTTGTGTTGTGTTCCCGGAGTCAGAACGATGAAGTAGAGGAGGAAGGGAATTGAGATGCACACACGTGTGCATCGGTGGGACATAAATAAAGCACAAAAAGGATTGAGCTTGCCTTTGGGGAGTGTTTCTGCTGCACATTGTAGTTCCTTGGAGGCACAGACCTTGGTTGTTAGCTGGTGCCACCCTCTTTCGAGGATTTGGGAGGTTTGGGGGGTGGAATTAACCTACATTTTACTTTCCCTGTAAGGGAGAGAAAATTATGGCCGTGGAAAAACTCCGTCGGGAAACTGGCGGGACCAGCAATTAACCTTTCCAGGGCCCCGAGAGCTTTTTGATGGTCGCGAGCGGCGTTGGTGGTTGCGTAACCGCAGGAGGTGGATGGGAAGGGCGCAGAAAACGCTGCTGCATCATCTGGAGTGCATTCTTTTGTGGTGCCCGCGCGCGCGGCCATTTGATGACCCCTCGGAAGCGCACCCTGGACGACGACGACGACGACGATGGCCACTCGAGCGAATAAACATTTTCGGCCGTTTTCCTTTTCAGCTTTTCCATCGCCATCGCGGGGTTGGTTTTTGGGGGGAGGTGAGTTGAGAGGAGAGGTTTGTGGTGCAGTTTTTCCTTAGTTTTTCCACCGGCTGGTTGATGTTCAGAGCGCGCTTGCTTGCTTGCTTGTTGGTTGTTGGTCTCCAAAAACTTCTTTTCAGAAATTCCTTTGCCCGGTGAAGCGTGAAAATGGTTGGCTCTCTTGACGTGGAAAACTCACTTTTGGGGCTTGCATTCGTTCGTTAATTATCGTGTCCTTGTCGAATGATGTGTTTGCTTGCTTGCACTCGGGCGTTGTTTTGATTAGAGCAGCTCCGAGGGCGGCGATGACCACATGCACACCCTGGGCGCCGCTTTCCACGCGTGGTTTTTGTGGTTTTGACCCCCCGCGTGAGTGAGAGAGTGGACGCGGAAATTCAGTTTTCACGCTCCAACGGACCAGAAGAACCATGACAACGATCTTGTCGACCTCTCTCCGGATTTTCACCGAAGAAAAGCTGTTTGTGTTTTCCGCAAAGAAGAAGAGGAAGAACATTGTGTTGGTTCCATGCTGCGCGACAGACATTCCAGCAACGCACACAGATGCTGCTTGTGGGTGCAAAGGTCATCATCGTCATCGTCGTCGTTGGCAATTATGTTGGGAACCGCGAACCCTTGCGCGCAGATCATCGAACCTGGGATCTACCTCCGGTGGCTCCTAGCACACACGAGGAGGGAAGTCGAGGGACTGCCCATTGAGCCCAGCCAAGCCCACACGCGCGCACCAGAACACCGAGATGCCGAACAGTCGTCGGAACAATCATTAATAATCCATTTTATCGGTTTTCTCGGGAGGGTCTCTCGCTTCGCGTGGATCTGGTGATGGTGGTGGTGGTGGTGGTGGAGCAGCAGCACACGATGTGTTCTTGTAGAAACCTCCTTCTTCTCCGCCCACTTTTGCGCTTGCGGGCGCGGGCGCGGCGAGCACAACACCGACCGATAAGCAAGCTGCCGGACGCCAGCGAGAAAGTAGGTTCCACCTGATGCAGGAGAAGTCTGGAGACCTGGAGAGGAACTAGAAAGGAGAGGCGAGCACGTACGGGTTAAGAGGTCATCGCTTTCCCGGAGTTTTAGCACGAGAGAGAGTGAGAGAGAAAGATGTTTCGTCCTGAAAACTGCTTCAACCAAGCGTCAGAGGCAGCTGAGGGGCTAATTATACGAAAACCACAAATGAGAGCCAGCTTCTCTTCTCCCAGCGTCCTCGAACATCATAAACGATGTTGCCTTTTGGGCTCATAAATGTCCGAAATGTCGTGACGAGAGCTCTCTCTGTGTGCATGCTGGTGCTGGTGCTGGTGCTGGTGCTGCTGGTGGCTCTCCATTCATTTATCAATCTTTTACACCAGAAAATGGATGGCGGAATACCTCTCTTCCCCGAAGCCCAAATGGAGGGTTTGTTCTGCGACTGTTTCGTCATCGGTCCGCAGAAAAAGGGATTTTCGGGAATATGAAGAGCGACGCGCGCGGATACAACATTGATCCTGGGACTACGATAAGGAACCAGCAGCAGCCACCTCCTCGATGCGTTTGACGTCTGTGTTTTTAATACACAGAAGACACAGACGGGCATGAATAAGCGATCAATCAGCTTTCTCCGTTGTCAAACGTTTTGTCGCTGAACACACCGGGATGATGTGTGTTCCTTTTATATTATCCCAGAATTCGTCGTCCATGGTCGCTCACTCGTTCACTTAATTATGGATCATCTCGATCTCGACACTAAATCCATAAAGCGGCAAAAATGATGGATCAATTCATACTTCATTAAATTTGACACAGACACACTCGCTGGCACACAGAAGACGCTTCGCTTCTACGGGGGTTTATTTGGTGCGCTCTCGGACCCTTCGACATGATCCCGAGAGAGAATCCCCAGGACGACGATCATTTCCACCCCTTTTTGGTGCTGGTCCAGAACGCGCGTCGCACATGGACACATGGAGTACATGGAGAGGGAGAGAGAGGGCAAGAGAGAGAGAGAGGGGTCCGTACGACACACTAATCTATCTACATTACCAGCTTTTCGGTGCGCCCCGGCCGCGCGCTCTAATCTTCTCGGGGTGTGTTCCGCACATTTTTTTTTTCGTTTCGTTTCATTTCGTTTCTTTTCCGTCTCTGCTCTCTCTCTACTTTTCAAACTCACGAATCATTTATCTTCTTCTCCGGAGCGAACGCGCCCGGTTTGGGTCCCTGGGACTCGGTACCCGGTGCGCGTCACCTCCGCAGACGTGTAACGTATGCTGTGGCCCTCCTCTTCTCCCCGTCTTGTGAGCGACAGCGAAGGAGGAGTGCAGCAGCAAAACGGAAGACCGGACTCAAAAGCCGGGACTGAACACTGTGTATGCTGTGGCCTCTTCTCTCTTTGAAGGGTGTAGAACCTCAAATACCCCGTGACCAGATCTTGCTTTTGGGTTTATGGTCTGGTCCCGGGCCTGGCCTGGCCTGGCCTGGCCTGGCGTCTCTGTGGTCGGGGTTTACGGTCCGGGGCGCACAATTGAATGAAGAGGAAAAGATGAAAATGAAAAGAAAAAAAAAACAGACAGAACACTCCCCGCACACACCCCTTTCGTGGGATCTGTGTCTCCTTCTCGGGGTTGGAAAAGGATAGCGGAGTATGGATAACGGTGGATTGCGAAAGAGAACGATAAAGAGAGAGAGAGAGATAGAGAGCACGAGTTGAATACACGGAATATACAAGAAACAAAATGTACAATTTACCCCCGGACATTTAAAAATCTGTCAGAGCGAAAATGATTGAATACATCCCATTGTAGTTCATTAGCAGCTTCTAAAACGTGTCAAGTAGCCAAGGGAACGATGGATGATGGTGGTGGTGGTTGGTATGTGGCAACATACGCACCGCACGCACCCCCTTCAACACCCAGGGAGTTCTTGTGTTCCTGGAACTCCTCCAGTCCATGTTCTTTCTCAAGCTTCAAGCTCTTGGTCGTCACCAGAAGCATAGTAGCCTGGAAGGGGGGGTTTAAAGCAAGCGACTACTGGGACCCTGCGCTGCGTGTAACTTGAAGCGTTTGACATTTGACAGTTCGAAGTGTCAGGTTTGCGCTGCGTTCGTCGCACGCTCTGACATTTCGCTCCGAGGCCTCGAGCACACACCGTTCGATCAATCTATAGCTCCCCCCCTGCTTCCCCAGGGCCCTTCCTGCCAATACAGGGATCCATGCCCCTCCATGTCCCTCCATTTCGCGCAGTAATTGATGTAAATTGATAATTGATGTGATACGATTTGATTTATCACATGCTCGCTCGCAGACCGCGCGCAGGAGCCTCTGTGTGGTGCGTTGCGACAGTTCCAGGACGCCATCTTGATCCCACCCTGGGTGAGAGAGAGAGGGTGTGATGGGGGGAACGAACGAGTGTGTTCACTGTTGGGGCGCCCAGTGGAGTGTGTCAATTAGCTGACATTTTACGATGTTTTAATCAATTAGCCGCCTGTTTACGCGCGCACATGCTGTCCTGTCCGTTCGTCTGCTGTTCCCTCTTTCTCAGCTGAACACCTGATTAATGGTTGGCCACACCATCGACTGCTGCTCCATCCGCTGCGTACGTACTGTCTCGGTTGTAAGGGAAGCAGAGTTTAAGAAGCACCCGCGGGGGTAATTGGGCTTTCGGGCACTCTCTTTCGCTCCCCATTTTCCGCCTCTTAATTAATGCCTTCGGAAGCATCGAAAGGGAAGGAAGAGTGAGGAATAAATCGCACCCAGAGACCACCAGCCAGGCGTTAAACACACAGACAACCCGACCCGTTAGCAGTTTCGTCGGTGTCGATATGCAAACGAGAGAGAGAGAGAGAGAGCCCCCGGGGTGGTGGCGAAGTTGCTGGTTGAAGTTGCTTTACACGTCACCAGGAGTGATGTTACCACAGCTTCCAATCCCCCTCTCTGTTGCTGGTATTCGATGTAGTTATTGATCTTTCGTTTAGTAATCGACGACACGCGTCCATTGTGTCGACATAACCTCACTTTTGTGTTGTTGACAGCAACACGAAACACATGACAGTTCTGTGCGATTGTTTTTCTCTTTGTTTTTGGGGCATTCCAATCGAGGATCCTTCCAAATGGCGGGACACGTACAACGCATCATGAGGCTCCCTCTCTGGCGACGTAATCATTGGCGGGACCCCCCAAAAACGAGGAAGGAGGAGGCATGTAAATCGCTGATTTTTATTATCCTTCCCCTTGCTTCCTCTGGGAAGCTAATTTGATGCGCGTCCGTGGCCGTGCAAACGAGCTTCTTTCTGCTTGGTTCCTCTTCTTCACCGGGGGACCTCTCTTATCCTTATGCGTCCTTATCAGCACAGTAAGCGGCAGGCCCCACAGTTTAAGGGCAGATAAAATGTAAGATCTCATTTGCTGTGACGCCCCACTCTCCCCATACCAACAGGATCCAGCTCATTATGGTCGGCGTCGTCGTCGTCGTCGTCTGAAGGAAAGTTCCCATTGGAGCTTGGAAGCTAGTAAATGCTAAGGCGGAGTGGAGCAGCGGGAACAGGAGGGAAATAATGTCATTGTTTATTATCTTTACAATCATCAATTTATATTAATACCGGAGTATCGTAAAAACTTTCCCTTTTCGCTGCTGCTGCTGCTGCTGCTGCTGCTGGTGGTGGTCGTGGACTCTTCCTGTAGGAACAGCATCTTAGCGTATCGCCTTGGAAAAGGACTTTTCTGGACTTTTGCCGGGAAGGGCACAGCATCCCAGTAGCTCGGCGATGTGAGCGATCGGACAGAGAGCGATACGGCAGATTACGTTTTGGTCTTTCCAATGTCGTCGTCGTCGTCCGTCGTAAGAAGATTAAACAGTCGGTGGCCCTGGTGCCCGGTCATGCTGCTACACTACTAGTTGAGTTCGGTGTCCTTCTGTTTGCCCACACACAACATCATCTCGCACACGGGACCTAAGGACCTTAATAATAGCGCAAGACAATCCTACAGTCGATCTCCTTCGCTGCTCTCGTGCATCTGACACGTGGGTGTCTTCTTGTGTGAGTTTCGTTGCCAGCGAAGGACCGGAGACCGTAGGAGTATTCCGTGTCGTCCTGGGAAATGGTCGCTTTCTCGATAGTGTCTCTTGCCGGTTGGTGAGCCCTTTCGCTCCGGTGGGACGCCTGCGAGCCGGCCTCAAGGACCGAAGATTGACTCTAATTAAAGTTATTTCAACCGAAATATTGTACGAAATTAGATTTTAATGGCAAATTACCCCCCTCGGTTTCGGTCGGTGTGGGTTGCTTTTGCTGGTGAACCGTCTGAGGTTGGGTGCTGGGGATGTTTATGCCGGTTGACAAGTCCGGGAAGACCCTAGCGCCCCCCAGGATTGTGCTCCTCGAGGTCACCGTCGCTAGTTCGTCTTCTATACTTTCGTAACACGGGTTCCGGGAGGCGTGGACTCTCTCTCTCCTTCTCTCAACTTCCCTTCTTAGCTGGTTGCTTGTTAAATTAATTTTTATTTCCGGCACTTCCGGCGCTTCAGCCAATGTTGCGCCGCTCTTCAAGGGAAGTGTCAACAAGCCAGCAAACAGCAGTAGCAGCAGCAGGATGGGAATGAAGAGAAGAGTTTGGAGCGCTCTCTTGGTGGTTGTTTGTTGCTGCCTTCTTAACCAAAACCCACCGACGAAACCATTGGCCACAAAGAATACAGTCCCGTTGGCAAGCCCTGGGGGACTAGGGAGTTCCTGGAACAGAGAATGTCAAGCGTGTTCGCTACAAGAGTTGATGGATGCGCCTTACGCTTTTAACCAGCAAAGGAAGCGCAGACGAGCGGTGGGGATGGTAGCCAATAAAAATGATCGATTCACGGTCCGCTCCGTGCGACCGACCGGCGGTGTTTCTCAAGAACCAAGTTCTCGGGAACGAGCAGTGCTCCTAGAAGTCCCGGGGAACGCACGTCGACGACACAGTCGCTTCGGCGGTCACTAATTAGATAAACTCGTCAGCAGCAGCAGCCCGGCCACGGTCACCACTTTGTGACCACTTTTCGGAAGAGGAAGGAGACGCGAACGATCGAACGCACCGGCGATCAATTCGAACCTTGGAACGCTGGAACCGAACGTAATCAAAGTTTTAAGAAAACAACTTACGGTTATTGCTGTTGTTTGATGTCTGTCTGATGGGTCCGCCAGGGCGGTGGCCGACGACGAAGCTCTTACTTTTATCGCTTTAGTTCTCAAGATGTCAATCGCGCATCGCTTGATGAAAGCTTTACCGCTCCGAACCCCGCGAGCTCTTGATAGTTGCGTCCGAGCGCCGTTTAATGTCGCTTTTTGGAGATAGAGGGCCTATTAGAAGAGGAGGATGTTAGAGACCAGGGAACTTCCGCCGATATAGCGATCGATTTTGTGTCGAAAGACGACGACGACGACTACGATGGTCGTTTCGGACAAAGTCAGCCGCAGTCACAGCATAATTGCTGCCTTAACTCAAGGGAGAAGCTTCTCTCGTAACGACGAAGACTGCGAAACGATGACTTAAACAGAGGAGAAGTAAAAACAGCAGGCGGTATAGCAGGGTGGTGGTCTACGACTCCTAGATAGCAGATAGCGCAGCACCACTGCGAGATCTTTTGGGGAGACCGTTACGTCACTAAGTGTGCCTCTCTCTCTCTCTCTCTCTCTCGGTTCCCTTCTTCTCGCCCCCCGTTGGTCAATTTACAACCTGGTGAATGATGAAATACACTTCTTCCCGTGGCGCTCCGGGTGGTATGCTTATCCGAAAACGGTGATCGGCGACCTCCGCACAACCAGGCAGAGAGTTCCGCGTAGCACCGCATCGGACGATGGAGACGACGTTTAGATCCCATAAACGCCCCCGGGGTCGTCCGATGTGGTGGATGCCGATGATCCGTTCATATTAATAGACCATTACGGCGGGGAAGGCCCCTTTCCACCAACATCTTCACCATCTTTTGCAAGTTGTGTTCGAGTCTTCAACAACAGATTCCGGCTGACTGGCTGCCTGGACGAGACATCGAAAAACCAATGACGAATGGGTCAATTTCGGTTCGTACGGGGAGAATGTTACCATTTCGAGATGCTGCTAATGGTGGCCGATCGTCGTGTGCTAGGTTCCGT
>NC_064878.1:4650000-4655000 GCF_943734665.1 Anopheles aquasalis | reverse complement strand
AAGAGAAGGACGGAACTGTGTGTGAGGAGTGAAGGAGGTGGAACGGCAAAAATTACTGCCCACAAACCGGCATTACACCCACCATCCCCGACGGAGTGCCAGCCAGCCAGGTCAGGTCTCTTGGACGTCAGAAGAACGGAGCAAGCGACCGGGCGACGTGGCCACAAAAAAGAACGGCAAAACCATAACCTCGATTCTTCCCCTTTCCATGCGCCGAGCTCACTGTTGGATGTTGTGGCGTTTGTTTTTCCAGCAGCCGCGTGTCGGTTCGTCGACGTTTGACGTTTGAACCTGCTGCTCGTTGGCTGGAGGAACTGGAGTTGCTGCTGCTCGGTGGGTTCCTGTTGTACACACATTTCGATAAGAAAAGCTGATCGACACAGAGCGAGCTCAGCAGAGTCCCAGTCCGCCGGCAACAAAACTGTCGGAGGGAGACGAAAGGAACTGAAACCAGATTTAATTAACAGATAAATACTTTCCTCCTATATATATTCTATCCAGCTTTGAGAGGAGTTATGGTGCGCGTGGGGTTTCTTTTTCCTGCGGCACACTCGCCACGAAGCGAGATTTTTGCAGCGTCTCGCGTCCCATGTGTATGTGGATGATGCCTCTGAGGAGCGCTAGAGCTCGCCGCCTTTTTTGTTCGATAGTTTGTAAATGTCAAAACATCGTTTTGTTGCTCCCCCAGACAGTGGTAAGTGGTGTGTAGGAATTGAGGTTTAGTCGGTGGTTTTGCTTATCCCATCGAATTCGGGATTAATGACGCCCACACGGCGGCCCGCGTTGAAAGTTCATCGAAAAGCGATCGAGGCCACGCTGCTAGAGAAAGCACTTATTACTCTCTTACGGAGGGGGGGGGGGGGATCTATTCTGATGGCGCCCTTTTTTCTCTCTCCAAAGAAATCTCGACCGACGGTGCTAAAAACCTCTATAAACACGTCGCATTAGAAGACAAGCCAGGGCCAGGGCTAGCTCACAGCGCCAGTCTGTGGTCCGGTTTCGGAAGAATCAATAATCCCTGAGCCGCCACTGGCACACCCAGTACGAACTGCTCTAGAGCCAACACTCTAAAGACGTAAAGAAGACTTTATCGTCAAAAGTTGGGTTTTTTTTCCCTCGCTCGAATCTCCGGTTTCTCTCCTCAGTTTCCGAAATGTGTTCGATAAGCAACCAGCCCCAGTGCTGTTGCTTAAAAGAAACGAACCGACGCTTGACTTTTTGACAGCCTTAAAACACCTACTTAGCGGATTAAAACGGTATTTTCCGGGGCTTCCACACCACACCTCCCTTTGGATCTCGGATTTTTCGGGGTCACTTCCACTTTTAGCTCAGCATCGCCATTCAACAATTCTCATGCTCTCTCGATGGGGCAAGTAGTCAACGCCACAGCAACACCAACGACGTGCGTCTGCTCTCGGGGGGGATAGGGTGACAGAAATAGTCATTGTTATCGTTAACTAGCCATAAAGCGCTGAGAGCTCTCCACAGCCACAACTGGCCAGCCTGATGTTCGAATTTCGTGGTGCTGGTGGTACTTCTCGTCGACGAAGAATTGCCACAATTATTTCGCCTGTTTTATGGTTATGACTTGAGCTGAGCTGCTGGAAAGGAGAGTAAGAGGAAGAGGAGGAGGCCTCTGATCTCTGTAGACGACTTCCGATGGGGTGCAGCAGCAGCAGCAGCGTTGACTTTCAGATTTGCGCGCGCTCCGGTTATCCGGACCACACACCATCACACGAACACATTCCGTGATATCCACTGCTCCGGACACCACGAGGTCGCCAATGGTGTGCTGCTGGTGCGCTCTGATAGTGGCCACAACTTCTCCCAGTGAGCTCGATGCTCGTGTTTTATCGATTGCGCCACATCCGCTGTTGGATTGTGATTCTGACTTCTTTCTCGTGTTTTCTTCCGTCTTGAATCTGCTGTTATCGCAGCGTGCCTTTCCGCTGAGCTTCCGCTGGGCATTCAATCCTTTTATGTGGCCTTGAAAGCGCACAGCGCGAGTTCCAACAGAGCCACGTGAGAAGCGGCATGATGCTATGCGTCTCCTGCAAGTGTCAAATCTGACAGCTCATTCCCTATCCACCTCGTCGCCGATGGAAGGCAAATTGAGAGATCCAAAACCTTTTACCCGGTACGAAACCGCAGTGAGGTGCGTTAATGAGTCCAAAGGCAGAGTTAGCTGGGAGCTTAGCAGCAGTTCACATCACTAGCATCGTAGCAGGGCGCGCGACTCTTCAATTTATCGCCTCCAAACGATCGCTATTGGATCGCTCTTTTCCGCTTCCTCCTCCACGCTAGGTCAGGGAGCAGCACACCATCTCGCAGCAGCAGCAACAGCAGTAGAAGAAGCAACGCAGCAGCGCGTTATCAGCTCGACTTGATCTCGGGCTTGGTCGCGGCGGTCCCTTCCTCCCCGGCGGATCGTTCGCTCTTCTTCTGTTTCAAGACTTTAATTGGGAAGGGCGGCAGCTACACGAACTCTTCCCCCCCCCAAAAACACCCCACGGTCGGTCGATGTAGCGAGAAAATCGAGATTTAATCACTTTATAACATACTTCCTGCCTTGGGACGACAGGCCCAAAGGCCCATGATGCTGCTCTCTGTTGTTGTCCTGTTATCTTTTTGTTCTTCTCCGCGATGCTTCATCTCCAACCATCACCTCGTTCGCTCGCGTTGCGACCGTTTAGGAGAGAAAGGGATTGAGGTGCCGCCATCGGCGCGTGATTTTTCGGACACAACGCATTACGCGCCGTTCACTGCGTCAATTATGGTATAGTGGAGGAGAGGGGGTGGACGAGAAAAAGGTGGAAGCTTTTGAGGTCTTAATTCGACTCCCGGGCCCCCGGAATGATGATGGAGAGTGGATAGCGACGGTGTGTCCGAACTGGGCAACATAAACCCCTGGCCTGGCTGGCTGGCCGCTCACCGTTTTTGATGGTGATGATAATGACGGACGACGGGCGCGCTACGACGACCACGACCAATCTCGTCCGCGGTGGCGCCTTCGCTGCAGGAATTTAAATAAAACATACGAGCCGCCGCCATCGCACCAGCGCTACAGCGCGCGCGCCACGTAAAGTGTTGCTAATTTTTAATTTACAACGCCGGTATCTTCCAGGCCAGACCCAGCCGATGGTGTAGCGTCCAGTTTTCGGTCGTCCCAGGGTCGAGTCGAGCACAGAGGGGGGCTAATCCGGGAGATATTTTAACAGGATTTACAACAGACAACGCTCCTCTTACAGTCTGGCTGTTACAACGTCCTCCAATGGCATATAATACGCCATCCTGGTGTCCACTCCGGTAGCTAATTGTACCACCGAGAGAGAGAAAGAGAGAGAGAGAGGACCGCAGTCCTCTCGCGCTGGAATATTATAATGTAATTATCTGTCGTGGGTTGCTTTTGCCTCACGGAATAAGGCAGATCACCAGCAGCAGCAGCAGAGCACGACGATGCCGGCGCCCTGACGACGACTGTGGACGCGTGTGTGGGCGCTTATACGACCCGCGGAACCCCTTTGGTCCACCTGGACACACACCACTTCTCTGGAGACCTTGTGAGGATTTTTTAATTGTACTCGCCTGGTGTGTCCTCGTCGGCTCCAAGTTTCATGTTGTTGCCGGGGTCGTCGTGGTCCGTTTGTTGCTGCCTTGTGGCCAGCCGGGACCGCGCGTGAATAGTTTTGCGCCTCCTTTCCGGCTTGGCGTGTGGCTTCGCTGGCGCTGATATTAAAATACAATCTGCGCGTCTGCACTACCACCACTACTACTGCTGCGCGCGCGTTTAACCTCTGACCTCCGTTCGAAATCACGATCGCAAAACATGGAAAATTCTGTGGAGTGTACTATCGCGCACACTAGTGGAGGTGTTGTCCGGTTCCCTGGAGCTTGGAGTTTCATGCTGCTGCTGCTGCTGCTGTTGTCCGTGTGGCCATGTGGCCAGCCGAGTGATTTTAATTAAATACAACGCATCGCCAGGAGCTTGCAAGGGTGGAAAAATGGTG
Source organism: Anopheles aquasalis (assembly GCF_943734665.1). Classification (NCBI taxonomy): domain Eukaryota; kingdom Metazoa; phylum Arthropoda; class Insecta; order Diptera; family Culicidae; genus Anopheles; species Anopheles aquasalis. Next base: position 4,650,993 of record NC_064878.1, on the reverse strand, counting down.
AAGGTTGGGTCGTGGTGGTGGTGGTGGTGGTGGTTGGCGCATGTTATCTTCACCGAGGCCCTGGTGTTCCGTCCTAGCAGCAACCAGGACGAACTCTAGGATATGCGGGTTTTCGGACAACTTTAGCGTCCGCTGACTGACCTCGCTAGCCTCTAGCCGCGGCCCCAGAGCGAGGTTAAATGGATGGAAGATGAGATGCAGATGCAGCGCGCCCGCTAACCGTTAGTGTGGCCACGCTGACGAAAAGCTGCTGTTAACTTGGCTGCTTGGGCACATTAATAAACGTTGGCTGCCTAGCGCTCGTGGTGGTGGCGCTGCTGGTGAGGTCGGTCGGGGTTTTGCAAATTTATAGCTTCGTTTGATGAATTCGTTCCAGGGGCGCGCGGGCATAATGCAACAAACACACCACCCTAGTGCTGCCCGGCTGCTTGTTTATGGTACCGAGGGGTGAAAATAGTTTTCAAACAAGACTTACAGCGGCAGCAGCAGCAACAGCAGCGCAACATTACATCCCATCTCACGCCCTCAGTACGTCAGAGTTTTTTTTAATGGTGGAGCAAGCACCAGGCTCTCCTCTTTCGTTTTTGTAATAGTTTTGCCACCCATTAATGGGTCAAAAGCAGTTGGAAAACAAATAATCGCAGTCTAATGGTTCGGGCGGACAGCTAACTGGAAGTTTTTGGAGCAAGCGCGTGGCGGACGAAGGAGTGGAAGTGGCGTCACGATCCCCCACACACTACTCCGGGAGTCGCGAGGATCTCACGTCGCGAAAAACACACGTCGTGACCATTTCCAATAACATACTGCTGACCCCCGGCCCCTCGGACTTGATCTCGGAGTCCTGGTGTGTACTGGCGAGGTCCCACCGCGAGTCACGCATCACGCATCGCTTTACAGGAAAGGAAGTGTAGCATCACGAGAGCAGCAGCAGCAGCAGCAAAAGAAGAGGGAGAAGGGGGCCCCTGTAGTAGCATGACTGACATTAACAAGCCA
>NC_064878.1:4642500-4647500 GCF_943734665.1 Anopheles aquasalis | reverse complement strand
ACACCACCACCGACGCAAAAGGCAGGGTCTCTATGCTCCACAAAAAGGTATTCAATAGAGCTGTGGACCAGGGAGCATAATAGGAGGGTGGTGTAGTAGTGGGAGGCCCCAAAAAAGGACGAATTTTCCGAACACAATAGGCGCGCGCAGCAGCCTTGGGACTTCTCCCACGGACACCGATCCCAGGGGAGGCCTTTTCCTGGGAAAACATGATGGCGTTGTCGTCTCCCGCTGTCATGAGAAGTTCATGGAGGACGATGGAGAAGAAGAAGAACCAAGTGACGAAATGGCAGGCGCGGGCGGTCACAACATAGATAACGATCCGTGGGAGGCGATCCGCCGCCACGCCATCTCTTATCACCGATGATGACGACCGAAAACACATCTTTTGTGAGGTTTCATCGCACAAAACATGCTCTTGCTCATCATCATCATCATCGGTGACGGTGGTGGCATGAGCGATGGAATCTCTCGTCATCACTTTCCGGTATCTTCAAACGTAGCTTCACCTTCGGAAGGTGTCCTTTTGATTTTCCATTTCCCCTGGCCCACCACCAGAAACTTGTTATGTTAAACACCACGAAAACCGACACACGTGATTCCTGTTGTCAAATCATTTCCGGAAATGGTATGTTTTATTCATCCCTTCGAACCGAGTTGCTGTTCGACGCTCTCTCCTCCTATCCCACGGTCGCCGCGGGTCGCTCAATAACCGTTTTTCGATATTCGAGCTGCGTCTCTGCGTCGTGGCGTCGTTTGGTGTGGTCTCTCCTCTAAGGGAGCTCTAGGAAATCGGTTTCTTCGAATCAAGGCCCCGGAGATCTGGTGTTCCAGTGGCGTAAATCACCCACATCGGAATCGTCTCCTCTCCTTTCTTAACTCGTGAGAGCCACTGCTACCTTCGCCAAGCACAAAGGGGTCAAGGGTAGTCTCAGTACCTGGAGGAAAAGATCCAGGAACACCGTCTCCTGGTGCTCCGATGGCCAGCTATTTCGTTCGCCCCCCAGTCCTTCATCCCTCCCCCCCTAAAGCGAACGTAATGACCCATAATTTCCATCGAAAATGGGCATAAATCACGACGACGGCGGCGGCAGCACACACTCCAGAGAGTCGGTCAGGTCGGTCAGGTCCAGTCCCCGACTCGACGAGATGGAGGAGTACCGTTGCAAAAAGAAGGGGGGGCCAACAACGCGCCTTCGTCTTCGCGCAAATGCAATTACGCAAAACGAGACTCCTCCTGAGGTCCGTTCCGGGCTTCGCGGGGATATCTCCGGGATGGATTGGCTGACTGGCCACCTACGCGCGTCACGTCGCGTGGTTCTTTCCCTTTGGCCTGGACCTGGTGGAAGAGGATGAAATATGCTTCTTCCCTCGTTACCCTTCCTCTTCTTCTCGCCTCACTTATGATGCGCTAGCATTCCCGTAATCGCCATCATTACCGGGATCGTTAAAACTCTTTGCCGTCCCTCCCTCTCTCTCTCTCTGCGTGCTGCTGGATTGGTTGGGGAGCATCTTGGAGTCTGCTGGATGTGGCATTCCAGAAGAAGAAGAGAAGATATGTGGAGCTCTCTCGCTAGCCTGGCGCATTCACTCTTCATGAAACAATGGCCACGATCCGATCCGATTGGGCGCGCGCTAATTGCCTCCCTAATGTTGTGACCACCCGATAGCACGCGGTCTGCCACTAAAGGTGCTAGAGAATTGTGCTTCTCCTCCACTCCTGGTGTCAGCTACCAGCAGCAGCAGCAGCATTCCTGCTGGAATTTAGGATTTAAGATGAGCCTTAGTGCTGTGATGGTAGAGATATGGGGCTTTTGAAATCGAAATGCATGAAATACACACTTGCACGCAACGTATTTACATAAACAAATGATAAACATAACCATTATCATAAATACATATCACACACATCGCGAGCGCGCGCCTGCCTAGAAGCCATTGTGTGCTCACTGTTGGACCTTCAACGACACAAAGTCACAGCTTTTTGGCTACTTTTCGTCCGTTCTCCCCCCGGGGGTGGCGGTATTCCGATTAATATGCATCCCAGGGACCACCAAACACCCTCGAAAGTCGAGTCGAGATCAACATAACGATGGGGCGGGGGGGCGGGGGGATCCGTTTTCAATATTCTGTCGCGGAGCCCGGGGTGCGTACACCGGATACCAAATATTTATGCGCCACACAAGAGAGTCCTACGACGAACGAACGATCATCCTCCTGCTCACGATCATCATCATGGCGACGGTAGCTTCTGCTGCTGCTGCTGCGCAAACAAGACGCGACCTCTCCTCGTGTGTTTCTGTTTCTACCGATGATCGTGTGGTTTGAAATTGTAAACCCCGTGCTCCAGGTGGTTGCAGCCGGCCGGCCAGCCAGCAGGATTTTGTTTTATTTATCTCTAACCCGTTTCTCCATGCAACGTAGACGATGACTATGACGACGAAGAGCGCGTCTCGTCACAATGAATGGAGGAAAATGGTCGAACATTTTCTTTTATTGACACGCTAATAGAATCAATTAACACGCGGACAACGACGGAAGGAATACCGCTTTGCGGTTGTTGTGTATTGGCTTCTTCTTCTCCCTTTCTTTCTTTCGGGGAGAGGAGTAGGGAAGCTGCATCAATTTTTCTTTGGTTTTTACGGGGGAAATGATGGTTTTTGGAATGTTTACGCACGCACTTAGCATCTCGTTACTCCGTGGGCTGCCCGAGAATAGCGGTTGTGGTTTCCTGAAAAGAAAAAAAAACCCCCGAAAAGAAGTTTGTGATCATTTTTTTTTGTTTTTTTTTCTCATGAATTACGCGCCCTGCGTTCCCGAGAGTTGTCCATGGCATCTCCAAGACCAAGACGCGCTCCACGGTGCGCCACTTCTGTTGAATAAACATCCGAAACACGCTCTGTGAGTCCCGGGCGCGCTCCTTTGGAGTTCGTGCTCCCTCTACAGCCTCAACATAAACATTCATCCAAATCAGTCACAGAGAACCGGGAGAGACGCGAAGATGGAGGCACCATTTTGGCACCAGCGCAAATGAAACAAAATGGCCAAACCACAGACCACAGGATAGAGAAACAGGAGAAACGCTTGCTTGGTCAATAAATTGAAATTTGTAGAGAAGATTAAGTACAAAAGGACAAAACTCTCCATTCCATTTGGTGTGTGGTGGGGCCAAAAAGGCGATCGTAGTATGATCTCGCCTGTGGCACCGGGAAGAGGGCGCCTATGGGTCTTCATCCTGCGATTTATGAAGTAAGCTCCCAACGGGCGAGAGCATGTCGATCCTCACGATTTGAAAGAGGCAAAGACCCTGGTGCTGTGCCCGTGGTGACGTTAAGCTGCTTTGGAGCAATCAATTTAGTGTCCCAACCTCTCTCGTGCCCTTCTCCACCACCACTCGGAAGTCCCTGATGGTCCCAAAATCAGTCGGCAATACGTAATTATTGTACCACGTAGAGTAAAGCTTTGTGGAGGTAAAAAGTTGGCGATCAGTTCGTCGTGCTGCTGCTACTCTTCATTCTCTCTTGATAATACCCCGGGACAACACACCCCTCTTCGAGGTCTCGGGCTCGATTAGCACATAATTTTCCCGATTATGGGCGACGACCAGCAGACGAGAGTCGTCCTCTGTCTTCTGCACACAAGACACATGAGAATAACGTGGAGGATTGTCTTCGTCGTCGTCGTCACTAGTTTTCGGTTCCGGTTCTAACGACCGCTAAGCAGCTTACCAAATGGGAAGTTTATGAGGCTCCTCTCTCTCTCTCTGTCTCCTTTCGTCCACGGCCCGGGGCCTGGGAAACGGTTTTTGGTAAATTGATCCCTCTATACCACCATCTCTCGTCGAAGCGGTCGTCCGAAATGTCGAAAAATCACTAAAAACCTCAACTCAACGGATCTTCGGAGGTTCGCGTATCAGGCCGTATCATTAGTCGTCGCAATAAGCTCCTATTGAGGGAGGCGAAGGAGATCTGCCACTACTACTCCCCCGACTGCTACGCGTCCTGCGGATTGCAGATTATTTGCATTTTCTTCGACGTCGACTTCTTAAAACCATAAGAGGCCGCCCATAAATATGGACATAATTAATATGCTATCGATCGCTCGGATCGCAGATTTTGATGCCGTGATGGAGAGAATGTCGCTCATGAAGCGCGCGCGCCATAAATTGCCACCCCGCAGCCGCCCCGGCTCGATCTCTTTTTTTTTTGGGAGAAGAGAAAGGGAGAGAGAGGGAGAGAAAGACAACGCGCTACGGTGTTCGATCGCGTTCCGGTGATAAGCAAGTGACACTTCTTCCTTCTGGGGCTCTTTTCTTTACTCAGCTCGAGCTGTTTTTTGCGCCGGACCTGCGGACCAGCAGTTAATCCCCCTTCTCTCTCTCTGGTCGAGGAGCGCGAAGAGTTTTGAGGAGCCAACATGAAAACCAGAGATGCGTTCGGATAAGGACCCCTCCGGTTCAGATCTCCAGTGGGATACAGCGGATGTAGCCAAGGGAGGGGGAGGGAGGGTGAGTGTGAAATTAATTCTCAACTCGACAGATGTCACTGTGGTGGCCACGGCTTATCGTGCACGGTCAGATCTGGTCTGGACCTCTGGTCGACAATTTTTGGCACTGATACCTTCAAAAACATGTAAACGGTTCAAATGGACGAAAGAGACCCCTTGTGGGAAGCAGCAGAGCGTCGTCCCTTGGTCAATCCGGAACCTGTCTCCCCCGGGCCGGGCCGGGCCCGGACGATCAAGATATACCAAGACATAATTCTCTTTGTGTCCTTCTGGGTCCCCTTTTCCCCCACCGAGGGAAGGGGGCATCGTTGCCGCCGGTGTTTTTCGTCCGCTTTTCTGCGTTTCCGTTGTTGTGTTCCGCGTGGTGGTCAGCAAGCCGAAGCCCTTCGAGGCCAACTATTTACAGCTCTTGGCGGGTGTCAAATGCTCAGTTCCCCCTCCTCCCCTTCCCTGGTTATTCCCAACTTCATGGCGCGCGGCATTTCATATCTGGA
>NC_064878.1:4610000-4635000 GCF_943734665.1 Anopheles aquasalis | reverse complement strand
GTTGTGTCAGTTGTATAGTGGCGTTCGGTGGTGGTTTCGGATGGAATGTGTACAGCTTTGTGGTCAAAAGCAGCCAGCCAGGCACTTAATTACCGCTCCGGCACGCAGATTGCTGCTCTCTTCTCCTGCGAAGCGAAGCGAAGATGTTAAACTTATCCACCCCGCCCTCTCGGTGTGGTTCAAGCTCAAAAAGTCCATCTTTAGACGTCCAGCCGTCTAAACCATTTACGCATTCAATAGCGATGCGATATCTCTAGCCGCTAGAGGCCCTCTAGCCGAGCCTCTCTTCGTTCCGCGAACAGATACACTTGGTGATTGTGGCCACAGACTCACGTGCAGCTCTTGAGAGAGCGCGCACCACTCAAAAGCTCACGGTTAATAATATGTTTATCTAAATGGGCAGCCTTTTCCCGTGATTTAGCAGCGGGCTTCTGCGACGGGGGCCAGTTCCTTGGGGCCAGGCGAGTTTGGAGTTGGACCATCTGTGCCTGTTTGCGCACCGTCCGATTATAGGAGAACGGAGTGGAGCGGCGAGTTTTATTAATTCTCACCACTTGGCACCTTTTTCGGGCCGTGGACTCGTGGTGCCCGCTCCTAGTACCTAGTGCCGCCATCGCGCGCTCCCTATTAAAGACGTTTGGCGGCAGTTTCTCACGGGTGTTTGGGGGGGCGCACGGCCAGTCAAGAGGAAGGGTGTATGTATTTTGCGAAAGGGCACACATCAAGCACCACCTTTCGCGTCTGCTGCTTGTGGTACTACCGGTTGGTTCAATCGAAGAGATCGACTCTTTTCGATCGACGTGGTATGCGGTCGCTTTAGGGTTGGAGGGAGAAAATACAGGTCAAGCCAATGATGGTCGCGGTATCGCATGGAATCGAGTTTTTATGGTCCGGCTGTCCATCTTCGCGTGTGCTAGCCTGCTAGCCGGTCTTACCACTTGCCGGTGCAGCATCCATTTATGTTTTATGCTGCCTTTAGCCTAGTATTGCGCCAGCTTCACTGTAGAGCCAGTGAATGGGGCAAGCTGTGCAAGGTCCCATTCCTAGAGAGAGTGAAAGAATTGTGCGCGAGAGAGAGAGCAAGAAGCCACCGGTGGTGAGGTCGCCCGCTAAATCCCCGTCCATGACAGTAAGCACCGATTCATCTGTCAGTTTCCCTTAAGAACAGGAGGAGGCAGACAGACCCTGTTTGGATCTATCGAAGCTTCCCTCGATGACAGATTCCTTCATTACGCGTACCACAGAATGAGTGACCGAGTATCGATCGATCGATCTCTGGACCACGAGATTGATACGAGATGTGTCCTCCAAACACACGCTGACAGTTGGTGTCCGTCCAGTCGGCTGTGTCGAGGCAGGTCAGGGCTAATTAAAACCGACGGACGCAGGAGGAGGGTCCGTAGGGAAATCGGAAGCCATGCAACGGTTTTCGGTGCCTCGGACTCTCCCGCAGTGACAAGGTTAGGGCTATTTCCCTTAACCCACAGTAAAGGTAGTGATGTAGTCGTGTCTGGTACGGTTCACCTCCCAGCAATTAGTCTCGGGAGTGAGGCACCCTGGCCCTGGTCGGTCCCTTCCGGTTGGTTGTGTACGGTTTGTCCCATATTTTTGATGGTCCCCCGTTCTCTTCCGACTAATTAATCATACCTTTCCGTGGAGAGCTCAACTGTTTTTTTTTGTGGGGAGGGAGTTTTCTTAACCTCAAAACCTGGGCTTCAAGGGGTGACGTCCCCATAGTGACACGCGGAACATCGAAAACGAAACGAAAACGAAAATAAAAAATAGACAAAAAGTTGGAATTGGTTCGTTGCGTTCGTCCGGAGTGCGCTCTAGCCCAAATTTGGAACCCTCTCCCCAAAAAAGCGACAGCAGCAGAAGGGGGCGGCGACGCAATGTGACCCCAAATGATCTATTGAGACCTCCGGAATAGTAGGGCGACGGCGGCACACCCGCGGTGCAGCAGGGATGGTGATACGCAGAGAGTTCCCGCCGGTTGTTCCCTTTATAATTACCATTCACCGAACCAGATGGTGCGACGATGATACTCCAGCGCCCACGAGATGGAATTGGTTTGTGCTACTACTCCGAAAAACCAAATATCTCAAAACACACGATCCATGTCCAAGAGGTTACCGAAAAGAGAGAGAGAGAGAAGAAGCATTGCAGGGAGCTGACTAGAGACCGATTCTGTCATCACCGGTGCGCTGGTGAGCTGCTGGCGCATGTTCGCGGGTTTAAATATAGAAACGTTCACGCCAACTGATGACGACCCCGGTGGTGGTGGCGATTACTCCTCTTTTACCGTTTGCTTGATCTGTTCCGTACAGAGAGAGACCCGCCGTGGTGTCGAGCCAATTGATGATCTCTACATCTCGGTTCTCGTCACTCGCTGCTGCGCATCTCCCAGCTGCTGCTTGGGAGGAATTTTGGAGAATCACGCGGGGAATCTTCAATAAATTGAAACGGAAACTCAAATGAAGCATGGAAGTGTAGCCGCCGAGTAACGATTGTTTCTTCGCACGAAAGCTCCAAATATTTGGTCTTCGATTTACGTACTAACAGAGGAGGCGGTTCGGTAAATAACTTGGCAGAGAGAATTCATGAACCGCATCCGCACTCTCCGCTGTCGTCAACATTTCCCGTTTGGTGCCAGCTGTGTTGAGACACGCTCCAAGAATTCTCAGAAGAGCTACAACAAGGCTGCGCTACAGAACGTAACCTACATTTCAGGCAGAAGCCTGCTGCTCGATTTTGATTATAGTTATCGCCGGAAGAAGAAGGATCAGAACGCCAAATGAGACCCCCCCCGCGTTCCGGCGACCTTCCTTCACGTATTTGGAAGTCCTTTTAGAGGAGCGCGCGTGTGTGGCGTTATGCTGCCGGCTGCCAGCCGGCGAGTGACCTTCTCCACGGGCTCTGTTTCCTAATTGTAGGGGAGGACTACCCACCGAAGAAAGGGTTACAGCAGGGATACCACGGTTGGCTGGCTGACCAAAGACCAATCCCAATCATCGGAATGAAGGCGAAACCCCCTCGCGCCTAAGTCGGTTCTACTCGACATAATACCCCTTTTCCAGGAGACTTAGCGCGCGTCCTGGGCGTGGATTGCGTGTGAGAGTTCGTGTGTTCGTGTGTATGTTTGTCTTTCAAAATGCCCGCTGGATGATAGTTATTAATTTGAATAATGATAGACTTTACCTGATGCGCTGCTGATGAACGAAGAGGAGGAGGTGGTCCGAAAAAGGTCGTACCAGCCCACTACACTCCAAAATGGTTGCGCTTCCACCGCGTTCTCAGTCTTTTGAGGGGCCTTTGGATTCTTCTTCTGCCTCAAAACTAAAAACTGTTACAAAAAGTTGTGTGATTGGCACAAACGTGTGCCGCGCACCTTGATGATCGCATGACATCACACCGAGAGTGCCGTTAGCTTTGCATTGGAGCATGAAATGAAGGCGCACGGAGTGGAGATGGCCTTTTCGATGAAGTGAACCTTAAGTTTGAGAGGTTCGCCGGCTGACATTTCATCCGTGTCCATTTGGAACGACCCACAAGTACAGCACAACCTCGAGCACAAACAGTTCATGCAGCACGACGGATCCGATCGGAAGCGCACCCTCTCTCGGTTCCGCCGCAATGGGCGAAGAAATTGCCGATGAAATTGTGTCCTTTGCATTATAATTAGCTTGATGGAGGTTGCTTTCCGTTCTGGGCCGAGATTTGGTTCGGTCTTGGAAGCAAACAAGTCCGGGATTCGAGCGAGATACGCACGCGGCTTTTCGGATGTAACGCTCCGTTAGCTATGGTCTCCGGAGATGTCGCCAACGGCACTGCAGCTTCCATTCTCTAGCACGGCCATTTCGTAGCGGGTTTCGTTGGTGAACATCTGGGGTCACCGATCGCGGTCGCACAACTCCTCTTCTCGGTTGTTGGTCGATTCGTTTCACTTCTCAAACCCTTGACTAACATCAGGGATCTCATTTGTCTACCATCAGCTCTAGGGGAAGCACCATGGAGGTGAAAAACAAACTTCACGATCCTCTCTAAGACCCCGAAATTGTCGAAAACTGAAGCCGCGAAGCCTTATCGAATCGGAACTTCCTGCTGCATGCTGCCTGCCCGTCGTAGCCATCTGCTAGAGAGGAGTGTCCTTATGGAAAAACTATTTCACTGCCACCACCATCAGTACGCAAACAGAGCTCCACACAACGGCCCCCAAGAAGAGGAGAGACCCCCAGAACACGGCCAAAGAGTGTGAAATTAATTGAAAATTAATCGTTAATGCTGGGTCTCCCATTCTGCTTCCATGTTGATGCGAGGCAAGGGTGCTGCAAACGGTACAAGAAAGAGAGGGAAAGAGAGATACCAGAGGTCCCAGTTAAAGGGCCGTCGGTGGGGTTTGTTGAATGGTTTGCTGGCGGCGCGCGGCGTGGCACACAGCGTGAACCGGAATCGATCGAAAACAAACATCAAAGCGATTCAGGCGATCAGCGGCCCGACCGCCAGCGTGAAGACCTCCAGAGCCAGCCTCTCTCGCTCTCTAGTGTGAGCTGCGTGGAAGCGAAGGGGAATCAATTTATGGGCACAACATACATAAAAAAACAGACTCGCACACAGGCATTGAAAGCCCCAGCATACTGTCGATCATCTTCAAAGGTTTGGTAAGGAGCGAAAGAGAGAAAGAGGAGAGGTCTTGGAGCGCGTGGAGGTCTTCTGGACGCCTTTGGGATCGTATTGATCGTTTATCAAAAATCCTGAGGTCTCTCAAAAGAGAGCCAGCAGCAGCCCATTCGTCTGTAGAGTGATATACCTTGGCTGAACCTAAAAACGGTCATAAACCTCGCTCTGACGCTCCTTTTAGGACCCCAGTAGAGGGGTAGAGAGAGGTTGCGTCGCCGCGTGCCCCCTGGGCACCACGGGAAAGTCCGCTAATTTTCAAAAAAAAAAAAATGGACGATAATAAACCGTCCCATAAATCATGAACTAATGAATTTCATCCCGTAAAAGGAAGAACGAACGAACGGAGAGAAGGAGAAAGAAGAAAGGAGAGAGAGAAACGAGCACTTATGATGTGTGCGCCATGTGCGCGAGCGAGCCCCCATTTTCAGCTATTAATTATGTTTCTTCGTTCGCAACTTCGTTTGGGACCCCTTTCGGGGGATCTGGGGTCCACCCAGAACAGTCCGGAGACACACAGCCACGCCACTTGTCTTCCGAAGCGCCGTGCAAAGGCTTTCTCCTCCGTTTTCTCGTCTTTTGAGGGTCACGACGGCCGTACTGTTCGGTACTGTTTTGGGTTCTAGGCCATGCTGTGGTCCCACCGTGTGCTTAAAAACGAGCCAAGTTCAACCACAAACCGGCCGTTGCGTTGCACGTGAAGCAATGTTCTGAATGTCAATCGGCGGCGTCAGTTGGCGGCGTGAGTCGCGCCGCTCGTGTGTGTTCTCGATATGGAAATGGAGTTCATTAATCATTTCCCAATAATATCGACCATTAGAGAGGTATCCCGTTTCGCGTTTTGGCCCTTAGGAGGAGTGGACTTGGATCCCTGAATACCTCGTCCAAACTGACCAACGCGCGCCGGTCGCACGCTCGCACGATCTCGGCGAGAATGAGGTCCCGCAATGCCACAAGAGAAGGAGAAGGAAACATTATCCTCCATTCCCTATGCGTCTCCTAACCTAGAAACCACCGGGATCGTCGTCTCGTGCTGTACAAGATCCCGAGGGTCCCGCGCGTTCCCGCGACTCCAAATTACTCCTCCCGTGGTCTTTGCGACATCGTTTAGAAGACACAACACGCGGGGTCAACACGCTTTTCGGAGCAAAAACGTGTGGTCGCTAATGTCTCGCGACCTCAATTGAGGTCAATTTCGATGACTACGGCTGGCTGCGACTGCTGCGATTTCCGCCGAACAACAATCGGGAGTTAGATCGAAAGAGAGAGAGAGAGAGAGAGAGTGGGTGATCACCGCATTAGGCGCCACCCTCACCCACGAGGGGAGGAGGGACCCCATTGTCTACACGGTGATGCGTCTTGGGAAAAGTGAAATCAGTGGTTATTAGCCTCGATGCCCACCTCCCCGCGTTGGTGACGCTTCCGCAGAGAGAAGTGAGGGTGTCGATTATGGGTTTTTTGGCCGCTTCTAGCTAGCTGTGGATGAGTATTTTGCGTTCCGTGTGGCATCATCACAACGATAATCGCACTGAACGAGTTCCTCCCATTTCCTCGTTCACCCTAGTAGCGCCCGGAAGTTGGCTGTCAGTTTGACAGAAGTGAAGTCTCCGCACCAGGGTCCACGTGGCAGCTCTCAAAGCCGTGGCGATCCCCAACGACGACGAGTATTCCGGGAAAAGCTGTCAAAATCTAGAAAATCCGGAGCTCATGCTGCTCCTGCTTCTCTTGCGTGTGACACTGACAGCTACTGAGGGTGGGTGGGTGGTGAGCACTACCTAGTGGCCACGGATCCACGGGGCGCAAATGGCTTTCTGCCGGAAGTGTAAGAGTCCTGGCGAAAGGAAGAGTTTTTTTTTTCGTCTCGTTCGTTCGTTTCGCCTTCCAGCTAACATTAATTAAACTGTCAATACCCGATTGCCCGATAGGATGTGGCGGTGGATGATGGAGCAGCCCCTCTCGTGGCTCTCTTCCTTTCGCGCTCTCTAGTAACGCGGCCAGAGTTTGAGGTTAGGGGTCGCCAGTTAGGCAAAAAAAAATGGCCAGAATTCCGGCTGCAAAACGCGCTTTCACGGGCGTCGTCGTCCTGGCCATTGGAAGAGAGGTCATGGAAAATGTCAGGATCGGGCAAAAAGTGTCTTGTCTTTTCCGGGCGACTCTTTTTTCTCTGTCTCTCTCTCTCTCTCTCTGGCAGAGTCTGGTTTGCAAACTCGGGGCTTCCGCTGTCCAAAAGTTCTTTTCATTAGAAAGTTTAGCTTGAACGAGACGGAGAGAGCGACACCAACGCAAAGTTTAGCGCGCCCATTGGCGCGAGGGGTCATCTTTTGCTTATTTGACCACCGTGGACACAACTCGGAACTGGACACGGGTGTCCTCCTCAGTTCCCTAGCGGTACCGGACACCAAAAAGAGGAAAAAAATGGACGACGATAAAATAAACGATAAAAGTTTTCCGCGTTCGTTCGTCGGTCGGTCGTGGTGCTCTCCGGTTGGGCGTGTTTTCTGCTTCAAACCGTTCGCCTCCAGCAAATTTCGAGTCTTGCAGATATGCAGACCCACACACCGGCAGTAAATTGGCAGCCCAGAGAGCGAGCGAGATTTTAGAATATGTGACGCGACGCGACGTCAGCGTGTTTTGGATAAATGGACAAAACTTTGTCCATTTCTCAAACCGAATCCAGAGCAATGTCTTCATTTTCGGGCATGCCAGATTACATCACAGGCACACTAGTAAGCATGGGACCTCTCCAAACAACAGCACCAGCGTATGTTTAAAATCTATTTGGACAGCACGAGGTTTGAACTCTTAACCCTCGACGCTAAGAAGCCACGTGGCATAGCTCTCGGTCTCTCTGTATGTAGGCCAGTGATGACAGCTTCACTCCACGCTGCTGTCAGCAGAGAGAGAGACTCCGGATCCGGAGTGCGACGTCACGACGACGATAAGCTCAATCGGATCAAGCGCGCGGAGCACAGGGACACATTCTCCCTTGACTAAAACGCAACTTCCTCCCGTGTGCGGTGCCCTGGACACTCCCTGGGGCTATCCCGGGGTGCAGCAGAAGGAGTTTGACAACCGCAACCGGTAGAACAACAACAACGCACTCATCTCTCCATCTTTTAAGCCAACAAGCCAAGCCGGTCTGAGGTGCCTCTGGGGCCATTTATTTATGTTCTCCCCCGGTGCCGTGTCAAAGTTTAATGGTCGCTCACCGATGTGTGGCGGTCTCCACTTTCGTGGTGATGTCGACGGAGCAGTCACAGGCCGGGTGCCGGCGGAAAACTCGGGTTTACCCAGCTGTCGCGCCTCTTAAACCGCATCACATTTCGAAAAAGACACCCGGCCCGCCCTGGGTACGTCCCCTCCACCTTTTGCTTCTATTTTATGCCGTTTTGGTGTGCGTGGATTTTGAAGTGTGTCCAAAGAAGAGGAAGGGCGCACCCTAGGAAGAGAGAGAGAGAGAGGGTGCCTTTTGACCTTTCGAACCCTCGGCTTCTCTTCGAGCGGGCGATCATCGATCGTCGAATCCCAAAAATAGCACCAGACAAGTTGAGAGAGGGAGGTGTCTATTCCCCCCTGGACGGAGATGAGTTCGCGTCCGTCGGCGCCGATCACTCCAAATCACTTCCAAATCAGTTGAGAGCGTGGCCCACGTATCCGGCCACGCATCGGTTGATTTCACACACTTAATCAAACGATGTTGGGCGATTCTGTGCCGGGAAAACAATTTCCATGGAGCACACCTCACTAGAGACCACGACAGGCGAACCGGTTCGTCGATGGGAACACAACATCGTCGTCGTGGCCGCTCGTCCAGCATATTTCCATTTGTTTTTGACAGTTCTATCAATGGCCGGCCGTCTGGGGGAAGATTTATCACTCCGCTCTCTGTTTCTCTCTGCCATGAAAGGAGAACTGCGTCGTGGAGAAGAGATATTGGTTTGCGATGAGACGATGCTGTGGTGTGGAGTCTGTGGTAGAAACTTCTTTGCTCATTGCGAATGCGGCGGCGGCCACCACAAACATTTGTATGTTTATGCTCGCGCCCAGGAGAACATATCGCGAGTCTACGCAAAGCACACATAGGAGGGAGTGGAACGAGGGACCATTGAAAACCAAATAAAGCCACAGCCCCCCGCTCCCGCGAACACACAAAGGTACGCCTAATTTAAGGAAGCGCACGAAGAGGAGACGAACACAGATATTTCATAAATTGTATTATATTGTAATTCGTCCGGATATTCCCCCGCTCCTCGGTGGCTCGTCGTTGCCCCCGGGACCCGCGGATCGATAAATCAAATTCCGAATGTGTCGATGGCGAAGAAAGGTCCAGCACCGCGCGCGCAGACCTCCTCCTTTAGGAGAGATGAATGTCCCTAAAGAAAGACGATGTGATGATGCATACGCGCTTGGTCCTCTCTCTTCTCTAGGCCTACGATGTGGTGGTGGTGGTGGTTTGGGGGGGCCCTTGAGAAGAGACCCTTTTTCCCGCGTGCTGCTGCTGTTGATGTGCTGTGGGATGTCGATTGTCCTTTGGCCTGCCTCCCCCCCGTTCTCGAAAAGTGCGCCAAAGCCAAAGTTCGCCATCACAATCGATTCCTGGCGCACGGCAGAGAGAGAGAGGGACTTAAATGGAATTGTGGAGGGTCCCGGGCGGGGTCCACAGGGACACT
Source organism: Anopheles aquasalis (assembly GCF_943734665.1). Classification (NCBI taxonomy): domain Eukaryota; kingdom Metazoa; phylum Arthropoda; class Insecta; order Diptera; family Culicidae; genus Anopheles; species Anopheles aquasalis. The sequence continues at coordinate 4,625,656 of NC_064878.1, read as the reverse complement.
CGTCGTCGTAGTCGACGCGGGCGCGCTGATTGTGTGGTTTCAAATGTCATTGCATTTCAATAAATCATAATCCTCCCCCCAACCTCACTCTCTGTACAAGGGGGTAGAAATGGGGAGGAAAGGGGTTCCTATATTCATCACGCGGTCGAAAACCGGAGGTTCTCGCGACGAAGAACAAGTCTCTGGGGAAGTGAATCGAAAGAGGAAAGCTGTCCTCTGGGCCGGGCGCCCCAAAATTGGCCCGGGGAATTGAGGGCAAGCAAATCTTGTTACTTCCACATTAATTGCTTGTTAAAATGGATTCAATTCGCGGTCTTGACGCGATACGAATCTCGGTATTTGTGAGTCATTTAAGGAGTCCGAGGGTGGCCTTTTTCGGCAAGACGGCGATGCTGCTGCCATTGGCCATTTGAATTCGATTGTCGTCAGGAAGGAGGAAGATGTTGTCCGGAGCCAATCGAACCAATTAAGCGAACAACGGTGGCTGTGGACCTCCGGATTCTAACCTCACTTAGCGACCAAAAAGTGGTCGAGCGTCCGCGCTCTCTGTACTCTGGAACCCACTAGTGGAGGTCAATGAAAGAGCCAATCGCAACGCAAACAATGAACCCCACAGAATGTGACAGAAAATGCGACTTGCGAGAGAGAAGATGGTGGTGGCGCCGCTCGTCGTCGTCGCGTCTTCTTCGTAGGGAACCCGCAAGCGCGCAAGAGACTCAATTATCGGGCAAGACAATAGACAATATGCTTCGACTTCCGACCAAAGTCCAGTTCCGTATTCGCCTCCTCTGTGTGGGGTAGTTGCGGTTTGTGTGGTATGTTGGGAGTATCGTGGGTCCTCTGCTGCATGCCCAAGGAATGGTGCATTGTGTTCGCTGGAGCGACCACTCGCTGTCAGTGGAGAGTGCTGCTGGACGGAGGGAGCATTATCATAAGACGCCAAAAGGGGGGGAGGACGCACTTAGTGGGGCTTTTCAGCCGAAGGGTTGGTTGACTTGAAGCGCATTCAAGGTGACACACTCGGTGCTGGAGAGGGAGGTTCGATTACATTTATCGCATTAATAAGAGTTTCTGTGTCTATGTGTTTGCCGGTATGCTTTTAGCATAAACAGTTTCTTATGCTCTCTTTTCTATCTTTTCTCTTCTTTCATTTGCAGGTTCGTATTCTGATGAGAGTTCAATTTGATGAGTAGAACCCCCGGTGACAACGAAAGCGATCGCTCAAAGAGCGTTTTCTGGAGAGCCGCTAATTCTGTTCCGTTCTTGGTGTGATGTACTGGTGGAAGTAAGGTTAGCGATCCTCAGATCGATTCCAAAACCATTTACCTCAACCCTTTAAGATCGTACTGTGAATTGGCTTTCGAGCTTTAAGAGAAAGCCTCGGGTACGTTTTGCGCGGGGGATCGCAGGATTTTTGGTGTTCCTTTTGTACGGTGCGTGAGGTTCGCGCCAACACAATTCTTCACAAATGTTCCCATTATGGGTGAGTGTACCAGTTGCATAATTTCTGGTTTTTATTTTTATAAAACGTTCCGTGTGCGTTTTCGTTTCCGTTTACGTGTGCATTACGTTCTTTCTCTTCGTGAAAGTTACTTGCTACTTGCGTTTCTTGTACTGCACTCTCCTCTTTCTCTTTATCTTACTCTCTTACCATGTTCGTTTGTTTTTTTCTTCTTCTTTTCTTATTTCTATTGGTTCTTCGTCGTGTTTTTTCCTACCAATTGTGCCGCGTGTGTATAATAACCACTTTTCTCTCTCTATCTGTCGCTCTCGCGTACGCATTCTTTCTCGATCTTCTTTCTTTCCTTTTTCGCTCTTTTGAATGTCTTTTTAAAATGTTGTGTATGCGTGTGTATTGTGTGCTGTCCCGCAGTCCGTGCCGTGTTGTTCTTGCTTGTGTGTACCCCAAACTGTGCTATTGCAGTCGTCGCTTCTCATCGTCTTAAGACGCAGCATATGTCCGTTGTATGCTAGGGAAAGAATATGCTACAAGCGTTAGCAGGAGGGTGCATCAAACGGGACTGGCCAAATTAGTAAAAGTAAGGAACAATCGGGAACAGCGCATCGTCGTGGCATGCCGCAGTCTTGTCAGATCAATATCATAGGCCAGCCCGAAAGGTCAATACTCCCCTTTCCAATATGGATGGTATGCGTCTTGTTTACGGGGCTTTGAATGTCCTGAAAATGTAATGAAAATAGACGCTAAATGAAGTGAACTAATCTGTTCAAATATTGTGACAAGCGCTCCAACCGGGGTTGGGGGGACCAGAGTGTAATCCTCGATCGATATAGTGAGCAACAGCAGGATTGTTGGTCTAGAACGAGAACTGTCTGCCCTGCTCGCAAATACTTCTTAAAGCGTGTGTTGCAGCCGTCGTTTCTTTATCTAAAACCAATTTCTTTTACGAGCGATGGGACACAGCAGACTCTTCTGCGAGTAAGATGAGGGAAGGGAAGGTTCGCCACCGGCGCCGTCTCGTATCGGTTGGACGAAATTCAATTTTCCATCCAACCAACGACCGAAACCCATAACTTCTTACCTTCTCTCTTAATCCTTGGCGCACAGAACGAGGGAACGTTGGTCAGTGGTCTCTCTCATCCCCTGCCTTTCTTGTACCGTCAATAAATAATGCACCCTCCCATTCGAAGGGTGGAGGTTTTTGGGGGGTTGCCAGACGGGCGGGATGGAGGGTCCAAAGATGACGGAAGGTCCACTTCGTCGGCATCTCCCATGGCTGCTTGGTAAAAGGACGGAGCTCCAAGTTTCCAACGCAATTCCTACACTTTCGTCCTCGACTTGGAATCCTAAACTTCTTCACTGGAGAATGTGGATGTGTTCAGCATTGTGTGGCAGGACTTTTGATCCGATTGTAAACCCCACCCAAGGACACAGAGTCAGGAGGGGTTTTTTTTGTTGTAAATAAATAAACACGCATGTCGTTTTGCTGTTGCCTCAACATCCAAGTCCTGGTCGAGAATGGGATCGACATAGTCACCGCTCCCAACAGAAGAAAATTAAGAGAGACACCGGGTGCCACGTTCGTCTGCTGGAACGTTAAATCAATTTTTATCAAGTTTTGGTCAAAGATTCGGTCAAAGATTCAGCCCGGCAGCCACATGAGAGGAGCCGAGGGGACACCATAATGTCGTTTGAAGTGATCAACTTGTTAAAGTGAATCCTTCGTTCGTTCCCTTTCTATTACGAGGAGGTCGTTGTGTGGTACAAACAGATCAGAAGAAACAAATACAAGTCGTCGACTGGAAGGTTAAGGTAGCGCCGAGAAAAATGCAATCAACTTTTCGAAACGATTCCATCCAAGCTAGTCCGTAACTAGGAGATGTGCTCGCGATGGTTGTTGTAAATGCCCTTGCATGTCGAAGCTCGGTATTGAATACCTTAAAGCGAGCTGCGTTCGAGTTCTCGGGTGCGATCTTGCTACTATTGCACATTCCGTCCCTATCTTGCTCTCTCTCTGAAATGCGTCTTGAACACGCTTGGAATGTGAACGTTTCGGACCTCAACGAGATCGTTGTCGCTGGTCTCTCGAGTCTGTGAGCACAGGTACTGGGGTTCCGCTGTTCATAATTATTTAAATAAGTGCGCCATCACGCGAGTCATTTTACAAAACTATCAAATCGCAGAAATCAAGGTGCTTTGGTGCTGCTTCGGCTACTCGTGTTCCTCCAGAGCATCAGATGCTCCAGTTCTCGATAGAAGCAGCTCCAGCTTTAGCCCCAAGGGAGTTGGTGAATTTATGGTAGGTAGTTTGTAACCTTCCAGGCATTTGGCTCCCCTTTCCTTACTATTCGTGCTTAGAAGGAGGAGCAGGAGGTCTTGTTTGTAAATTCCTATAGACATTGGTATGACCTTTTTTGCCGTTTTCTGCGTTGCGTTCTCGCTGGCTACCGTTTTGCTGATTTCACCAGGGATTACTCTCGAAGGTAGCGATGCATTATCAAACCCCCCGGCCGACGGCTGCTCCTGAGTAGACTTGCCCACCCCTCTCCTTGTCGATGTTGAACACAATCGAGGTGCTTGTGGTACACGAGTACTACCTCCGCAATACCGCAACAGGAATACATTGACTTCCAGACCTCCACACCGTGTAGTGAATGAAAAGACGCAAGGAGCGCCAGAAGTTCTTTGTGTGCTCTTGCGAGATGTTCTTCTTCGCCTCAATTTGCAGCAAAGAGAAGGACACACAGAATTCATTAAGGGGCAACCGACGGTGTGCCCTTCGAGTGGAGCCGAAACATTTCCCAAAAGAATTCGAAACAAATCGAGAACGATCGGCGCGGCGCGCAAACCATCGCGCGTTGTGTCGCCAACCGTGTGTGCCATACTTCCTTGCATTTTGTTGTCGATTTCTTGCGTAGTCCGCGCACAAGAAAGACGCAGAATTGTAAAGCTAGACGCGTACGTCGCCGACGGTCTCCAGAGGGGGAAGACCGAGCCGGACAACAACAGAACGATAATGACCGCCAGTCAGTCAGCCGGAGTCAGCCGGAGTCAGCCGGAGTGGGGTTTGTGTCATCTCGCGCGGAAATCGCGTTCCCTTGCGTCAATCCATCCATCGAGAGAGGTTGGAGCATACGAAATACGTTCGAGATAATTAATAGCTGTCACAGCGTTAGCAGCGGGGGGGGGAAGCGAGACTCCGACGACACGTTACGTTGCAAGGCGCGTTGTTTGGACTTTTTTCCCACTGAGTTTCTTCGAGAGGGCTCTCGAGGGTTTCTGAACGCGTGTGCAGAACATGGCAAGGAATGGCATTCGTCGGCACCGGCGGGACTCTTGGGAGAGTGTGAATGGTCAAGACGTGGTCCAGCATGTCTGTCTGTATTGGTCTCTCCCATGGGACAGCACGTCACCCGACGACGGATCGGTCGGTGCCGGTCGGACAAGACCGGAATTACAAATCTAGACCGCGCGCGACAGACGCTTATCATTGCGCAAAAGGGAGAAGACGTTGCATCTTCCACATCGATGACGATCTGATCGTCGGTGATCGTCGTCGTGTCTGTTGTGGTATCAGATATCGGCCAATCCAATGCCCCAACTTGTCTCGTGGTGACATGACAGTTAGACAGACAGAGGGACAGAGCTTTCGTGCTAACTAGCAGCATCTTCTCAGCAGCACACATGATAGGGTCCTTGATAGATCCCGGTTCAGTTTGCTCTCTCCACCCCCCGAGGAGACCCTTTTGACCATGATTGGCAGGCTCGTCAACTTCTTCAAGGCACACACCCTGTCCTTGAGCCCACCCCCGGTGAGTGGATGTGTGGACGTGTAACGGAATCTCTAAGCCTAACCGGAGCTGTGATCCCTTCCGAAAATCTTCCCAGAAGTTTGGAGCGAACCCTTTTTTTTTGGGCTGTGGGACCTACTGTCATGTACGCAGATGATCACAGATGCTCCAGGAGTGTGTCCAGCCTGTCAAATCGTGTCAATCGTGTGCGTTCCCCCCCAGGAAAACGGACAGCTGGATCTCGCTCCGAGAGACTTCCTTTTGACTTGCTTGCTTGCTTGTCGGCCGCCAGTCAAGTTTCAAGTCAACTTCCTCCGGAGTCAAGTTGGCAAATAACGTCCATGCCCATGTCCAACACCGTGCACACCAGAAAGAGGATGTAGACGACATTTTCGGGGCTTCATGAAGACGCGCACACGCGCGGTTTTTGATGAGGGTTTGATGAAGTTTTCCGCGAAAATCCTGTGCGGATCCTTTCACTTATCTCGTGTTTCCTCGCTTTCGGTTGCCATAGGCAGTAGCAGCAGTACACTCAGGTAGACGAAAGGGACAAGCCAAAGCCCCACATTGCGTATGCGAGGTTAAATGATGCCCGTTTGTCCCGCTGGTCTTTTGGAGGCCGTAGGTCTGGTGGGTTATGGAATGTAGTAAAAGTGTCCTTTTTTGTGCTTCTCGTCGTCAGACAGATGATGATGATGTCCGCGTACACACGCCACAGGAGGCTCTCTTTCTCTCTTTCGCTTTTTTAGGAGGACAAACCGCTTTTTTCCGCTTGCAGCTCCGGTTCTAGCGCGGCCAATGGTCATGGGGCGCGCGCGTGGTGTGTGGATTTATGCTGGGTTTACTTTCGCACGTGACATGACTTTCGCTGTCTCACGCTCATTCGCTCAGTGGGCTTCCCGTGCCGTGCTGTGGCGTGGCTAAAAGGCACAAACTCCTCGTTGCAGGTTCGCGCTTGTTACCAACCGGCGACCATCGTTGGATGCCTATCATGCAGTAGGGCGAGATGCGCACACAAGGGCCACAGCAGCACCAGAACCTTTCGATTGCTCTCTTTCTGCATGCCGCCCGTCGGTTGCTGGTTGAGCTTCCGTGGCGAATTGCGCGCGTGCACATTCTGGTTCTCGGTCGGCCCATGACACGTCCACGGTGTGCTGCGCTTCTCGCTACGAGTCCTGTAGAGAACAAGGACGGGTCGATCCCATGGTGTGTGCGCTGTTGCGTCATATGCGCTGCCCCCTGGCATGCATTGCATGCTGCGGATGTTAGGTACGGGTTTGAAGATTTTGTTTTCCATTTTTTTAATCCAAAAAAAACGCGGAACTTTATCCAGAACAGAACCGAGGGAAGATGGCATTGGTGGAAACAGAAACAGAGAGAGCGTGTGACGATGATGGGCTCGTCGTAAGCGCTTTTGTTGCTGTCTGTGAATCGAAACGCGAAACGTGTGCAGCTCGTCGTCTCGTGCTCTGTGTATCAACACCGCAATGACTCCGCGTATGTTGCGACCTTAGGGTCTCTGGTTGCCACGGTATATGGCACCCAATACTGGCTGGGTCCCCCTCCGCCGGTTCTGGGATGAATTTTCCCAAAAAGGAAAAACTCGATCCCGCTCCCTTTCCTCTTCTTTTGATTCTCATCGGTCACCGTGTGCGATCCCGGCGACCAGTCAACTGGAAACAAGTTCAACTGGCGGGAAGAGAATATAATGGAGACTTGTTTCTACAGCGCGTCTTTTCGACCTCTCTTCTTCAGTTTCGCTTCATGCGTGTGCAGCGATGAGCCACAGAACGAAGGGAGTGAGTTAAAGTGGCGTATCGCCAACATAAACTACACGCTTATCATCTTTATTATTGTTATTATATTGTTCAATTTCTTCGATTCTTCTCGGCTCGACTCTTCTTGCTACCCCTTCGCGCCGGAGAGAAGATGATGCTCCCCTCGTATATCAAGGAATCCAAAAAAGGGAATCCAACCCAACGAAGCGCCTCCAGTGCTAGTTGCGTCGTTATTGCAAGCAACAAAACGATTAAAACAAAACCCCCGACGACGACATATAAGGCGTGCAGTGTAGAGAGTTGCCTTTTGCTGCTGCTGCTGGTGCACCATTTATGTCCAACCCGCATTGTCGGGTGCGATTGTTCTTGTACCACAGGAAAGGGAAGGAGAGGGGCACGAGAATACGACAAAGATGCATTCTTCTGATAGCTGCGCTCTCTCTCTCTGCTCTCCTCTCTCTCTTCAATCTCTCTCTTCCAACGAATGTCGGAATAAAGTGCATCCAACATGCTTCCAACGGCAATTGCTCCAAATCTGCCTGCCCCCCCAGTATCATGCGCAGCTTACGGTGGTACCACTTGCATAACTAAATTGATTTTAACTTCTCGCAGTTCCCCACAGAGCGAAGCTACTTGTCAAAACCGAAATACCTTTCAATTAGCTGTGCGCACCCCGTTGTGATGGTTGAAGAGAGGTGGTGCTTGTTCATTGATTTCGCGAAGCTTCTGTTCTCAGTCGCCAGTGACGCCAGTACACGCGAAGTTCGTTGCACCATACGACCGAAGGATATACACCTTTCTGTGCGCAACATGGCCTCTCATAGTGGAAGGTGGGCTCCCGATGTATTGCAAAACTCTTCTTCACCACCTCCTGCCACCATCTTTGGTCCAAGCCGTTGGTCGATTGTTTATTCATTCTCCTGTCTATTTGCCTGTTTAGTTGTTATTCTTTGCATTTATATTAAACCGCTCCCGGGGTTCCTCAACGCTCAGTGCACTGCCAAGCGTTGCGTGCGCGTCCTGTTTTGTGTTTATGGAAAAGCTGCAACGAAGAGTCGCTTCGAATTTGAATCGTGTCGTCCCTAGAGCCGAGCCCCGGACCAAAACTGCGCTGGGGCCATGTTGTTGCGGTGCAGAAATTGGATTCGATAACGCCGGAGTCGGGCCCCCAACTCCTCTAGTGGATGATGACAATATCAAGAAGGCCAGCCCAATCCAGAGCGACCATGCACCTCGTGGGCATTAAGGCAGAAGAGGAGGAAACACGAGGCTCTCTATTGTTAGTGCCCTGGCCCTGAACGACCATTGGCGGCAGTTGATACGGTTATGCTGCAGCACTCGTGCTAGTGCTCTGTTGTAAGCGTCTGTTGTCGCATGTAAATCCAGGAGTTCAATGCAGGTTGCATGTGAACCTGGAAATCGTCTCCGGTTCCCTGTGCAATTGCCTTTCCCTTTCCTTTTTTCCCTTTTAGGGGAGTTGGGTGCGAGTTGAATACCGATTACCCTGGCCTGTTTCGGTACGATTCCCGAGGCGGAACCTCCTCCGAATGTTGGAATGAAATTTGGAGCGAGGGCATATTGGGGAATGACTTATTTCTGCATCATTTCGTAACCACCCCCGTTCGGTTGGAAATGAAAAAAAAACGAAGAAAGAATGAGAATGCCTGTTGCTGCAACGCTCATTCGAGAACACATTATGCTTTGTTCTCTCTCTCTCTCTCTCTCTCTCCATCTCTCTGTCCCTCTGTTATCCCTTTCTCCCTGGGCATAATTATTACCTTTCTGGTCTGGCCGATCACCCAGAGAGAACAATGGAAACGTGCCTTTTGCTGCTGTGGGTCCCCGAGCTGGTGGAAATCACATTAAATTATAATAACAGACGCAGCATGAGACCGGGCCCCGGGAATCTATATCGGTTATATCCGAGCCCCGGGTTTCAGGTTGGTCATAAAATTCGTAGCTTTAGGTGGCGTGTGATGGGTTCCGAATGATCGAACATGAAGGAAGGAGAGGGAGGGGATGGTGTTGACCCTTTGCGATGCGACTCGATGAGCCCATTCGACGTCCTAGGCATATCCTCCGTCGTCGTCGTCGTGCGTGTCTCATCGACCTTATGGAGGTGACAAAATATTTTTATTATTATTCGTCGTCTCCGTCCTCTACACCTTAGCACACTAGTGATGTGACCACCCAAGTCGCCGGTAATCGACGAGACGAGAATCTGTGTGTCTCTCGCGTCTCGTGGTGGCGCCTTGGGATTTTGAGAAACACCTTGGCCTCTTCCCCTACCCCCACCCGGGAGTACGGAGGGAATGTGGCCATAAACCGAAATCAACGGAAAGATTCCTGTTTATTGGACCATCTCTCTGATATTGGAAGCCCTCTGTTGCCCAACACGCGACACTCTAACAACGCATCGAACGAAAAACGGAACCAAATTAGAGCCCCGAAAGGTGTACGGTTTGGTTTTTGTTGGTCGTGACCCTTTTGCTCTGCTGCGTGTGTTGTGTGTTGATGGCCTCACCATCAAGGTGGTTACGTGCGAACGGCATCATCGGGTGTGTAATGATGGTCCCCCCACCGGTCACTGGATGGATGGTCATGGATTTTTATGATCCCGAATCCCGAGATCCTCGTCTTGGGCTGCTAAAGCGAAGGCCCAAGGAAGGTCCCCCATGCCGAGCGACAAATGATGTTACAGAAGAAGGGGGGACAGCACACACTTGGGGCATTATGTTATGGGCAGGATCCTTCTTGACCTCCTCCTCCGGTGGCTCTTCAATTTCAAACAGCAATAGCTGGCTGCTGACCCCGATGGTTTGTGTCCTCCCTTAACCTTGTTGTTGTTAAGGGACACAACCGAAGGTATAGTGTAGACCCGGGACGACGACGCCGACGACGCACTTGACATAAATTAAACCAGGGCTCCCACAAACGAATTATGGCACAAATGTGAGGTGGTGGTGGCATAGAGAGGACACCCGTAAGTGGAAAGCTGATATCGACAGGCCAAGGATATCGAAAGTACCGACGAGCTGCTGCTGCTGCTGCTGCTGCTGCTTTGAACTCCCACGAGACACACTTTGTTTGGATTTTTGCAATTCCTCCTGTCGAGACTTCTCGGTCCGGCCAGCAACCAAGCGGCAAGTAGTCCGTGGCCCAGTCCTGGTCACATTACCCGGACCTTGACTCGCTTTTCCAAGATGTCAGATGCCTTCTTCTCATTCTTCTTGGACACTTTTGTCTCTCCACTCTCGGGGTTGTGGATTGAGATTGTGTGTTCCGTCGAATGTGTGGCTGGCAGCAAGTGGCAGCCAGCCGGCCGGCCGGTGGTAGTCAGCAGGACATTTGCTGACTTCTCCTCACAACACAACAGAACACAACGGAACGAAACGATATCGGTAACTTCGGAATCCAAGGGCTTATCTGGTCCGCAGTCCTCGGGCTTGGATGAAATCTTCGTTAGCCTTCGTGGCTTCTACTTTTTATCGTGTGGTAGGCTTCGTCTTCTTTCGCAGCTCCTGGTGTTCCGTCCTACCCAGAAGGACTCCGGGACCGCACCGGAGCTGGAGCAACGTCCATTTCAACAAAGGAATGCGCCCGGTCGCCTGTTGGTTTGGGATGAAGATGGCAATCCAATGGGGAAAATGCGGAATCCTTCGGTTCGATCCGCTACACGATACAGCCAGCCAGCTAGCCAGCCTCTTCCTCACGTACCTGCCCTTGGTGGATTCCCTTTTGCGCAAATGCCAGGCACTACGGAGAGAGAGAGAGAGAGCCACTGCGACGGGATCCTTCTTGTCTCAAAATACATTATCCGCTTGGTTGGCGAGCAAAACAATGTGGATGAGGATGGGAGACCGGACCTCTCACGGGCTCACGGAGTGGTGGTGTCCTTTTTGCGGGTCCACCGAGGCGACATATTAAGTCAAGTACAAGCTCACTCGCTCCCCGTGTCGTGGACCCCCGGAGCCGGATAACAATTGCGCCACCAAGCACACCATCATCATCACGCGTACACGGTGGACGATATCAAGGATCGTTTGTTTCGCCAACGAGCAGAACATTGAGACGGTGGAGAAGATGTGAGAGATTGAGATGCTCGGCTTTTCGGAGATTGCAAAACCCCGGGGGGAGGAGGGCGACTGACTCGCGCGAGGACAACAAGACAACATTGTGTTGGCGCAACCAACACCCATTTGGTGGGGACGTCCGTTTGCTGCTGCCGCGGTGGTGGTCTCTGTATATAGTGTGTGATGGCGAGCGAACGTTGCGTGTGTGCGATATCTTAATGTCGGTTGCCTCCACTCCGTTTCTTGGTTCCTAGGTCATTGGAGTGTCCTCGTACGCTCGCTCGTTCTCGACAGTGACATTGGTCCATTGGTAGCTTCTTCCGTGACTGCTAGTTGCTGAGGAGTTGGTTTTTTTTTTACTCGCTTGTCTGTCTGTCTGTGTGCTCCACATTCCACTACACCCACAGACACACTCTAAACAGAGAGCACATTATCTTGGGCTCCTCCTAGAAGCGACTGACAGATAACTCGCCCGCGCCAACCATCCACACCACCTACTTCTGTCCTCTGACATTGATGAAGACCTTCATCCCCATTCCTCCTCGACAGAAGAGGAGAAGGTCCTGCTGGTGGCCTGGTTGTCTTCTCGGGAATGTTTTGTGACTAATGCCTTCCCCTAAATGGTACAACAATACCTTTAGGCCCGTTCCACCATCCTCGTGGACAGCAGCAGGCATTGCTTCCCATCGGCACAGCAGCAGCAGTAGCAGCAACGTCCTCTTCGCTTCGGTAACGAGGTTTTGATGCCGAAAATAAAGCAAAACCTTACGGTCCCTTCCTCTAGCTCCCTGTTGCGGCTGTTGCGACACGGATAATGAACACGGGGATTAATAGAAAATATATGTAGCCCTTCTTCCTCTTCTTCTCTTCTCGGTCGTCGTTCGGGATCCTTCCAAGGATCCGCTTGAGTCCAGCGACTAGCGGTTTTGTTGCACGGAGAAGACACAGGATACACATCGCCTCCTCCCCGTCTTTATCCAGGCGACACATTAAATAGACAGGACTTAATGTTAATGTCCAGCTGCTGATGTCGCTGTGTGCCTTTGTGGGGCATTTAGCGTTCCTTCTGTTTTAATGTTTGGACGTCAATGCTCTTCCCGGCACCTCGTCCCATCGTCCAAAAAGGTTGGCAATGTGGTCGAAATCTCGAAATTTTCTTCGCCTCGTCGTCGAAAGATTGAGGTCGCGTTGATATGGCACCGGAATTACATCATCGACGGTGAAAGAAATCCGCTCGCCGATAAATCGGTCAACGACACCACACACCCTGGGTGTACCCCGTTCTCCGGGGTCCTTTTTGGGACTTTTTCAGCATTTAAACGCCCTCGAACCCACGAAGTGTTCGGCTGGGAGCGCACAGATTTTGTTGCGGATCATTTAACACGGCCCAGCGTGGCGTGGCGTGGTAGCCAATCTTGGATAACATTCTCGCCACTAAATCGTGCATGAAATGGACACAAACTTGCCACTACCCGTCGTCCTGGCTCGGGGTTTTCCAAGTGGTACGATGCGCCCGCGTTCCTCTTCGTTCGCTCCCTTGGTGTCATCTTGCTGAAAGTTTGCGATACGAAGACGCGCGATGGAGAAGAGCTTTTGCAAAATGAAATTGAATGACGCCCCAACAACGGGAGGTGGAGGGAGAAGAGAGAAAAAAAAAGTCACCCTTCAAAACGAGGGAGAGAGATCGCGCGAACTGAAAGGAAAAGCGATTGAAAAAGAAGCGAGAAGAAGTTGGCAGGATAAATATCCATCATTCTTGTCTTGGCCAGTGCCTCGAACGCGCACCATCATCATCGTGTGCTAGCTGAAGAGGGACGAGAGTGCGATGGACGATTTGCTGGCAAGAAACCACACGCCAACAGCGGACTGCTGGTGCAGCGAGTTCTCTCGGATTCTGGGCCACGTTTGGCGCCACGGTGATTATGTTTGATTCTTCCATAATGCTGCTCCGGTTGGTGGCACTTCTGGGGACCGGACAGAGAAAGAGAAAGAGAGAGAGAGAGCATTTCAAAAATGGACACAAAAAGTGCGACTTTTGAATGAGCAGCGCTTGCGATTGAGAACCCCCCGAACGGTACTAGTACGTCGCGATCCATCGCACTCCTCGGCGGGGGGTGTCAGTTACCGCCACCCAGATGGCAGTGCTCCAAGACATGCACCACCACCACTGAGCGTAATGACGTGGTTAGCATATTGGAAGCGATTCAGTTCCCGGGGACGCAATCGCCAAAGGATTGAAGAGAAGCCCAATTCGTGGAGACAACTCGAGGAGCGGAGTGAGATTAAATCAGATTGGAGCCAACCCTGCAGTAGACTACTAGCTCTCGATTCCTCTCTATATTTGCTTCTTTTTTGTTTTTTTTACGGTGGTGAGAAGATGTAACATACCCGTTGAAGCAATATCTCAAAAAGCACTAGCGAATGGAGCATTCTAGAAAACTGCTGCTGCTGCTGCTGGGGAAGACAAAATTGTTTCAAGCGAAACCGTTGTTCTAGGTCGTAAAACTTATCGACATTTGCAGCTGAAAGCTCGAGCTTGCGATAGCTCCTCGGATCAACGGGGATCGTGCCTCGGATATCGCTCCTTCTCCATATTGTCTCTTTATCGTGCCCCCACACTATAAAACGAGGGAATGGGCGGGGAGCGCAGAACGCGGACACACATGCCATCCCTCAACCCGTCCGTATGTTTTATGGTACCGCTTACCGTGGCGCAGCGTATTTATTGGGCTCCATGAGCCCCCAGAAGACGTCGTCGCCTCTGGTAGAGTCCGTGCCAAGACTGCTGCTTGCCTTGCCGGCCAGGGTGAGGGAGCATCACGTCATAAAACTCCGCGATTGAAGCACTGGAAAGGAGCACCACCAGCAGCAATGTAGAAGCAGAAAGCGACATTCTTTGCTGGCTAGCACCTTATCCGGAACGCCGATCGCTCATATGCATATGCGCGACGAGAAGAGCTTTGGCTACGACGGACGATGAGAGGGGAGTTGGTGATAAAAACGCCGTCGGCAAAGGCTTCGGGGACTTCTCTCTTCGGATGTGTGGAGACCACTAGGAGTTTTGTTATTTATGTGTTTCGGTTTCCTGTGAGTCACAGAGCCAGCCAGCCAGCCCCGTTGGTACGTGCGATCCTTGTGTCCCCTAGACTGGACGCAGCAGTGCACCAGTAGTGTGTCACTGTGGACACTTGAGAACAGGTAGGAAAGGGTGTCCCCCTCCGGAAGCCTCCTGTACCAACGGAAGTCCCATTAACAACATCCGCAACACGCAACCCACTTGTGTCGATGCACCGCGGCTTCTAGCATATTCAATATGTTCCGGTAGTTAAACACGTAGCACGTTGAAGGATTTAATCGCAACGGAATCGGGGACAAGCAGTGTTGGAAAATGGGAATACAGCAGTGATTGAGTTATTGATTCCCACCCCCACCGGCCCATTAGTTAGCTTCAGGTGACGACGGTGGTGCTCAGAGGAGAGTCTCCAGTGGCGGCGGTATTAATAGGTCACGGATTCCGGAAGGACGTGATTTGTGATGCGTGTATTCCTGGGTGCCTGCTCCCAGGATCATCCTCCTTCTCCCTGGAGTACAAGAAAACCTGCTTCACAACCATATCGATGGCCAAAAAGGGGGCGATAAAGCATTAAGCGACATCCCTAATCATCGTATATATGGCCGTCACAGAAATACACATAAAACCGACAAGCGAACCGAATCTCGGCGTGGCCACACGAAGCCATTGGATTTACAACCATTACCACCAGCTCCTGGCGTCCCGCGTCTGGAGTTGTACTTTTTTGGAGGTTAAATAAATGTTTTATTGCCGCGCACTGGGGGCGCATCCAAAGCAAAATCAAGATATCTTGGCTGGTGTGCACCCAGCACCATTCCGGAATCCGCAGCACAAATCTCGAATCGTTTCATTTCGACCTCGACTCTCTCTCGCTCTCAAGGGCACCCAAATGCCTTTGCTCATCCTCTCGCCCTCTGGTCGTCCTCTCCAAAAAATGCGATCACTTCGAGCCCGCTAAGTGCTCATCGTAAAAAGGCGAACCCCATAAACATGCTCGCTGCTTGTGCTGGTGCTGCTTTGGTCTCTTCCCTAGCAACTAAGAGCGCGCGGGGACCATCTAGTAGTAGAGCTCGCCTCCTACTACCTCTTCATACGCGATTAAACGAATGACACTGAATGGTGGGGGAATGGTCCTCCCGTTCATGTGTTCCATTCCATTTTTATGTAGCTCGCCCAAGTGGCTGGAACATCCTTTTCGATGTCCGCACTATACTAGCTCGCTAGCCACACTAACACAGTAGCAGCAGCAGCAGCAGCAGCAGCAGCAGCAGCAGTGTTGAGGAAAGAGTGCTGCCAGGGCACATGACATGAAAGACAAATTTGCTAAACGGAAACGCAAACCCCAGGCCCAAATGAGTGCCCTCCCTTCCTCCTACACCTCGCTACTCTCCTCCTTATGGGCCTCAGATGTGCCGCAGATGTGAAACGACTTACGGCGATGAATATTCATAAACACATGGCCACAGTGCGCTCGCCCAGCAC
>NC_064878.1:4582500-4605000 GCF_943734665.1 Anopheles aquasalis | reverse complement strand
GGTGGAGAGGAGGGAACTCTGGAAGGGTTGTGCTGCCTGCCGGGTGCGCCTTGTCGTAAACAAGCCATTTCCAATACCACATGCGCTTCGTTCTGCTCTTTTGAGGGAAGAGAGGCGATATGAATGGCGCGAGACATTCTGTAAACGATGCACCAGGCTCGGACGGAGGTCCCCATAGTCCGTTTTGTAGCGCTTCAAAGGGAACAGACCGGGAAGAGAGAGAGGACGTTGGAGGACGAGGACATTTTTTTTCTGCTCCAAGTGCTTTACGACGACGATTTGTGAGTGAGCGAGCGGGGAGCACTTCTTGTTTGACTTGTGATGATCGGACTTGGTTGTGGTGGCACGCGGTGTTCCGGGACTTTGCTTTGCTGGTTTGTTTCTAACAAACTTGATGCACCCAGAGCACGATGACAGTGCAAAAAAAAGGGAAGAGAGGATAGAAAAGGGGGAGTACCGTGGCACAATAAAGACCTTCTTACAATAAGGAGCCAGTCTGGTGCTGGTGGCTCAGGGGTCCATAAGAAGCACACTGTCTCTCTCTCGCTCTCGCTCTCTCTTTTGTATGTAGAGACCTTCATTATCCAGGAACTGGTACACACATGCACGCACGTGGACTTCAAATAGCATGCAGGCGGCTTTGGGAAAGACCAGCAGCCGAGGCAGCAACGCCAAGACCTTCACGAACAGCCTGCTGGTTGGTGCGCTGTCATCAGGCCCCGGCCCCAGTCCCAGACCTGGCCGTTCGGGGTTCAGGATGCGGAAAACGCATCGCCATACATGGGAACACACGGGCAGTTTAGGTAAAGCAGCAGATTGCCAGCCCTTCTTCAACCCCCGTTCTTCGAGATGATGGTCCATTATGGAACCTCCGTCACTCGGAGCGCTAAACCGGGAGCCGCCGACGCCGTCTCGGTACTCGGAGAGGAGCAAAGACACATTCCAGTAAATGCGTTCAATGCTGGCTGGCAGACCTTCAAAAGCGCACCAACACACTCCCACCACACGCCACCAAGGTTCTCACATCGATTCCCTGGCTGGGAGTTGAGGAACGGATCTCCCTTTGGCCCTAAGCGGCAGCGTAGCGGTATTTATGAAACGAACCAAATGTCTCCTGTAATTCGCCTCGCATGTTGTGCGCCCACACCCCGTTCGCAGCAGCACCAGAACTGTCTCCGGGAGGAGTGTCTTTAGAATGTGAAGCGAGACACAAACCCCCCCCCCCCCTTGCTTCACCACATAAGCGCAGGGATTTGGTTGCATCCGAGAGGATCCGTCAGTTCGTCGTCGATGTCGTCGTCGTCCGGGGTATTCTATCATGCCTCGTGCCTCTCTTCCATCGCCATCCAGTATCGTTGTGTATTCGGTCGGAAAAGTTGGCACTCGTCCACCGGGGGGCCAGCACAGTTCCAGACTTCTTCTCCTCGCTGGTTGGCATTGAACGTGAGAGGAGAGCTCGCGTCTGCGTTGACGTGTCGAGAATTTGCAGGATGTTTGTAACAGCTCCAAAGCGCTGGGCTGGCTGGCTTGACCTCCTGTCTGTTGGTGGATTTGCATCTGCGTGCAGCAGTAGCATCAGTAGCACCAGGACCATGATGACACACGCAGCACGACGATGTGCATAAATTGCCCACCCAACCCTCCTCCCGGGTTCGGTCTCCTACACAAATGGCATCCTTGTTGGAAAAGTGGAGAGCTGGACACATCTCGGTCTCGTTAGGACATCAGACGGAGGGAGGAGAGCAAACAGAAGAGAGAGAGAGACCGGTGGCCAGTTGCAGTCGTAGCAGAACATTCATTAATGCAATTAGATATATTTTATGTAAAATAGACACCTTCTGTGAGAGAAAAGGCAGAGCGACAGAGAGAGATGGCGAGCTGAGGATGCTCTGGTGTGATGCCAAGGGACTTGGTGTGCGCCGTCCCGGTGTTCGATCTCCTGGAAATCGATCGATTGGTTCTACGCTATTCGATCTACGTGTCTGTGTTTATACTCAGCACATAATCCGGTAAATTCATTCCAAGTAGCATCTGTGCTCAACATCGGTTCCGTTCTCACTCTCCTTTGTGCAACACAATGCCCTCCGATGCTCTTATCTTGTGTCTATTGATTAGAAAATTGTAAACTTGGCTAGCCGCAATTGCTAGGTGGGCGGGGGGCATTACAGGCGTCTTCAGGCTGTTGTCCATTTGGGTTAAAAAAAAGAGGGTCAGTATTGTTGCAGGTGCTGCAGATGGAAATGGAGTGTATTTTCGTAACTTGCAATGTCCTGCTGACAGTGCTACTTAAACACAGCAGCACCACCAACGGCAGCCAATGGTCTTTATCTGCATTGAACATTGTACAATTATTTGTTTATTTACTTAACTCACTCGCCCTGGTACACGACGGCACTTCCGGACTCCTCTCCGGGCTTGCAATAGAAAACAATCGCGCACAAACTCGCCTCGCCTCACTGGTTGGCCTCCTGCTCGAGTCGAGTCGAGGTTGCAGTAGCAGCATCCATCCCGCTGCTGCTACTGCTGCTACTGGTTCGTCGTGACTGCATGATGTCTGGTGCAACACATGCCCGTGCATCACTTCGCACAAACACGCAGAGGCGCGGAGGAGGAGCGGCGGTTGCGTTACGAAAATTACGAAAACATAAATTTCCGACACTCCAACTTTACATGGAGAAGTGGAGAGTGAATGTGTGTGCATCTGTCTAGCTGCTGTTGTTGGAATGGTTGTTGTTTTAAATTGAGAAAATATGTGCAGAGCACTTTGCGTGCGTCTAGGCATGGCCTGACTCGCTCTGGGGTTGTTCCAAGACCTCGTTTTTTTTCTCTCTCAATTTTACCCGGGACCCAGGATGAGGAACGATGTTGTGTGAAATGCGGGCGGTACCTAGTGCTCGTGGTAGTTCGTTAGTCTGGTGCAGTCGTGAGGAAAAAACAAATTGCCTTGCCATGAATTCGGGGGTTTCGGTTCCGAAGAAAGAAGATTCCGCAACGCACCACCAAGCGGGGGAGCGGTGAGGCGGCTAGGTCTCTGGGTCAGCTGAAAAAAAGGGAGGACGACGGCGACGACGACGAGTCAAGTGAAGTACTTGTGTGTTATGTGACCGCGTTCTCTCCCTTTCTCTCCGTGTCTTCTGGACTGGTGGTGGCGGCTTCCGGTGGAAAATGCTGTGACGATTGATGCTCCGGTCTCTCGCAGCGCAGCGCAGGCATATGCGCTGGCCACGTGATGTTTGTCTGGATCCCTTTTTTCCCTCTCTCTCCTGTCCGGTACGCAGTTAAGCAAACACTAATTGATAAATGGATCCGCGCAGCAGCACCAGGGATGTAGCGTCAGGCCACTCAAGGCAGACCCGTGTCGTTGGTCCTCTCGGTCGAGCTCAAGCGGTTCACGGCCCCGGTTGGTGGTCCTGTGTCTAGGTTTGGCCGATCGTTTTGGTTGGACAATTTCTGGACAAGCAGCATTTTCGGCGCACAATGTATTTTTAACGAGTTCTCGTTCCCGTTCCAAATGGAATTTTACAAATCTGTTCCATGTTTGATTTGTTTATTTTTAACCTAACACTCTGGTGAGTCGTAAATTTTATGGGGAAAGATCAGTAATCGTTCCATATCGCTCTGTGAAGGTCACTGAAGTAATGTTCCCGATGAGTGGAATGAAAATCGATTCCGAGGGAATTGCATTCCACCAGTTGGAGAACCTAGAAAACCGGCACCAACTGTTGTTGACCAAACTAGCTGCCTAGAGGGTGTCTCCACACGTCCGGCATATCGATAACGGTGGAGTGAAGCGAACGAATATATCCGGCCAAGCGCCAGTTGATGATGATTTGCTCAAATTTGCAATTCTCATCTCGGGGCGTCAACAAGCGGATCGTTGCTCCACACGGCATGGCATGGATATGCATGCGAGACAAATCCTTCAGCAGCTGTTCAGCGCTACAAAAGGACTCATGATTTATGTAGATCCCTCTCCTCTTGCCCCACCCCACACCTGCTTGGAACAGATTAATTATTAATTTTATCCAAACTAAACGTGCTCTCAGTGTGGGAGAGCGAGCACGGTTGCTCAGTGTATCCGGTTTCTACAAATTCAATATTCGCACAGGCGAGCAAGCGGGTGAGCGATCGAAGAGGGAGGTGTTCTAGTGCGGCTACAGGTGAAACCATTCGACTGGTGTTCTTCGATTTGTGTAACGCCTGGGAGGGAATTGTTGACCTCTATAATCTGCAAAGGAGCGGAAAGTGCTCCTTGGTCTGCGTGTGTATTATGCATGAGGGGAACAGCTTACCGGACGCCGCCACCGCCGTTCTGTGCTGGATGCCGCCAACTGCTCAATCCTCGTGGTCGTGCAGTGTAGCAGTATAATTTGCTTCGCGTAATTGCTCTTGCCACTCCTTTCGATCACTCGCTTGTCACGCAGCAGCAGAAGTTGAAGCAAAATTGGGACTTACGGGGACGCAACCTCCTGGACGTATGATGTGGCCATGGGGAAAGAATGGTTTTTTTTTGGGAGGGAAAAAAGCAGACAAGTAACAGCACAACGCGAGGACTTGTCATCGGAGTGGACCTCGGGTATCAATCTCACAGAAGTGAAGTACGACAGCACTCCACCGGCGGCATCCATCTCTTATCGGTTAATGGATTGTTTGTGGTTAGCCCTTTTACAGTCGTCAGAATTGCTGTACAGCACCGAGAGAGAGAGCACTATAACCCATCTGACTGATGCTGCTGATGGCCATAAACAACCCTCACCCTTGAGTGCAAAAATCCACCAACCCCCTTTCTGTGGCCTCACTTCATCCCCAAGTCCACGCCAAATCCCTCTACTTTGACGGATGAATCCGGCGTGACGCGTGTGCGGACAGGTCGGTCAAAAGTGCTCCACCGGTCAGCTGGCTTTCGTTTAACTCGCCGCTTCATCTCATCGGTCAACCACAGAATGTAAATTAACGATATTGCATTCACATGTCCATCAAATTATCGAAACAATTATCGTCACCCAACCTTCTCTCCACCACCCTGCGCTGCTGCGGTCAGCTCCAAGGCTCAAGCGGTGTCCGAATGTCGGTGTCAACCCCTCTCGGCGTTCCCCGTTCTGATCTGTAAAGGGAGAGAGAGAGAGAGAGTGGAGTTTTGGAGTGGCGCTCGCACGCACACGCGTCCACTGGTGGGCGGCATTCGTGCATACTATCAATTAGATTAAATTAAATTAAAGACTTTTGAAGTGAAGTGGAGGGGGTGGTGTGTTGTACTCTGGTGTCTCTGGTGCACTGTTCGCGAGGTTGATTTGGTTTTTGGGGGGGAATCCTCGTCGTGGCTCTTCGCTATCACAACATGTGCTGCTCCCCTTCTGAAGTCTCCTGTAAGGTCGCTCATACCTAGGACCCCCGCTCGCAAAGCAATTTGCGTTAATTTATGGTCCCAGCAGCAGCACACTGTGGAGGATTCATCCTCCACTGACTCTGAGTCGTGTGGGAATTCTCCTCTCTCTCTCTCTCTCTCTCTCTCTCTCTCTCTCTCTCTCTCTCTCTCTCTCTCTCTCTCTCTCTCTCTCTCTCTCTCTCTCTCTCTCTCTCTCTCTCTCTCTCTCTCTCTCTCTCTCTCTCTCTCTCTCTCTCTCTCTCTCTCTCTCTCTCTCTCTCTCTCTCTCTCTGTAGCAGCACTTTATCGGAAAAAGGAAAGGTAAACGCTCTTTTGCGGTTTTAAACGGTCCGACTAACGGTACTGAACCGGTTGCGGGGAATTACTGGAGCAGGAGGAGAGTCGGTGGACGGTGAATTGGTGAAATCCATCTCACACCTTCCCCTTGGTGGAGCTCTGTGGAGTCTCAGGAGGTTCTACTTCACCTTCAGACCATCGTGATCCTCAGCTTCAAACGGCGGCAGGCAATTAGATGATTACTGTGGTGTGCCAGGCAGGACCGACCGCGGTCTCTCTCGTTCTCGGACTGGGACTCTCGAACTCGAGCTACTTTGCAAGAATGGTGGAGAAGCCTCCCTCCGCCGTTGTCTTTTAGCATTGGAGAGCTACTGGAATACCCTGCTGCTTGGAGAAGGGGTTGAAAACGCCAAATTATCTTGTCCAGCAGCATGTCAACGTACCTCGTCAACGGGGAGGTCCCTTTAGTGTGCAGACGAGACTCTCTGTCACTAGAAACTCTAATCAATAGTTCAACCCCCTTCCCAAGAAGACTCCCTTCCAGTAGCACCGAAATGGTGCTCCTGCTAATCAATGCCCAGCGCAGTAGAATACCTTCTAATAGGTTAGAGGATCGCTTTGAAGTCTGCTGTGTTGCGGTATTAGACCCACGGACGTTCTGTTGAATAGCAGCATAGCTCAGTCGTCTGTAAATGTCTGCGAGATCCGATGAATGAAGGTCGTCACTTTATATCCTCCTCCTCCTCCTCCTGTTGCTGCTGCTACGGGGAACTGCCCTCCAAAAGTGCATTAGTGCCTAGATCCTTTGCGCGGTCGCTTGACTCACTCTCTCCCTTTCTCTCTCTTTCTGGCTCTGGCTTCCTCCTGTTGCAAGCTTGGCTTGTGGTCGATGCTTTCATGTGGTGAGCACCGTGTGTCGCGCCTGATTAGTGCGTAACCGTGGCGAAAGGGTTCCAGTGCCAGATGCAGGCTGAGCTGCATCAGCCGTTGCGAAATTCGATTATCATCGTCCAGGTTTTGTGTGCTGGATGGGGAGAGGGTGGTGAATTGTTCCACGATGGCTGATCCGATGACTCAACTAGCGCTCAACGCTTTTAGTAGCAGCAGCAGCAGCAGCTCCAGTTGAGGTGCAAAAAAATGGTGAAAAACGAAACCATTCGCACACCTATCCATCCATCCATCTATATTGCCACGGATCACGGAGCAGCAGTATAGTACACCCCGTCCATCTAGACGTCAGCTGCGCCCAACGGTGCGTCAGTCTCTTGGTTTCACTTCGTAGCAGAGTGTCAGTGACTGCATGTAGCCAGCACACCAGCAGCCAGCCAGTCAGTCAGTCAGTCACTCTGTTAGGAAGGCAGTAGTAGTCAAGCCAAGTCAGCCAGTCAGTCAGTCAGTCAGTCATATGCACACGTACAAGGCCGCGCGTATGTGTGCCGTGTGTCATTAAATGGCGTTACCTTAGCGCGCGCTCGCGCACCGAGAGTCGGCTCTCCGCGTGACTCCGTTTGTTGGGGCACTATGCGCCTTCTCCCCCCCGAGGTTCCGGTACCACCCCGCAATGGAGGCCTGGATAAACTTTGTTACCCTTTAGCTTCGCCAGCTTTATCCCTTGGATGTGGTGCTTCAACCGGGCACCTTTAGCGCTGCAGGCGTTTTGGTTTTCCTTCTTTTTTCTCTCTTCTACGAGAAGGAACGTAAAGTCGCTTTATCGTGCTCCACTTTTGCAGACGGTTACGGTGTTCTCCTCGCTCTCTGCCGTGCCTCTAAATCCTAACCTTCTACTCTGGGGTGCGCACCACCGGGGACTGACGGTTTTCGGTTAGGATTTTGCAATCCTCGCCACGTCGCGATTGCTGCAAGGCTCTACGCTCTCGAGCCTGCCAAGTCTGCCAGAGCGAGGAGTACGAACCTTCACCGCGGGTCATATCACGTGTATGTGTGTTGAGCGGTTTTTCCTCCAAAAACGGGAAAGAGAACATCCAGGCACAACGGCAAAAAGGTGCCCCGGAACACAGTACCAAAAGGTGGAAGGAGCGCGCGCGCCCGCGGATGTTACACGGATCACGGAACCTTCCTTCAACCGCCTGGCTGGCTGGCTGGCTGGCTTGTGTTGTAACTCGATGCCCCGGTGCTCACCTGGTTACCGCGATACACAACGCCATTCGCAACGGTCGCTGCTCCGCGAGATGGATTCGCGCCAGTTGACACCACGCTGGGAGTGCGGGTGAGAGAGTCCTTTGATCTATCTCTGGCTGGTGTTGTGTGGCCTTTGGAGGAGTGTGTGACTCATGCGGCGACATCCCTTCTGTGTCCTGTGGAATCACACCGCGATAGAGTGACAACCCAGTGCCGTGTCGCTGGATGATGACGTTCTAGTGCTCTCTCTGACTCTTCTTGATCTCGTGGGGACACCCAGGGTATGCACGCACGTGTGAGCTTCTCCATGGAACCGCGCGGTGACGACGACGGTGTCAGCACGTTTTGCAATCGGCCTTTGGAGGTCCCCCGGTGTACACCCAGCTCTTCTACGCTCGGGGAATAAAAATAATTGGAATTATCTTTTTCACCCTCCCCCTCGGTGCGATGCAGAAAGGATAATAAAGGCAGCGGCGGGGGGAGTCCTTTTGGGTTTCGCGAAGCAAACGGTCGCTTGCTCTCCTTAATTAGAGGTTGATGTGTGTTCATAGCAACTCAATTCGCAGTGAGCTGTGGATTTCATAGAGACTTTAAAGAGAACATCACATTAGATGGTTCGGGGATGATTCAAGAATGTACCTTCAAGAGGTGCCTCGTTACTCGCACTACTGTCAGCAAGCAACCGTTCTCTCTCCCTCTATTGTTTCTCACCACTCACCCAGAGGATGATTTATATTCCAGGAAGAAGGCTCCCCAATCTGATGCTTCTTCGCGCTCCGAATTGTTTCCAACTAAAGTCTCAAAGCAAAATCCTCAACAGAAGACACAAAGACTCCTCCAGCACTGTGTCAGTATCACCATCACACTGTCTGCTGTTACGCGTGGTGACATCTGAAAGATGAAACGAAATGTAAGACATCGGAGACACCGGCATCAGTAGCACCGCGTGCCCGGATTGAGCCACATTTCTATGCTTGCAATTCCACGCCTGAACGCTTTCAAATCAACGCCCCAGCGCGCACACAAACCA
The DNA here is from genome assembly GCF_943734665.1 of Anopheles aquasalis. NCBI lineage: Eukaryota > Metazoa > Arthropoda > Insecta > Diptera > Culicidae > Anopheles > Anopheles aquasalis. Next base: position 4,596,169 of record NC_064878.1, on the reverse strand, counting down.
GCACCAGCACCGGCAGCTGTAGCTGTACGCGAATTTAATCCCGTGGCGCTACTTCCACTTCATGCAAATAGGATTTCGTCTCCGAATGTCTCTGCTGACGGCAGCAGCAGCAGAGTATGAGCAGTGATCCATCCAGATTCCCTCCCTCCAGGAACCTGGGAGAAGTCCTTGAGCCGGAGAGGGGAGTGCCACTGAGTGCTGTTCCAATTTGCACGAAGAGCGTTGGCTGGAATATCGTTACACGCTAATTATGTGGACCAGGGCAGCTGGGAAAAGCAGCTGTTCTCCGGCAGGCAGAGACGACGGCGACGGCATATCATCTGCACCATTTTTGCGCCCATCATAATGTCTATTTGCGGATCACCAAAAAAGAGGAGAAGACCAAAAACGAACTCCAGAAAACAAACACCCCACGGTACATGGATCTCTCTAGCTCCTAGACACATACAGCAGCATCTCCTTAGTTAGGTTCGAGGTCAGATCAATTTAGCTCAGAATGAGAATCGAGCAGCAGCAGCACAGCGCGCGCATATACATATCTATGTATATAATGCTCCGACGCCGCCACCAATGGTTGCTAGAGAACTGAAGCAGCATAAAAACGCGGCAGCACCCCGGACCACTTGCTCCTCACACTCCGGGACTGCGTGTGAACCGGACCGAGAAACCGCGAAGCGACTAGCGGCGTGGCGCTGGATCGTTTGCGATGCCGCACCGTCGCCGCATGCGTTGAGCATAATTTTTCTAGGAAGCAGCACCACCCAAAGCTGCCCCCAGGATCTTCATTGTCCGGCGGGTATTGTGGTAGTACGTGCGTGCGTGCCCCGTGGCCAAGCTGCTGCTGCGGTGTCATCGCGAGGCGAGGCTGCGGTGTGATTTGAAGTTTCCAAGTCCCTCAGCGCGCGCCCGGCGGTGCTAGCGAGAGAAGTGAAGCGAGAAAATGTGGATAATTGGGACGATGGTGGTTGTTGACCGAAGGGGAAGAGAAGCGAACGGTTCAGGACATCAGGAGGAGCGGGGGGACCGGTGAATTTATGCCACTCACGTCATCGACATTCCCTTTTTTTTTTTTTGGGCGAGGAGTTGATGATTTTCGGTTTTTCGTCCGGACCCCAGCGGTCGCCATTATCTAGCAGAGGTCGTCCTCCGTGCGCGGCTCCATCTTCATCGGCAAGTTCCGTGGTCGACTTTAGTTTTCTGTTTTTTTTCCCCTCTCTCTAATGTTTCTTGGAGGCCGCTCGGTCGCGCTTAGGACAGCGGTGCCTTACCGAGATTTATGTGACGAGAAAGTAACGAGCGTGGCGGTGCGGTTCGGTGCGGTTCTCGGACCTCACAAAACGGAGCTACGGTGCGCGTCTGTCTTCATTAATTACCGCCGCAGGTCTTTGGTTTTCCTTTGGGTCTGGCAGTGGCCCCGGGCTTTGCCCAATTTCGAAGACCACGAAGGAGCACATTTTTGGGGTCTCACTCAAGAGAGCAGAAGAAAGGGGGGCGGGGGAGGAGTGCGGTCCATAAGGCGCAGTGATGGACAACCTGTCTTTTCACGCGCTTGGTGTACACCGTGAGACACCGATTCCCGGTGGGGGGATGCGAGACGCCGCCACTTTGCATTTTAATAGACGGACCCGTGTGGACGACCGTGACCGTGCGGGGTTTGCTTGCCGTGGGACCACAGAACGTGTGACACTAGACGCGGACGCGGTCATACGTTACCGATTTCTGCCGTGTTCACATGGAATCTGTCGCGTGACAAAAGTTGCGAACGCAAATCAACTTCGAGCTCATGCCAGCTATAAGCAAGGACTCACTGAACAACTGCCGCTGCCTTGGAGGAACATTTTCCAACCGTTTTGGAACACATTTCAAGGACAGAATATGCGAGTGTGTGTCTGTGCGCCATTAATTAACGATTTAAATTCTTTTCCTTGAAAACAACACGACCAGCGAGGAACAGGATGATGAGGATGAGAAGCAGCCCAATTTATGCGGAAGATGGCGTCGAGATTCTTGCGAGCTCGCTCGCGAAAGCACTTCTCGCACAACAAAAAAATCCTCGCTCCCTTAATGACGAAGAGAAGTCGACACGGCTTTGCGAAAATGGAGCCACGGCGCGTGCAGTGACAGTTTAATGAATGTTCCCGATCATTTCTCACTCTCGACCGCCAAGCAACGGCAACTTGGCGAACGAAAAGCACACCCGCAGCACACAAAGCATAATTTCCTCAAAAAGCAACAAAAAAAAAGGCACGAGAAGGAGAAGGTGTGGTTCCAGTGGACCGTCCCTGCCAGGCTGGACATGGCAGCGAGAGTCGCGTGGCTTAGCCTCCCCCGGTGGTGTGTGGAGTACACACCAGAGGTACCAGCGAGCTTGTGGACCGCGAAGATAACCAATTAAACGGCCATTTGTTTATGGGTTTGACCTCTCCAGATGGCGCACACGACGTACACACGTCCACCACCAGACGCAAGACATATTTCACGCCCAAAATCTGCAAAACTAAGGGTTGTTCGACCCCAAAAAGGGAGAGGGTGGTTGTGCAGAGGGTTGTGATTAATGAGGTTCAAGTTGTGGCACGAATTGGAGACAGAGACGACACACCTTTCGCTCATCAATCTACTTCCTGCTTCGTGCTCTGTCGCATACTGTCACGCTGGCGACACAGAGCGAGACATTAGCGAGCACCGACTAGCCTCAAATATGGTGATAGTTTTGCCTTTTAAAGTCCAAAGCCCCCTTTCCGTCAGGAGTTCAAGTTGATGTTTGATTTTTCATCGAAGCTTCATCAACTCACAGAAAGCGCCGCTTTTCTGCTCCTCTCAGAAGGAGAATCTCAGAGGATCAGAAGAATCTTTCAAGTGGATTCTGCTTCCAATTTGAAGTGCATTCTTTCTCTCCCTCCCCCCAAAGAAGAGGTGTGGAGACAGCGCACGAGAGCAATTAAGATTGCAGATTAATTTTAAGCGTTTTTCGCTGGAATTCTGCGGCAAGTGGCCCGACCGACCAGTGGTGGAGTGGTGCCGATTCTGCACGGGCCAGGGAGGGCTTCGCGTATCTGCCACACAAAAGCAAATAAAACCTTCCAAACTGTCAAGTGCCTGGTAGCTCCTAGGACCCCTCTAGTGGTGCCCCACGATGCTGGATACTTTGTTGTGTAGCACCCTAACCTTTACTGGAATGCTGCTGCTGCTCTGTGCTGCTGAGAGTGGTTGGTGGTCGCGAACATTTTGATATATGATGGTTGTTGTTATTGTTGTTGTTGTTAGAGGGAACTTTGGCTCCTCGTTCGTGGGCCGCTTCCATCACGAATCGCGAACCGCGGCCATTGTGGAGTGTGGAGCCAGCCAGCCAGCATGTGCTCTTGTTTTGACGTTGATGGCAGTAACGCTTTTAAGGTTATGTAACGCTTCAAGAGTGGTCGTCGTCGGAGTGTTTTCTCCCTTTTTCGTTTTCGCCACCAAGCGGAGAGGACCCCAACAAGCACCCAGACACTCCATTCGTCTTGCGTCGTTCGTTTTGAATAACAAAGTGAGATTTTTACGAGATTTTCAAACCCCAACCAACCAACTCCCTATCTTTGTCCAAAGCAGCGGTACCGTCGACTACGACGACGATTGTGGCCGTTGCGTTTACCACCGCAGAACCTTTTACGTCCGAACACATGACAGATTGCCTTTCGGTGCGGGAAGAGAGAATCCGCACCAGTCGTGTCGTGTCGTGTCTATGATTGCTCGCTCGACGACGCCCCAACGACGACAAAACGGTGCGAGAATCATTAACAAAACCGCTGCCACCAGTTCGGAACACGAGTTCTCTCTTCTGTGTGGTGGTCCCGTCCCGTTCTTTTGAGGAATCGTTTTACGTTTTTTTTAACTTTTTGCCCTCCTTCGAGAGGTCTCCACATCGAGGCTTATCTTGACGTTACGATCGATGATGGTGACGGGGGGTGGGGACGAAAGGTGGCTACGAACTTTCCCAACAACTCAATTAGGCATGCGACGAAGGAGGGGCAATAGTGTCTTTTGGACCTGTTAGCACGTTGTTAACCCGTAGGAGAAGGTGTTCCCGGGTGTTGTGTGTGCTTTTTGAGACCACGAGACCTCTCCTTAAAGCTCCCCACAAGCAGTAACTTATGTGGATTGAGTGTCCAGTCCAGGGTGGGGGGCTATCTACAAATTGAAGCTATAAAACAATCACCCGGTAATGTGCTCTTGTGCTGTATAACTAATCCCTCTCGTTTTGCTTCTTCTAATTGCAGGTACGTCAATGTGCTAAACCTCTATGGGATCTGCCTTAAAGCTGGTGCTTAAAGTTGGAGCGTACTTAACGAATCGTAATCTCTCCGGAAAGCACTTGCTCGTTGTGGAGCGTCATTCATGATCTCCCTGCGCTGCGGCTCGAACAGGAAACTATGGGAGTAAAAACATAGACCGCGTATATTCGGTGAAGTGAGAGGGAGAGAGAGAGCCCATCCGTCAAACATTTTGATTGGTCCTGTCAACCCAACACACGGGGTCTCCACACATCGCCACCATCACCACGTCGCAGACGACGGGTTCAAAGCGGCCAGAGCAGCCATATAGACCTAATACCACATGGTCTATGAACTGACCGACGCTGGCGGAGGTCATTGGCGGCCATCGCGCACCGTCCGTCGTCCGTCTGGCAGCACCGCGGCGCGGTCGCCAAATGGCGGCTACGGCAGTTAATTCAATAAAACACCATTTCGGTCACCCGACTCCATTCGGCCCCGTTCCATGGCTGGTGGACTCATTTCTCTGGTCAATGGTCGGCCGTAGCAATGGCATTTTAGCGCTGGAGCCGCCACGGGGACGTTGGATACATGATTCGATAATGGTACAAACTCGATTACGTTCTCCGTCGCTGCCGCGCGCCCGTGTATGTATCTGTTCCCATTTGCACCATGTGAGACCGCGCGATGGTCAACCTGCTCTCTGGTAGATCTGGACTGTGTGATCCCCTGGCGGCGCACACTCTCGGTGGGCCACTGAGCCTCGGTGTGGTTTTCGGTTACAGCCGCTTGGACGCTTTGCGCGCATTTTGCTACAATTTATACCCCACCAGGTATCACCAGGTACTCCGGGCAGTCGGTTCGAGAGTCACAGGGAGTGTGCAGCGCAACCAACGGGCGTCAAGGTGTCGATGAAATCCGTTTGAAGTTCACCGACCGGCAGTGGGGTGCGCTTTTTGCGGCGACGAAAACACACAAGCAGAGGAACTACAAATCGAGCCCAAACACGAGCTCTCTATAGCCGTCTCCTTCAACTGTCAATCTCTTCAGAAATGGCGGTGAGAAGGATCCCTAGGACCGGTAACTGCTACGGTTTCCTTCGAGGTCATGTTGCATAACAATGCAACAGCCACAGCGCTGCGGCCGTTTCCGCAAAGGGTGCATTTGCTGTCTATGAACTCTCCCTGCGGCGGTGTAAAGGAGAAGCAGCAAGAGAGAAGCCCGTGTCGAACGACTTACGGGAATCCGTTTGACGCGAGTACCTTGAACATGTTCTTCATCTGCCTCTCCCTGGTCTACTTTACATCACATGAACATTGTAAGGTGTACTACTCCCCGAGGCGCAAAGCGCTCGCATGCAAATCTGAGAACCGTCTCATACCATTCATCGCCGTTCTTGGTCGGGGTGTGTTTCATGTTAGCAAGTGTAAATGATTCGCACTTTTGCAAGTCAAATCCCTCTCGCCTGACCGTGCGTGCTGGTGGCGGTAAGATCGTAGAAATGCGAAGGAATTGCGTAGCACAGTGAAGATGAGCGGAAGCGGGCGCTTGAAGGATATTAAATTCCTTGTGTCTGTCGGTCCCCTCTGGAAGCGAGAGAGGTCGGTTTAGCTTGAATTTGCTTACCCGAACGAGGTTAACGAGTGGAGGGCGACCTTTCGCGACCCACGTGACCACGGGAGGGGATTCTGCTGCTGCCCCCCCCCATCCTGATCTATGATGTTTCAGATTTTATTATTTTTTGAGGACAAAATTTGCTCCAGTTCTCTTCGGTCGGTCTCTCTTCCGATGTTACTTGGATAATTCGTTGGAAGAAGTAGCAACATCAGCAACGTGGTCTCACCAGGGGGTAGTTTCCGGTTCTGGGCCGTCGAGTATCCTTTCACCCAGAACCACCGGACCAAACACGACGGAAGGAGCACAGGAGGGCTACCCAATAGTGATGATGCTGGGGGTGTGCTTGCCCGTGCGTGTGCATTCATACGCATGATTTGCTTTACCGTCCGTCCAGCAGGATTACCTCTACCGGACACACGCTATCCACCGTCCTGCGTGCTCGCACACTCTAGCAGTGAGTTGGGGACGTCGTTTTATATCATATTTTTCTTGGAAAAAAGGATCGATCCACGAACCCACGAACGAGCCAGGAACCGAGGAAGGAATTCCGGTTGTGGAAGTTATGGACCGGACTTTTTCCGCATCCGCAGCAAATCGTCAGTAACAGAGATCCTTGTGAATCGTTCGGTGGTATGCTTCGGTTCCGGGGCTAGTTGCTCGGTTTCATATCTGATTTATTTTCAAACGTCCTTAAAAGGGCCGGGATGAGGGCTAGGTGGGCGGCGAAGTCGTTGTTAAATTGTGCATATGGGACTCATCCTTTTAAAGGAGACGGAGACGGTCTCGTTATTGATAAACGGTCAATTCACGGGCACATTGGGTTCGTGAATGGGAATAAGAAGTTGGTTGTCAAGCTCAGGGCCCTGGTATTCGTTAATTAAGGCTCCCTTTGTCGATCACCTTAGTTACTTGGCCGAATTGGGGAAGGTCATACAGGGTTGAAGCAGGTGCCCGGTGTGGGAGGTATTGTGTGGCCAATTTTATCGATGACCAGCAGCCTGGAAGAGAGAATGGTACACCACAAACCGAGCATCCTTTCCGAGAAATCTTCACCATTCATAAGCGGCTCTTTCGTTGCTATGGCCACGGAGGGGTTTGGTATTGCCATTGGCAACGAGCAGCAGCAGCACCACACATTCGTATGTCGTCTCTTGTAGCACAAAAAACGACTGGTTCCACGGAGTTACTCGTGGGTGAAGATGCTCCTTTCCCGATTACAGCCGATGGACGCGACTCTCCCTCAAATTGCTCGAGCTCCGAAATGAGACTGATAAGAATTTCGCTTTCGTTTTGTCCGTTCTACTGGTTACAGCAGTCCAGAGAGTGGTCAAGATAGAATGTCCTTTTAGCTTCACTTCGAAAGGCGCTGCTGCTGCTGCTGTCATCTTCAGTGGAGCATTTCTTTTTTTTTACTTAAAGGCTCGAGCGCCTTTGTGCACCTTATCGAAGGATAAGTAGAGCGCAGGGCTTCTTCCTTTTGCCGACAGAGAAAATGAAAGGATTTGCGGTGTCTTGTACGGAACGGGATGCTCTACTTCTTCTGAGTGAGGGCCACCGCCAGGAACGACGACGAAGGAGATTACCTTTTAAGCCAAATAATACAAGGGACCTGCGGGATTTCAGGTGAGAAACGCGTTTGCGCCACCGGATGCGAACCAATCGAAAGCACACACTAATGGAACAGAACGAGGCGCGATGATAAGACGGCCCACACGATGTTAAAGAGAAGCCAACGAGCGGTCTCGTTAAGTCCGCAAAAAGTTGAGGGAAAAATTAGTAAAAACACGACAGCGCCCAATCACGGGCTACATGGAATTCAATTACGTAAACTGCATGTCAGAGACGGTACGCACCAATGTTCGTCCGTCCTTCCGACCGACCGGCCAGCATTAGATTCGGCATCAAAAAGAAACTTTCTCCAGTGATACACCCTCCTCTCTCTCTCTCTCTCTGGGTCGTCACTCTGCTCCAAACGGCGTGTGCGCACCCCCCAAGAGAGCATTCATGTAGAACACGGACATTTGGCTAATTATTAAGCGTCAGTGGTCAGTCGCTCCGCACCCCGGTGCAGGACGACGAAACATGGCCACGACATGCTCCGTCGCCTCCGCTGTCTGCGACATAATTTCAACCGCCACCACTGCACCACCACCCCACAGAAAAGCAATGTTTTTTGGGAGGGAAAATGAGGCGCAAAAAAGTGTGAGCGCTTGTCTTACACCAGCGTTAATTATCGTTCGTACCTCCTCACCATCGGCATTTTGTGACCTTCACAGCGCAATTGGTGGTGATTAAGGTCCCCCATCATCCCCCCGTGGTGGACGCACAGAATTGGACTCTCCTCATGCTGAGCAACATTCGACGCCGGTCCCTCATCGGTCTTATCAGTGTGGAATCCATGTCCCGATTGCCGAGGTTTCTTCAACTTCCGCTCATTAACAAACCCAAGCCAAGTGGCAAGATACAGGAGGGAAGCCGTTGTTGGATCGTTTAATTAATAATTCGACCAGGGAGCGTGGAATCAGACCAAGGACTCTGAAGATTAGGGTGCTTCCGAATGGGACTCTCCGAAAAACTGTGTCAACCTCATCATCTCCCTTTCGCGCCATTAAAGACAACAACTTTAAAGACTTAAGTGAGTCCAAATTCGGGAACAATTTTCGCTCGTTACTCTTCTCCGCGCAGCGAGCGGAGGAGAGTTTTAAAGTTTGTTCAAACAAGAAGAAGCTCCTCGCCGCCGGGTCCGTCCCGAAATTGAATTACCATATTTCGCCAGACCAACGGCGGCGGCGGCGGCGGCGGTCCCACTAACCTAGTCCCCTTGCTGTGCTGGAAAAGAAGGTCAACAAACACTTCATGTCCCCGCTCGCTGGCTGGTTCCCCTTGTGCTCCCGAATGAACGTTGAAACACAACGTCTCCTCCTGCAGGGAGTCACAACTCGGGCTGGGCCGAAATCTTCTGGCAATAAAAATCAACTAATTTCCGCTCGCTTCCTCTCTTCTGGGCGGTGCGGCGTGGGCGTTCATGCGCTACTGCGGTGACACCAAATGGATTTAGTTTCCAAGTGGTCAAGTCCTGTGCTCCCGCTCTCCAGTCCAGTCCAGCAATCAACTCTTGCGCGCGGACTCTGAAATGTGGCACGCAATCATGATGGTACCGAGTTCTTCCGGTTCCGGTTTTCGTTTCGTGGGTGTACCGGGTTATGTCTCCTATCCGAGCGAGACGGATCTGGGCCAAAAACTCTGGTTGAATGAATCTCTGTGTCTCTGTGACTCTGTGCACATCATCACCATTAGTCATTCTTCTCCGTTGTCGTCGTTGTCATATTTGGAATTTTCAGTCATTTTGGGGGGGAGAAGAACGAGAAGGGGAAAACGATTTTCCTTTCTGTGGCCACGTCTCGTATGTATTTGTGCACCAACCAACGAAATGCGCGCGAGAGAGAGTAACTGTGTCAACGGTGGATTGGAAATAATTTTTCAATTAAATTACTTGCGTGCATTTTTCGGGGAAGCGTCCTTCTCCTTCTCCTCATTCCTTCCTTTTGGGGTGACAGTTTTCCACGCTTTTCCACGTTTGGTGGAACGACGGGATTTCAACCCAAATGGACCTCTGGCTCTGGCACTGCCGCACCGCGTACAACTCGTGCTCTTGTCACTTGCGATATTATTTATGATGCATTTTGGGAGAAGAGGAAGCAGGGGGCTACGTGTGGGCCACCTCCACGATGCCATCGTGCGAATGCTGCTCCGTATTCCATTCATGGAGTGAGCCCGACCGACCGACCGGCCGCTGCTGCTGCTGTCATTCCTTCGAAAAGAGTTAATATTAATTATAAGCTAATTTTGTGTCGTTTGATAAATTGAAAGTGTCTCGCGCGGTGGTGTAACTCCACGAAAGAGGGGGTTCGTTTGCTGACACAAATTGATCACCATTTATGAGGCCGCCTCTTGTCTCTGTCTCTCTGTCTCTCGGTGGGAAAGCGAACGCTCTGGTCTGGTCTGGTCACAAATGGTACGGAGAATTTGTAACATTTTCAATCAAGCGTATGGCGAACACACAGCCGCACGACATGTGCACGTAAACGAGCTCGTGGAAAACGCTCTCAAGGCAGGAAAAGCCACTTATGAACCACACACGCGGGCTGGGAGTTCGTGCTGGTGCGGTTATAACAATATTAACATTTCATCTAGCAACGGCTTCCGAGGAGTTTTCTCTGCGCCCACCACCAACCTGTAAACAATCTCCTCAACGATCTCAGCGCCGTCAGTCTGCTTACTTTTCCTCCTTTAGAAGACTCCAGACTTGCTCTTGACGTTGGTGTTCTAGAGATTCGTTTAGGCCTCACGCAAAAGAAAAGGGAAAAAAGTAAAACTTTTCCGCTGACGTAATCCCCAGTTTTCGGTGGGATTGAGCTGTGGATGAGTAATTTTTCCGCCAAACCAAAAAAGGAACACACTTTTCCGCGAGGCACATCGGTCGGTTCTGTGTGGTGCCGGTGAGTGAAATATGATTTTTTAATCATCACCTTTTAGGGGTGGGGAAGAACGGATCATCATCATCATCCACTCACGGGCCCGAGAAAAGAACCTTTCTGCGATGCGATGCGATGCGTGTGTCGTGAGTTTCGGAATGAATAATTTGTTTTTCTTTCTCTCGGGTGAGGGTGGAAAAATTGATTTTTAATTGCGCTTCCGACCGTCGCCGTGGTGTCGATGAAGCGATTAAACGGTTAGGAGGGGAGGATGGAGAGAGACCCTGTAAAAAGGGTTTAGAATGAATGAAAAAGGGGTCTCTCTCTCTTGGGTGGTGTCCTTGCCGTTTAAGCGCTCCCGAAACAATTATCTAATTTGCTTCTTCTCTTCGTTTGGTTTAATCGAAAGTGCTCTCAAAAGGCGAAAGTGTGAAGGGGCTGTTGCAGCCGCCGAATCGCCGCCGAAGCGTTAACTAAATTTTCCCTTTTCCGAGTGTGATTTTCTCGCACCAGCACTACCACCAATTTGTAAACCTCCCTGAAGACATGTGGTGTGGAGAGTGAAATTGATTTTTCTCTTTCTGGCAACTCATCACCTGCGTGTTCCCCCCTTTCCAATTCACGGCACTCAGATACGCCTCCTCGAACGGAGTGTGTGATCGGTGCGGTACAGATGGGAATTAGGCGTTCGTGTTGGCAGCGCGCAACCGATGGACCACGAAATCACTGTTGCGAAAGGTCAGCTCGAGCCAAAGGAGGTTTTCAAACGAAATTTAATAAACAAACACGTACAGACGCACACTCGTGCTCAGGTAGTTCACAAGAAAATTCAATTTATAGCTTCACGAGCTGTCGGTGAAAATCAATTTTCCGTTTCGAAAATTCGAACACCTTTCGCGCTTCGAAAAGAACCCCTACCACCACCCCTCTCGCTGTGGTCCCCCATACGCAATTATTAATTAACGATCTCTGCTGTGCGCCATGGTTAATGTGAGTTTTTCTCGCCAGAGACACACATTTTCACCGTGAAAGGTGGATGACCAACCGGTGGATGATCACTTTCCGCGTGACATTTATCAATATTCATGTCACACGCGCGGAGGAACGCAGCACAGCAGCGGGGTGGGACGATCAAATGAAGTGAACGTGACGCCGCCAGTAGCGCCCGCCTTTTTGGGGGGGGTTGTTTTCCCTTTGAACTTTGAGCGCACAACCAGTAGCCGGTTTTTGGAGCCATCCATTTCTTCTCTTTCCATTTTTTTTTTCGGCGAAAAACCATCAACACCTGCAGCAGGTGCGTAGAAAAGGTTGCCGGCGGAGAATGAAAGATGGAAAATCCCGAAACATAATACCCCCCGGGGAACCTGAAGCCGAAAGCTAAAATTAATACATTGGTGCGGAGTTTCCAAAAAAAAAAATATAAAGAACCGAAAAAGGGTTCTTCGTGCGGTGAAAGAAGAGAGCGGAGGAAAAACTCATCGTCGTCGTCGTTGTCCAAAAATATATATATCTGAACTCCTCCTCCTCTTCCTCTTTCTTGGTGTGAACGAGAGCCAAACTGTGAATTTATATGTTCATAATTAAAACCTCGTTTCGTTGTGAGGTCCAGCAGCAGTAGCGAGATGGAGTGACGCAGAACAACAACGATCACCATCGTCGTCTTCGTTGATGATGATGATGAAGGTGATGATGAAGGGCTCGGGCGCGCACCGGTCGGGGGGCGGTCACGCATAAACACTCGTCGCGCTGCTACAGAGAGATCACACTGTGTTCGCACATCGTTCTCACATATTTCCGGAGTTCATAATCATGCCGATCGAGCGCGCGCTACCGTGGAACTGGCTCTGGACGCCCTCAAAAAGAAGTGAAGGAGAGGTTCGTTAGGAATAGTGGACCAGCTCCACCACCACCACCTCGTTGACGGTTGGATCTATGTTTGGTTTAGGTTTTCTTGAATTTTCAATTGCATCACCAGACCCGCCAACCGGCGGTGTAAAGTATGTCGCATTAATATCGTTCCTTTTTGGTCTCTTTTGAGTAGCAGTCGCTGCTCCGCGGCCACGCTCGTTCATTATCTGCGCTCCGTTGAGTTCCATTTGACCTCTCTCGAGAGAGAGAAGCGGTCTCTTGCGTGGGCTTTTCGTTAAATTTATTAATTATTTATAGAAAGCAATTTAAAATTTATCAAATCGTCAGCGTGCCAGCAGCAGCGTGTCCATCACAACCTCATTTTTTTTTTGTTGTGTGGATCCTCTGTTCTGGTTCTGGGGGATGGACTCTTCCCTCTGGGGTTTTGCTGTTGGTTCCGAGAAGTCGAGTTGCGCCATCGCGACGAGACGCGACTCTCGTTCGCGGTCTCTAGTTGGATAAATCGGGAAAAACTAATTAAAATCTAATTACACACCTGCATTCGCTGTCCACGGGCCTCAGACCGACCAAAGACTGTTGAGTGTCTGTTTATGATGACGCGTGCGACTCATCATATCGATGCGCTTTGATCAAGGCGGCGCCAGTGCTCCGGCACCAAATCAAGCGAACGAAATGGTTAATTCTATTAGACAACCACCGCCATCATCATCATCGTGACCGTCGTCTAGATGGCAGATCGCGCGGTGTTTTGGTCGAGAACACTCTTTAACTTATGCGGCCCACCATCATCTCCCTCCTCTTGGCTTCTTTGATTTTTGAGCCACATTTTCCGCACGGGACACGGGGACAATTCGATTCAATTAGTGAGTCTTGGAGCCGTCGAGCTCGTTGTCGCCGTCTGCTGGTTGTGAAGCTTGAATTTCAAATTAGGTTAACAACCGCAAAAACCCGAAAAACCGCACCTGGCAGCAGCAGCCCCATACTAAAGAGGACCCCGGCCTGCTCCCCGCCTATCTGCGCTGCGGTGGTAGTTGCCGTTCGACAACTTTATTGGCGCAAATTCTTGGTCCCCGGGTGGCTCGAGCTCGGGAAAATCCGGTTCGCGCGCGGTTTTACTGAGTGATTCTTGGGCTGGCAGGCCGGGGGGGATGAAATGATAATTAAAATTTCGCTTTCAATTACCGGAAAGTGCGTCAGGCTTGGCGTCGGTGGTGCGCGCCGGTGCCAATGAAAGCTCAGTTTAGCCGTCGACTGTCACCAGCAGAACTGGAAGCAGCGGCAGTAACGCAACTTCCATACCGAAGCCTGAAGGTAGTAAAAGAAGTAACGCGAGTGGCACGAGAGAACGGGATGTTGGTTTTGCTGTTTAGTTTACCTTTCTTTCACCAACAATTCCCGCTGCAGAGAGAGAGAGAGTGGAGTGGTGGGGGCGAAGTTGGGCGCAAAAGTTTGCTAAAT